>NW_020538040.1:1703803-1794384 GCF_003426905.1 Ctenocephalides felis | reverse complement strand
ATGCTATAATTGTATTGTTGTACTATGCAGTATATATTTTGGTATAAAAATATAAATAGAATTTTGCTCGTCAGTAAAGTAGGAATTTCACATTTTGTTTTAGTTTGCTCGTCAGTAGAGTCCCTTTGTTCTTTTTATTTCAGTTTGTTCGTCAGTAGAGTCTCTTTTTGTCTTTTTTCATTTCAGTTTAATCTTTGGTAGAGTCCCCTTTTCTTTCATTTTTTTATTTTGCTTGTCAGTAGAGTTCTTTTGTTCTTTTTTATTTTAGTTTGCTCGTCAGTACAGTCCAATTTATCTTTAGTAATTTATTAATTGATGCTAACAGAGTCCCTTTTCTCTTTTAATTTCAGCTTTCTCGTCGGTAGAGTCCCTTTTTGCTTTTAAATTGTCAGTAGAGTTCTTTTTCATCTGTATTATTTCTGTTTATTCTTTCTTTTTCAGTTTTCAGTCAGTAGAGTCCTTTTCCTCATTTATTTCAATCTGCTAGTCAGTAGAGTCTCTTCTTCTTTTATATTTTTAATTTCGCTCGTCAGTAGAGTTCTTTTTCATTTCAGTTTAGGTCAGTAGAGTTCCTTTTTGTCTTTTTATTTTAATTTGCTCGTCAGTAGAGTCTCTTTTCCTACTTTATTTCATTTTACTCTTCAGTAGAGTCCCCTTTCCTTTCATTTTTTGAATTCCACTCGTCAGTAGAGTTCTTTTTCATTTCAGTTTAGGTCAGTTGAGTTCGTTTTTGTCCTTTTATTTTAATTTGCTCGCCAGTAGAGTCCCTTTTTCTACTTTATTTCGGTTTGCTCGTCATTAGTCTCCTTTTCTTTAATTTTTTGAATTTCGCTCGTCAGTAGAGTTCTTTTTCATTTCAGTTTAGGTCAGTAGAGTTCCTTTTTGTCCTTTTATTTTAATTTGCTCGTAAGTAGAGTCCCTTTTGTCTTTTTATTTTAATTTGCTCGTCAGTAGAGTCCCCTTTTCTTTCATTTTTTGAATTCCACTCGTCAGTAGAGTTCTTTTTCATTTCAGTTTAGGTTAGTAGAGTTCCTTTTTGTCTTTTTATTTTAATTTGCTCGTCAGTAGAGTCCTTTTTCCCATTTATTTCATTTTACTCGTCGGTAGAGTCCCCTTTCCTTTCATTTTTTGAATTCCACTCGTCAGTAGAGTTCCCTTTTCTTTCATTTTTTGAATTCCACTCGTCAGTAGAGTTCTTTTTCATTTCAGTTTAGGTTAGTAGAGTTCCTTTTTGTCTTTTTATTTTAATTTGCTCGTCAGTAGAGTCCTTTTTCCCATTTATTTCATTTACTCGTCGGTAGAGTTCCCTTTTCTTTCATTTTTTGAATTCCACTCGTCAGTAGAGTTCTTTTTCATTTCAGTTTAGGTTAGTAGAGTTCCTTTTTGTCTTTTTATTTTAATTTGCTCGTCAGTAGAGTCCTTTTTCCCATTTATTTCATTTTACTCGTCGGTAGAGTTCCCTTTTCTTTCATTTTTTGAATTCCACTCGTCAGTAGAGTTCTTTTTCATTTCAGTTTAGGTTAGTAGAGTTCCTTTTTGTCTTTTTATTTTAATTTGCTCGTCAGTAGAGTCCTTTTTCCCATTTATTTCATTTTACTCGTCGGTAGAGTCCCCTTTCCTTTCATTTTTTTAATTCCACTCGTCAGTAGAGTTCTTTTTCATTTCAGTTTAGGTCAGTAGAGTTCCTTTTTGTCCTTTTATTTTAATTTGCTCGTAAGTAGAGTCCCTTTTGTCTTTTTATTTTAATTTGCTCGTCAGTAGAGTCCCCTTTCCTTTCATTTTTTGAATTTCGCTCGTCAGTAGAGTTCTTTTTCATTTCAGTTTAGGTCAGTTAATTTCCTTTTTGTCTTTTTATTTTAATTTGCTCATCAGTAGAATCCCTTTTGTCTTTTTATTTCAGTTTGCTCGTCAGTAGAATCCTTTTCATTCTTTTTATTTCGGTTTGCTCGTCATTAGTCCCCTTTCCTTTTATTTTTTGAATTCCACTCGTCAGTAGAGTTCTTTTTCATTTCAGTTTAGGTCAGTAGAGTTCGTTTTTGTCTTTTTATTTTAATTTGCTCGTCAGAAGAGTCTCTTTTCCTACTTTATTTTATTTTACTCGTCGGTAGAGTCCCCTTTCCTTTTATTTTTTGAATTTCGCTCGTCAGTAGAGTTCTTTTTCATTTCGGTTTAGGTCAGTTAATTTCCTTTTTGTCTTTTTATTTTAATTTGCTCGTCAGTAGAGTCCCTTTTGTCTTTTTATTTCATTTTACTCTTCAGTAGAGTCATTTTGTTCTTTCGGTTTGCTCGTCAGTAGAGTCCCTTTTTCGTTTTTTTTTTAATTTCACTCGTTAGTAGAGTCCCCTTTTGTCCTTTTATTTCACTTTACTCTTTAGTAGAGTCCCTTTATTCTTTTTATTTCATTTTACTTTTTATTTCATTAGAGTCTTCTTTTCTTACATTTTTTGAATTTCGCTCGTCAGTAGAATTACTTTACATCTTCTTTTTTTAAATTTTATTTGTCAGTATATTAATTTTACTTTTTCTTTTCATTTTATATCAGTTGGTTCCTCAGTAGAGTCTCTTTATTTTTCTTTATTTCAATTTTCTTGTCAGTAGAGTCCCTTTTAATTTTTTTTCTCAACATTTAAATTAATTGTCATTTTTGTATTTGTAAGTAGAGTCCCTAAAGGTGGTTTTAGTTGAGTTTTATATAATATAATAATGTTATAGAATTTTCTCAATTTTGTTACTTTTTTGTAAAAAGACAAAAAGGGACTCTACTGACGAGCAAACTAAAATAAAAAAGACAAAAAAGGACTCTACTGACGAGTAAACTGAAATAGAAAAGAATAAAAGGACTCTACTGATGAGCGGAACGAAATAAAATGGCAAAAAGGGACTCTACTGACTAGCAGACTAAAATTAAAAATGATAAAGAGGACTCTACTGACGAGCAAATTGAAATATATATAAAAAAGGACTCGACTGACAAGCAAAATGAAATAAAAAAGAAGAAAAGGGACTCTACTGACTGGTAAAATTAAAAAAAAAAACTCTATTAAAAATCTAACAAATAAAACAGATTCTCCACTGACGAGCAAACTGAAGTAAAGACAAAAAGGGACTCTACTAACGAGCAAACTAAAATAAAAAGGACGAAAAGGGACTCTACTGACGAGCAAAATTAAAATAAAAAAAATCTACTGATGAGCAAATTTAAATAAAGTTTAAAAAGGGGCTTTACTGACGAGCAAAAATGAGAAAAAAGAGTGGCATTGTTGAGAAAGAAAAAGGGACTCTACTGAAGAACAAATTTATATAAATAAGACAAAAAGAGACTCTACTAACGAGCAAAATTAAAAAAAAGGAACTTTACTGACGAGCAAATTTGGGAAAAAAGTGAAGAAAAGGGCTCTAGTGAACACCAGCCTGAAATTAAAAGACAAAAAAAACTCTACTAACGAACAAATTGAAAAAAAATATAAAAAGGGACCCTACTGACGAGCAAAATTGGGAAAGAGATGATTGAAAAAAGAGTGGCACTATTGAGAAAGATTAAGAGAACTCTACTGAAGAGCTCTAATTGAAATTAAAAAAGACAAAAGGGGGCTTTACTGACGAGCTAACCAAAATAGAAAAAGCGAAAAGGGACTCTACTGACGAGCAAACTTTTAATAAACGTCAAAAATAGAAAAAGAATTCTACTGACGAGCAAACTTTTAATGAATGTTAAAAATATAAAAAGGACTCTACTGACGAGCAAACTTTTAAGAAACGTTAAAAATAGAAAAAGGACTCTACTGACGAGCAAAATTTTAATAAACGTTAAAAATAGAAAAAGGACTTTACTGACGAGCAAACTTACAATTAATTTTAAAAATATAAAAAGGGCTCTACTGACGAGCAAACTTTTAAGAAACGTTAAAAATAGAAAAAGGATTCTACTGACGAGCAAACTTTTAAGAAACGTTAAAAATAGAAAAAGGATTCTACTGACGAGCAAACTTTTAAGAAACGTTAAAAATAGAAAAAGAACTCTACTGATGAGCAAATTTTTAATAAACGTTGAAAATATAAAAAGGACTCTACTGACGAGCAAACTTATAATGAATGTTAAAAATATAAAAAAGGACTCTACTGACGAGCAAACTCAATATGACCTTTAAAATAAAAAAGGACTCTACTGACGAGCAAACTTTTAATGAACGTTAGAAATAGAAAAAGGACTCTACTGACGAGCAAAATTTTAATAAACGTTGAGAATATAAAAAGGACTCTACTGACGAGCAAACTTTTAATAAACGTTAAAAATAGAAAAAGGACTCTACTGACGAGCAAATTTAATATAAAAGTTGAGAATATAAAAAGGACTCTACTGACGAGCAAACTTTTAATAAACGTTAAAAATAGAAAAAGGTCTCTACTGACGAGCAAAATTAAAATTTTATTAAAAAAATTAATATAAGAACTCTGCTAACAATCCAGAATCTAAAAAAAACTAAAAAACAGAAAACGGACTCTACTGACGTGCAAACTTAAAATTTGATATTAAAATCATAAAAAGGACTTTACTCACGAACAAATTAAACCTAGACTTTGGTGAAGACAAAAGAACTGTAATAATATAGAATCCCGATTTTGAGAAAACTTTTAAAAATATGAGAATTATTGTGTAACTAACTCTAATTTTGATATGGAGTATATAAAGGGACTCTACTGACGAGCAAAGTTAAATTTTCTTCTAGAAAATAGAAAGGGTTTGTACTGACGAGAGAATAAAATATCGACTTAGAATATGAAAAATTGTCTCAACTGGCGAACAAACTTAAAATTTTATCTACAAGGTAAATAGGGACTCTACTTGTTAACTTCCCGTAGGGTAAGTTATAGTAATCATCCAAAAATCGAAATCAAAAATTTTTACATTTCTCGACGTTTTGAAGGTTTCTGAACATTTTGGCATACTTCAGAAAAAATGGATGTGTGTGTGTGTGTGTGTGTTTTGTATGTCCGCTTTTTTTCGTCCACGTTTTCGGGCGCACGGATCAACCGATTTGAATGGTTTAAAAAACATTCGATTCCTATTGATAGGGAGATGTGCTGATTAGTTTTTGGCAAAGGCAGGTCCAGCCGTTACGGAGATATGGAGCAAAGAGTGCAGAAAATAGAAAGCGAGTTTTTGAGGGAACGGATCAACCGATTTGAATGGTTTAAAAAACATTCGATTCCTATTGATAGGGAGATGTGCTGGTTAGTTTTTGGCAAAGGTAGGCCCAGCGGTTCCGGAAATACAGAGCTAAATGTTAAAAAAATGGCAGTTTTTGAGAGAACTAAGTGTCCGATTTAAATGACTTAAAGAACTCTCTGCCTGTTTCAACAAAATAATTGATTTTGGAAAAAAAAAAATTTGTTTCTAATTTTTTTCTCAAAAAATTTTTTTTGTAATTTTGGATTAAAAATTCAAAAAATCACCCAAGCTAAGCACAGTCTAAGCGCCACTCTGGTACAAATGTTTACCCAAGTGCGTTTAGACTGTTTGTGTACTGGAGCACTTTTCCAATTTTGTGAAAATTTTTGAAAAATGTGCCAAGCTGAGCACAGTATAAGTGAAAATGTCGCACAGAATTATTTGCAAATGCGTTTAGGCTGTGACTATGCGGGAGCACTTTTTCAATTTTGTGGAAATTTGGCAGCTATTTTTTTTTTTGAAATTTGATTCGAAATGAAATGACGATTGTTAATGTTCTGGAGGTGATAAATTGATTTATTTATAATTAACTTTCCGTAGGGTAAGTTATAGTAATCGCACAAAAATCGAAAATGAAAATTTTTATATATCTTTACGTTTCAAAGGTTTCTGAATATATTAGCATACCTTAGAGAAAATTGACGTATGTGTGTGTATGTGCGTGCATTTGTATGTGTTCAGATACAAATTTTCGTCGACGATTTCGGGAACCGGGATGAAGCAATTTGAATAATTCAAAAAACATTCGATTCGTATTGACAAGGAGACGTGCTGATTAGTTTTTGTCAAAGGCAGGTCCGTATTTGTATAATTCAAAAAACATTTTACTTGCATTATCAAGATGAAGATTTGATCAAATTTTCATGAAAATAGGTCTAGCGGTTTCGGAGATCTAGTAAAAAAAGTAAAAAAAAAATAACATTTGGCGGTCAACAATAATCATTAGGCATTAGACATATGCACATCAAATTATCAGATATTTTAACAATAAGTATAAGTGTTTATCCGTTAGACGACGACGCGGCGCTTACGCGCTTCGATATTTAGTCTCTATGCATTTAAAGCAGTACGATTGCTTTGAAAAAAAGTTCAGAATTTCCAAAACATTTCAAAATAAATTTTTCAACAAGATGTAAGTTTTTGTCAAAAATTTATATAGTTCCTCAAAAATCTATTTTTTTTCAGAGTAATTTTTTTTCAAAAATGTTAATCTTTTCAAAAAAAAAAAAAAAATTTTGGTACGGGAAGTTCCAGCAATTTGCCTTAAGGCACGATGCCATGCGCCCCACTAGTTTATCTATAATTGGTGTAAAATAAGAAGAACAGTAAAGTTGGGCGAGCGAGAAAGACTGATATAAATGGCGATAGTTATAGGGAAAAAGAGAGACAAAGCGAGCTATTAATAAGAAGAGTAAAAGAGATAGCGCATAGAATACGGAGGTACGGTAACAGTGTGTAAGGGAGATAGACGATTGATTCAGTAAAATTGATCAGGAAGTCTGGGAACGTAAAGATACTTGTATTTATTAACTTGAATTAATTGTCGACATTGTTGTAGATTGCAATGATTTGTTTTATTTAATCCATTTATCACAATTATCTTAACAAGTGCTACTGTAAAATCCAATCACCGTGCTTATCTTTATCTTTATCTTTAAGTGACTAATTAAAAGAATTTTAATTAATTAAAGAAATTATCGTTATCGGTTGCATATGATTAAACGATGACAAAGTATTTTCTATCGAACGATTTTATATCGAACTAGTGCTAATAAAAGACTATTTTATTGCTATTTTATCTGTTTGATATTTAACTAAATTTGAACTCTACTGACGAGCTAAATAAAAAAGATATCTAGAATAAGAAAACATGGCTCGTTTTAAATTATACTGTCGGATTATGAATTTCAGGTGTTTTGATTTAAAATTTTGTCTTTCTTTAAAAAAAAGAACTCTACTAACGAGCAAAATGATAAGAAGAACGCTCGTATTAGATTTTGATAAAAATATTTTGAATGCTTTGGCTTTAGATGATTCTACGTATGATTTAAAGATAATTTTAGTTTGCTCATCAGTAGAGTTTCTTTTCTATTTTTGGTCAGTTTGCCCAGAAGGCAAAACGCCACTTACACTTAATTCCTACAATATCGATATTTATATCATAGTGTAAGAGTATAGTGCAAATAAATCAAATATAGGGATGGATAATCAGAAAAGAATTCTACTGACGAGTTCAATAGAATTCAGTATTTAAATGAATAATTAGAAAGGAACTCTACTGATAAGCAAATTAAATCTTGAATAAAATATTAGAAATGAACTCTACTGTCGAGCAAATTAAAAACCTAGATAATATAAATAAAAACAGGAACTCTACTGACGAGCAAATTAAATATTTAAATAGATAATTAGCAAATAAACTCTAGATATGAAATTAAAATTAAATTAGATATAGAAAATTAGAAAAGAACTTTACTGACGAGCTTATTTTAGTTCTTTTTTTTTATTTAACTTCGCGTAGGGTAAGTTATAGTAATCGCAAAAAAATCGAAAGTGAAAATTTTTATATATGTTTACGTTTCTAAGGTTTCTGAATATGTTGGCATACCTTAGAAAAAATGGATGTATGTGTGTGTGTGTGCGTGTATGTATGTGTATGCGGATACAAATTTTCGTCGACGATTTCGGGAACACAAATCAACCGATTGGAATAATTCAAAAAACATTCGATTTGTATTGATAAGGAGACGACCTGGTTAGTTTTTGGCGAAGGCAGGTCCAGCCGTTCCGAAGATACGGGACAAAAAGTGCCAAAAATGGTAATTTAGTTTTTAAGAGAACGGAGCGTTCGATTTTAATAATTCAAAAATCATTTTACTTGTCAAGAAGAACTGATCAAATTTTCATAAAGGCAGGTTTAGCGGTTTCGGAGATCTAGTAAAAAAAGTAAAAAAAAATGCCATCTGGCGTTCAAAAATGATCATTAGACATATGCACATCAAATTATCAGATAATTTATAGAGATTTTAACAATAAGTATACAATTTGTTAACATTCCTATGGGTTCCGTACCAATGTTTATCCGTTAGACGGAGGCGCGGCGCTTACGCACTTCGATATTTCTTCTCTAAGCAGTTAGCAGTACGATTGCTTTGAAAAAAAGTTCTGAATTTTCAAAATATTTCAAAATAAATTTTTCAACAAAAAGTCGGTGATTTTTATAGTTTCTTTTTCGAAATAATTGTTTTTCAAAAATGCTTCAAAATCGTTTTTAAGAAAATAATAATTTTTGGTACGGGAGTTCCAGCAATTTGCCTTAAGGCACGATGCCATGCACCCCACTAGTTGTCATACAAGTTCAGTTTGTGTATTTTCTACATTATAATTAAGTTTGCATTTAAGAGTTCTTTTGTTAACGGCCGAAGCAATTTTCAACATTTGTAGATTGAGTAATTTTCTAGAAATTTGTCGAATATTTAATTCAATTTGGATGAACAGTTGGAAAATTACAAAAGATGCAATTTGTGAACTATAAACAGTACAGTAGGTTAAATATTAGTAAAGATTTTATTGGTCCTTTAAAGTGTGTTAATAAACTGAATTAAAAAACTCAACAAACAGAAATAGTTTCATTCAAATAGTATTTTCAGCAAAAGATTATTTTCAATGCGATTTTCAAGCATGACGAGTTATTGTATGGTGCCACAACCCTAAAATATATGATAGACATTTGTTTTTTTATTTTGCTATAAATTACAATCTGTCTCAATAGAAACACATTGAGTAATTAGTTTGACAAACAACATAGAGTTTTAAAAGAAAAACCCAGTGATTCACCTTTTATTAATGCACTAGATGATATCTTAATTAAATTTTGGAATTATATTATAGACAATTTAATTTTGAATAAATTTCCCGAATATTCTATTTAGTTTGGACAAACTATTCAAAAGTTGCAATAGTTACAAAATACGAGCTATTGAACTAACTACTATAAAATACAAATGAAGGAAATATCCGAATTGGTACAAAACAATTAGAAAATGGACTTTACTGACTAGCAAATAAAATATCGAGATTGATAATCAGAAAAGGACTCTATTGACGGATAAAATAAATATCTAAATTGGTAATTAGAAAAGGAACTCTACTGACACGCAAATTAGAAAAGGGACTCTACTGACAAGCAAACAGAATATTTAAATTGGTAATTAGAAAGGGACTCTACTGACGAACAAACTGAATATTTAAATTAGTAATATAAAGGGACTCTTTAACTTCTAGTTAAAATTCCTAGTTCTCTTAAATTAGTAACTAAAGGGACTTCTACTGATAAGCAAAATAAATATCTAAATATTGGCAAGAAGAAAAGGACTCTACTGTCGAGTAAATCAAATATTTAAATTGAAAGATATTTTTAGCTAGAAAGGGATTCTACTAACGAGCAAATTAAATATCTAGATAGGAAATTAGAAAAAAGCACTCTACTGACGAGCAAATATAAATATTTCGACACAAAATTGGAAAAGGGACTCTACTGACAAGCACATTAAATATTTAAATAAAAAATAGAATGGGACTCTATTTTACAAGCCGTCGGTATAATAATATTATAATAAGGTTTAAGTCAATATTTTATAGATTTAATATAATTTAATTAATTATTAGCTATTTTATTACTTATTTATTTAGCATTTAATTTATTTACTCTAGTCTTATTTATATTCAGTTAAAATTAATTATTTCTAAATATAACTAGTTTATTTGTTGCAAGTATTTTTTTAAAAATTTAATAAGTATTCTAATAAGCTTTACAATACTTTTACAATATGATTATTTTATTTAACAAATTTTAGGTTATTTTATGATATTTTAACAAATTTAACTGTCTTATATTATATATATAGTATATACAAAGATAATTAAAGAAGGGACTCTACTGACGAGCAAATATTGAAATAAAACATAGAATGGGACTCTACTAACTAGCTGAATAAATATATATAAAATTAATTAGAAAAGGACTCTTCTGACGAGCAAATCAAACTTCTAGATACAGAAAATTAAAAAAAGACTCATTTTGGACAAACTATTTAAAAGTTACAAGGGTTTTAAAATACGAGCCACTGAATTAACTACTATATAACACAAACGAAATATAATTGTACACATCATATCTTAATTTATCAAAATTTAATATTTGGCATAATACCATATATTTCCTTAACATCGATCTAAACCCTCAACCCAGTATCGAAATCCGCATTCCCCCCACTATTTCACCTATCGTCACCGGGCCTAGTGTTATAAAAGCGTGCGGCGCGCGCACTCGCCTTCCACTGAGTCAGAGAGCGTTTCACGGGCAACAACTGCGTCCGTCATATTAGTCAAAAATATTTCCTAATACTACTTTATTGTATTGATTTTATTATAAAACGACAATAAGATAAAGGACAATCGTAATAATAATATAATAGATATATTTAAATCAAATAATATTTATATTAACTATTTTATCCCGGTGTTTGTGATGTAATTGCAAGTAAAATTGTGTCTTTTATCCTCCAGTGTGAAGTGTGTGTTTTAAACGTGATAAAGACATTTTATTTTAATTTGTAAAAGGTTTTTTATTATTTTTTGGACTTGAACTGTGCTGATTGGAGACGAAGAAGTGGATTTTTGTTTTTACCAAGGATTTGATAATGTAATTATGCTTTTTTTGTAATTATTTTGTAGTTTTTAAGTAAGGTGTGATGAAAGGTTTTTTGTGGGTTATGTGTGCGTGTGGTTTTGGTTGCGTGACGTCCAGGACTATTATAAAAATTAGTAAAACAGAAATTAATTTAATTTAAAACTAGTAGTGTATGGCATCGTGCCTTAAGGAAAATTGCTGGAACTTCCGTACAGCAATGAAATATTCGAGAAATTTTCAACGTTTTCAAATTTATTATTACAAATGCTGAAATGAAAATAATAAAAAAAATAAACAAATAATGAAAGTGCATTATTATTATTGCTATCTTGTTATTTAAAAAATAGTCGCCTAATTTTCGGAAAATAGAAAAAGTGCTTCCGTATGGTTACAGTCTAAACGCATTTGCAAACAATTCTGTGCGACATTTTCACTTATACTGTGCTTGGCTTGGCGGCATTTTCACATTTTTCAATAGTTTTATCATTATTAATTACGGCTTGCTTATGAATAAATAGATAAATAAATGCCATTTTTAAGTAAAAATTACGAAAATTAACCAAGCTAAGCACAGTCTCAGTGACAACCCGGTACAAATGCTTTCGCAAGTGCGTTTAGATTGTGACTTTACGGGAGCACTTTTTCAATTTTGTGCAAATGTATTACATATCTAACATATCACAGTCTAAGTGACAACGCGGTACAAATGTTTTCATGAGTGCGTTTAAAATGTGACTGTATGGGTGCACTTTTTCAATTTTGAGAATGAAAAATGAGGGATATAAGCACAGTCTGAGTAGCAACCCGATACAAATATATTTGCGGGTGCGTTTAGACTGTTACTGTACTGGAGCAATTTTCAAATTTTATGTAAATTATTTATAAAAATTACATTTTGAGTTAAAAAATAAAACTAGTGGTGTATGGCTTTAAACGTTTTCAATTATATTATTATAAATACTGTAACTTTCGTTATTTTTGCATTATATTGTTATATCTGAGCAAATCAAATGTAAATCATAAATAAATCAATTTATCTCCAGAACACATAAACAATCGTCATTTCATTTCGAATTCAATTTCAAAAAAAAATAGTTGCCTAATTAATTTTAATTTACACAAAATTGAAAAAATGCTCCCGTATAGTCACAGTCTAAATGCATTTGCAAATAATTCTGTGCGACATTTTCACTTATACTGCGCTTAGCATGGCGGCATTTTTACATTTTTTAATAGTTTTTCACAAAATTGGAAAATTGCTCCAGTACATAAACAGTCTAAACGCACTTGGGTAAACATTTGTACCAGAGTGGCGATTAGACTGTGCTTAGCCTGGGTAATTTTTTCAATTTTTAATCCAAAATTACAAAAATATGTTATAAAAAATAAAAAAAAAATAATATTTTTTTAATCTCAAAAGCAATTGTTTTGTCAATACAAGCATAAAGTTTTTTAGATCATTCAAATCGGACGCTTAGTTCACTCAAAAACTGCCATTTTTTGCACATTTAGTTCTGTATCTCCGAAACCGCTGGACCTGCCTTTGCCAAAAATTAATCACCATTTGTCCCCGTCATTCCGAACTGAATGTTTTTTGGATCATACAAATCGGATGATACGTTCTCAAAAAACTCGATTTCTATTTTCTGCACTTTTTGCTCCGTATCTTCGGAACTGCTAGACCTGCCTTTGTTAAAAACTATTCAGCTCATCTCCCTATCAATAGGAATCGAATGTTTTTTAAACCATTCAAATCGGTTGATCTGTGCGCCCGAAAACGTGGACAAAAAAATGCGGACATACAAATCACTTTTTTGGGGTATGCCAGTAAAATGTTCAGAAACCTTCAAAACGTCGAGAAATGCCGAAATTTTCAATTTTGATTTTTGGACGATTACAATAACTAACCCTACGGGAAGTTAATTAGTAAAATAGTAATTAATTTAATTTAAAAAAATATTTAATATGAAAAATTTTAAAATATTATTACTGATATTATATATTTTCAAACATAACAAATTTTTGCTCAAAAATAATATATTTTGTATAGTTAAAATACAAGACAATGTGTACAATTTCACTTTATTCTTGTAACTTTAGATACTTGAGTTTACTTATTTTTTACAACATTATTAAAAATTAATAATTAAACATAAGACATATCTAAATCCGTTTTATTTAAATATCTCGAATTTTACTTTTAAATATTTCTATTAAATTAATAAATTAATAGATATGTTAAATTAATAAATTAATAGAATATTCAAAGCTTTTACTAACTTTTTCAAACTTGGTAAATTCACAACAGTTATTGTGATATAAATAAATATTAGATGTTTATTACTTATTAAAAATGCAATTCATAAACATTCATTATTATAATTAAAATATATACGTTCACATATTTATTTGTATGAAATTGTAGAAAAATTGAATATTGCATATTGTGAAGAATGATGCAATTCTATGCAAAATTGCACAATGATACATTTATTTATTTATTGTATTAAACAACTGTTTAAACTACAGACAATGAATGTTTATGTTACAAGATTAATAATTGATAATTGAACAGTAGGAATTTATTTATAAACAATTTGTTGACGACTACAAAAGCACTCGGATCTTTATGAAACCTAAATTTATATTAATAAATATAGAACATAAATATAGAATAAAATAATATATATTAAATAAAGATTGTAGAATAAATTGTTACATTTGAAAATGTAGTTAAAAGCAAGTCTCAAAACTTATTTGAGAAACTACAATTATTGTTTATATTGTATGTTGTATATGATGTACGGAACCCTATTGATTTTTAGGGTCTTTAAGTATGATATTCGTAATGTACTCGTCGAAACCTTTCATTTGATACCCAACATGCTTTTTCACTATATGACATCATAATGGGTCTTTTTGACCCACTGTACTATATATAGTACGAAGCGAATTCGAATCGACATCGACTCGACTCGACTCGCTCGTGCATTTATTTATTGCATCTCTTATAACTTTTAAAACGTTCGTTTAATATGAATGATGTACTCTACAAATTTGCTCAAAATTATATAATCTAGTTATTATTTATTATTATAATACCCTACAACAAATCGGTACGCTGAAATATGGCAAAAGACAAATAAAAATCGGTATTAGAATAAAGTTAAATTAATATGGTACACAATCCTATATCATTTTAATGGTACAAAGGTTTTTGCTATGATTTTCGTAATGTGTTCGGTTTTTTTTAAGGTTTTTTACTATGATTTTCTATGTAATGTACTATTTCTTTCCGTTGAAGACATGTTCTTTTGTCAACAAAAACAACAATCGTCATTCATTATGTTTTTCGTACGGAGGCGAATCGAATTCCTCGAACAATAAAATCCGCGATAATAATAATATTATTATTATGTTCTCAAAATATTCGTTTCGTCAATAGCAAAGGCAAAGGCATTCGTAATGCGCCATTTTGCATTTTAATAAAAATATAAACAACATTGAAATTATAAAGTAATAAATAATAGTAATGGAATTATAATTGGCTAATTCAGGCGTTATCGATTTTATTTATTATTATTGTGTTTATGAGATTTTGAAATCGATATAAAAAAATATTTGCCACGACTGGTTCAACGTTCGACAGCATATAAAATTAAATTACAGAGTATCTATAGACTTCTCAGTGCACAATCTTTTCCCACGATGTGTCCAATATTTTTGCCAAATCAATTTTTGAAATCGGCACAGCCGTTTTTTGCAATAGCGATTCTAATAACATTTGTTGCGTGCTGAATAATTCATTATTCATTTCGTTCAAGAGTTATCTGGGTCATTTTTTCCATTATCTTTTTTTTTATCTTATCTTATTTGCATGCGCAACAATGCTAATTGTAAGCAAAAATAGACCAACTAACTAACTAATGTTGCAAATTTTATGCAAATCTTTCCGTTTGTACTTTGGACTTAGTGATAAATAAATGTTGCAGTAGTAAATAATATATAAAACAAAGTTAGAAAGCATTTGAGTTCTTAGATACATTCCTTAAGGATCAGAGACATGGACTCCTACCTCTAACCTCTATCAAACTAAATATATTTCTAGTATTAACAGCAGCTTCTGTGGAGCTTAGATTTAGTTCATGCAACTTGCCTTAAGGCAAATTCAAACTTATTTCGTTCAATATGTGTAATAGCTATTCTCGATCACATGTTTTATGCTATATGGCAACATTATAAATTAACTGTCTCATATAAAATGGTACTAAAAACTTTTCTAAATGCATATGTATTTGCACGATCCGGCGTTTGACACATAAAATCTAACTTCACTCATATGTTACTATGACAAATCAGAAATATGCTCTTATTTTAAGATTGTGAGTTTGAAATTTGTGCATTTTCTAGTTAACTTTTTGTAGGGTAAGTTATAGTAATCGGCTAAGAATCGTAAATGAAAAGTTTTGTATATCTTCACGTTTCAGAGTTTCTGAACATTTTAGCATTGTTTCTGAACATGTGTGAAGACAATTTTTCATCGACGATTTCGGGCGCACGGATTAACCGATTTGATTGTTCCAAAAACATTCGATTCCTATTGATAGAGACATGTGCTGATCAGTTTTGGGCAAGGGCAGGTCCAGCAGTTACGGAGATACAGAACTAAATGTGCAAAAATTGCTTTTGAGTGAACTAAACGTCCTTTGATTTGAATGATCTAAAAAACTTTCTGCTTGTATTGATAAAACAATTGCTTTTGAGGATAAATGGAAAATTATTACATTTTTTTTTAATTTTCCAAAAATATTTTTGTGAATTTGGATTAAAAATTCAAGAAATCACCCAGGCTAAGTACAGTCTAAGTGCCACTCTGGTACAAATGTTTAGCCAAGTGTGTTTAGACTATTTATGTACTGGAGCACTTTTCTAATTTTATTGAAAAATGTAAATATGCCGCCAAGCCAAGCACAGTATAAGTGAAAATGTCGCACAGAATTATTTGCTAATGCGACTTAGACTGTGACTATGCGTGAGCACTTTTTCAATTTCGTGTAAATTAGCAACTTTTTTTTTGAAAATGTAATTTTTATAAATAATTTACATAAAATTTGATAATTGCTCCAGTGCTGTAATAATCTGAACAACCTTCCAAATAAATTTGTACCAGGTTGTTATTTAGACTGTGCCTAGTTTGGATCATTTTTCGACTTTTTTTAACTAAAATAATTTCTATAATAATTTATGTAAAATTTGAAAATTGCTCCAATACAGTAACAGTCTAATTTATATTTGTACCGGGTTGTTATTTAGACTGTGCTTAGACTGCCTCGTTTTTCATTTTTTTCAATAATTTTCTCAAAATTTGAAAAGTGCTCCGGTACAGACACAATCTCAACGCATTTGCAAAAATATTGGTACCAGATTGTCACTTAGACCGTGCCGAGTATGGATCATTTTTCGATTTTTTTTTTAAACTCAAAATGCAATTTTCATAAATAATTTACATGAAATTTGAAAAGTGCTCCGGTAAAGTAACAATCTAAACGCGCTTGTGAAAACATTTGTACCAGGTTGTTCCGTAGACTGTGCATAGACGGAATTTTCTTTTTTTTTCAATAATTTTCACAAAATTGAAAAAATGTTCCCGTAAAGTCAAAATCTAAGCGCGCTTGTGAAAACATTTGTACCGGGTTGTCACTGAGACTGTGCTTAGCCTGGTTAATTTTCGTAATTTTCACTTCAAAATGGCATTTATTTATTTATTTATTCATAAGCAAGCCGTAATTAATAATGATAAAACTATTGAAAAATGTGAAAAAGCTGCCAAGCTAAGCACAGTACAAGTGAAAATGTCGCACAGAATTATATGCAAATGCGTTTAGACTGTGACTATATTGGAGCACTTTTTTGATTTTGTGTAAATTTAGGCAACTCTTTTTTTGAAATTGAATTTGAAATGAAATGACGATTGTTAATGTTCTCGAAATAAATTGATTTATGATTGATTTACATTTAATTTGCTCAGACATAACAAACAAGATAGCAAAAATAATGAATGTTACAGAGTATTTGTAATAATATATTTGAAAACGTTTAAAATTTCTCGAATATTCAGCAATTTGCCTTAAGGCACGATGCCATACACCCTACTAGTTTATTATTAAAATTTTCAAATAAGAAATCTTAAAATTCAACAGTAGTAATATGCTTTTATCTACTTTCATTATACAACAGTTTCGACTTATCTTTTTCTGCTGACGTAAAGTTTTTCACAATTGTACATTTTACGTAACAAACAGATTCCATATATAATATTTGTTCAACAATGCACGTTTGTAGAATGCATTAAAAATGCATATTATTCAAGGTTAGCGGTTTGTTGTTTCTTGGAACAATTCAGCTGTTTGTGATTTATTTTCGAAATGTGATTTAATCTCTTGAAGATGCAACAATGTATTCAGAATGACTAAAACGTGTGAAGGATATTTTATCATAGAAAAATGCATGTGAGAAAACAATCGAAAAGTTTACAAACATTCTTCAAGTACTAAATAGAACTAGTGGTGCATGGCATCGTGCCTTAAGGCAAATTGCTGGAACTTCCCGTATCGTAATAAAATATTCAAGAAATTTCAAACGTTTTCAAATATATTATTACAAATACTGTAACTTTCATTGTTTTTGCTATATTATTGTTATATCTGAGCATATCAAATGTAAATCATAAATCAATTTATCTCCAGAAGAACATTAACAATCGTCATTTCATTTCGAATTCAATTTCAAAAAAAAAAAAAAAAAAGTTACCTAAATCGTTCAACAGTCTAAACGCATTCGCAAATAATTCTGTGCGACATTTTCACTTATACTGTGCTCAGTTTGGCGGCATTTTCACATTTTTCAATAGTTTTCGTTTTCACAAAATTGAAAAAGTGCTCCAGTACATAAACAGTCTAAACGCACTTGGATAAACATTTGTACATTTTCTGAAATAAATAATTATACATTATTTATTTGTACTTAATTTATTATTTGAAGTTGTTTTCGAGAAGTTAACTTTTCCTTATCATTTTAGCGCGTATATCAAATTCCAAATATTTATTCTTTAAATCTTAATATAATTATCAATGCATTATTTTAATCAATCAATTATATATTATTTATTTCTTGTTAATTTATTTGTTAATTGACTTAGCGTGTATTTCAAATTCCAAATTTTTATATTTTTTTCAAAAATTTAGCAAAGATGATATTTTTCATGATATATTTTAAAAAATTAAATATAATTATCAGTCAATAATTATCAATTATTTTAAATTTTGACATTCATAATTAATTATATTCTTATCAATAAGAAATTTCACATTTTTTTAAAATAATTATATATTATTTATTTGTACATAATTTATTAATTAAATTAATGTACCAGAGTGGCGCTTAGACGGTGCTTAGCTTGGTGAATTTTTTCAATTTTTAATCCAAAATTACAAAAGTATTTTATGAAAAATAAAAAAATCAAATTAAATATTTTAATAAAAATTAGAAATAGGGACTGACGACCAAAATTGAATGTCTAAATAGAAAATTGGAGATAGGACTCTATTGACGAGCAGTTTAAAAATCTCTATGAAGAATTATAAAAAGAACTTTATTGATGAGATAATTAAATATCTAGATATAAGATTAGAAAAGGGACTTTACTGACGAGCAAAATAAAAATCTAGAGAGAAAATTACAAAAGGGATTATACTGACGAGCAAATTAAATATATAGAAAGAAAAAAGAGACTCTACTGACGAGCAAAGTAAACAGAAAGTCTCTATACGAGTTTAAGAGATGGATTATGACTCTACTGACGAACAAACTGAAGATCAGCAAGCAAGCAAACTATTAGAAATCTTAAATATAAAACTCTACTGACAAGGAACTTATGATAAGGATCAGAGAGATTGACTCTAAGAAAAGAAACTCTAAAAAAAATAAAATAAGAACATTCTACCTAAAAAGACGCGATAACCTGCGACTACTTAAGCGCCTCTATGAACATCAACAATAATTATTAAAAGTGCGGAAAAAAGATAGAGCATATTGTGACGATAATCATAATTATCGTCGTATTGATAATTATTGTCGCCTGATGGTCGTCAACCCCCCAGGGTATACCATCCCTACCACTACCCCTAACTATCCATTGGTTCTTGGGGTCCATCAGAGAGACGCTCCGGAGATCCTGGCAATTAAGAAGTTAGAGCCAACGAAGACGTATCCCATAGGCGAATGCCTTGGGATACGTTAGTGTTAGTGGTGTGTGTGTTGTGCAACAAGACAGGTCCAGCTTAAAGGTCAGATAATGTAAATTATAAGCGGTAGCTATTCTCCCCTCACATCCCCATATAAGCATATATACCATGATATAAGAATAAGTGGTATTAGTTAGGGAACATGACCGTATGCAAGTACGGTCATGTTCCACAAATACATGCGGAATGTATTATTAATTATTTTAATAGATTTAGTTATGAAAGTAATCTTGGTTTCATTCGTATAGTAGCTACTAACCCCCACAGGTAATTACAGGTACTTTAGCGGGCGATTGGAGTGTTGAAGTAAGCCCTTCGTAAGGGGTTGCAAGGCTAGAATATAATACTTGGCAGCCATTGCATACCCCAAGAAGGGGGCTTCAACCCTTCTCGTCACAATGGTGAAAACGCATTCGATCCCCAACTTACAAATTTTTATTTTATATTTAATAATACTTAATAAAAAACCAAGCGAGTAGCTCCCACTGTTTACGTGTTTCGGTTGTATTTTTAATGCGTTCGTAATTTTTATAGAAGTTGATAGAAATAAATCAAATTTTAAACGTCGCGCAATTTCTTTATGTGTGTGTATTTTCGTATGTGTATTGCTACATGTGTTTATCTGTAGTTTTGTTCCTTAAAAGCGCGCGTATCCTAATATTTTGAAATTATAAATCATTGATTTGATTTTAAATAAGGCGTGAGTGTGAAACTTTATTAGTTGTTGTATTTTAATGGATTTGTTAAACTTTATTATAATTTTTGCGTTTTTTTGGTGCGTTGCAAATAGTTTTGAATATTCAATAGAATAAAATTTATAAAATAACAAAATTGTATTTTTTTTTAATCGAATTCAATTTTAATTCTTGCTCTATTAATTTAATTCTATTTTTTTTTCTCCCCATTTTTGTTTTACAGTATTACAAATTATTACATTATTATGTTTGAATAGTAAGCAATAAAAAAAATAAATAAATAAAAAATTATATTTTCACATAATCGTAGATGTAGTAAGTGCAATTTTTTTACTTCATTTTATTTTTTTTATTATAAAAATCGCGATAATATATCCACAAAAATATTTTTAATTTTCTAAAATAATATTCCAATAGTCGAATATATTTTTTCTAGTAAGCTCAAATATTGTACACTCTAGCGCACATACGCGCGGTCACGCAAAACACATGGCCATTTTTCGGAGAAATTTAACTTTCAAGTATCCTTTTTTCAGTGATTTTGACCTGACCTGTGCGCGACACAGGCATGGCGTACAAGTGCAAAATTTCATACTCACACCCAGTGATTGTTAAACGGTTTGAAAATGTTCGCGCGCATAATGCATTTTGTTGTCATTTTTAACAATATTTTTAAACATAAGTACGGATATAAGTACAGATAAACACAAATAATTATAGCGGTTTTCATTTATTTTTGATTTAGTTTTTTTTTATTCGCGGTTGTTAACAAACCCTGTAATTACCAAATTTCTCGATTTTAAAGACGAATGAGGCAAGATTACTTTTCACTTTTTACGCGCTATTATTAAAATAGTTAGGATAATTTAATTAAGTTAAGGTCTACCATAAATTTAGAAAAAAAGTCTGTTTCTTATTTGTGATTTTTTTTTTTAATTATTAGTTCTGAATATTATTTAGACCAAGAAAGTTGTAGAAAAAATATTAAGTTTTCTTTACTTATATAGATTAAATAGTTAGGATTTTTTTAAATAAGTTAATTGTTTCCTAGATAAGAATTTGTGTCTTTCTTTTTTATGTTATTGTTGGTAAATTACTTAAACTCTTATGAGAGTTTAGCTAAATAATTTGTTAACTTTTTTTTCAACTAAATTCATAGGATAAGAATTTTTACTTTTTATTTTATATAGAAAAATTTAATTTAAGTTGAAAATTATTTTATAATAAATTAATCAGTTTAAAAGTTTTTGAAAGTTATCCGAACAAGTCAAGTTTTTTGTCACTTTTGGTAGTCAAGCGTAGGATTAGCAATTTAACAAGTTTTAACAAATTGCTATTATCGTTGGTTTTATTTTTAAGTAATTTTACGGGGGAGAATTAGCATAAAGACTAGCGTGCTTATGTGTAAAAGTGTAAGAATTTTGAGAAACTCACGGGGTGAGATGTTTGGCGCGTACGAAACGCGTGCAGAGAGTCAAAGTTTTTTGAGCCAGGCAGACAGTGCCGATTCGGATTTGTTAGTTTAACAAGGACTTTTTTTTTTTTTTCAAATAGTTGAAACATAGGCATGCTATTCATATCTGACCAGCTGGATTGTTGTATTATAAGTAGGTATAGAGTAATTGGTTTGTAGTATTAGTATAGTTTTTTTTTTTATATTTTAACGTCGTGTATTTTCGTGTTTTTTTTTTTTGTAAGATGATGCAATAATGATTTAGTTTTAATAATTTTGATTATGATTATTAGTTTTAATAATTTGATTTTTGATAATGTTTTTCTTTTTTTAAATATTTTCTCTCTTTCTTTTGTTATTATTACGCGTACTAATGTTGGCCTCAGTTCTGCCGGGTCACCATTGTCTGGTGCTCTATTCGCGGCTTTATCCGACCGATCCTACTAATGATAGGATTGGGATATGATTTCTTTGCATAACGATCACAACGGCTATCGCGACCAGTCTAGTTATACATCGTATGCGGCACGGTAACGAAAGGACTAGCCAACCTTCGTTAATTAGAGCAGATTGCAGGCACAATGTGTCTTTTAGAAGTCATATCTCTGCGGGCGCAGGGACACTGGTAAGGGTTTCACTCGGTCTTGCCAAGTACGGACCTGTACCCGACGGTTGGATAAACGCTCTAGTTGTGTGCGTCATACAGCTAGAACGGCCAGTGACACTTTTTTTTCGCTGTTTTTATTTTCGAACTAGTAGTTTTTTTTTCTCTTCTCCATATTTGTCTAATTCTTATTAAATTTAATGTTTTTTTTACTTCATAACACTTAGTTTTTCTATCATACGCGTAACTTCGTCACTTTTTACTGTTTTTATCCTATTTATCATTATTGCATTATCCGTTTTGTTCGCCACTTTAATATATTCGAATAATGTTTTGTTTTATATATGTATATATCGTTGTGTCGTTTTTTTTTTTAGCCGTACGTCGCGAAAGGTTTGGTTTGGTTTACGGATAGAGTTTATGGCCTATGTTACAAGGCGTTGAAGGTAATAAGAGTATAGAGGGCAATTTTAAAAAAAAAGTTAATTATGTTATGGCACCCGATTGTATATGTATCAAGTATAATAGTTTTATGTTAAGTATGAGAATGATTAGATGTAAACTATTATTTTCGTCGTGTTTTTTTTTGTTTATTGATAATGTCACCGTAAATCAAACCAAACGAACGTTTGTAGTGTATTACCGCGTTTATACCGTCGGCGTGTTGTTTAATTTTCGTGACGCCCTTTTATATGGACAAAATACGATTTTATTTTTATTGAAAATACTTTAATTCTGTCTCGTCAATAGTTATTGGCTCGTGTTTTTGACCGCCCAATCCTGATTAAGGGGTCCGATATGGCAAATAGAGTTAATGAAATGAGGAAATTGATAAAGGAAACAAGTATGTACGGAGTAGTAGAGATAGGGCAAACTTGATGTTCAGAATCAAGTATAAGTATGAGTTAGTTTATATAAATGAATATATAAACTGAAGGATCGTGTTTTTTAATTTTCAATAGTCCTTTTTCAATTTTTTTTTTGTATATGAATATACTGTAGGCAGCTCGACCGTCGGTGGACGTAGCTTTAGTCCGAGCGGCAGGGACAAGCAGTAACGCTGTCTCATGAAACGACCGGACTCGTTTCATAAGTAGTTAGATTGATATGACACGATTCATTTTTGTAGAGTAAAAGATTTCTTCGGCGTAGAAGTATATGATTGAGAAAAAAATCATTTACTTTTTTTTTTAAATATAATAATAATATAAGGTTTAGTTTTAAGATTCCCCTCCCCCTCCCTTAGATAGGTTGTAGAATTAAGTTTTAGAATATGTTAGGATATTTAGTTGTCATGTTGCAGGAAAGTTATATCGGGATTTTTGTTTGTGGAGAGTAGGTTGTTGCAACATAAATAGTATAAATATAAGTCTGCAGACTGATATCGGGAGCCATATCGGATTTACGTTTTTTTTGTTTTATGCGAATATAAGAATATTATTGTTTAAAGCTGGGCCCAGTTGTCCACGAGCGAGGACCATTGAGGTGCCCGAATCGATGGACGCGTACGGTTTCAATCGGGGAAACCGCCCTTAATCAAACCCGCAGCCGTTGAATATATGTGACAATTATTGTATGAAATTATAGGATTATTTGCGAAGGTACCTTCAGTGAGACTGGAATGGCGCCATAGGTCGCACGTCGCCATTTCCCCGCGAAGGGGGCAACCTTCGAGGGCCCTTGTGCCGAGCTGGGGAACTCTGGGTGTGTCCCGCTTACACAGGTGATTGTAAGTGCCATTGTTTTTGGGTGGGCATAAGCGGTCGGTCTAGTGTTATTATGGATGGGGCGCTGCGGGGGGAGCAAGAAGGATAACTAGATCTTAGCCCCCATCTGTGGTCTTGTATTTGGGGGGCAATCACACCAGTAGAGACTGAATTACTGTAAATGTCGCGCTCGTTAGTCATCTAGTGATTTAAGCAATCGAGTTTAGTTTAATTAATAGTAAATAATTTTTTTCTTATTGTTCATCGTCACATTAGCTATTCTTTTATGTTTTTTCACGCGTTACTCCATATTGTCCATATCATCGGGCTCATCGATTCTGGCGAACTAACTTAGATTTCGGGTTACGTATATTTCATAATAACTAATACTACAACCAAGAAAGTAGGGAACAGCACACACACATAGGTTAGGTTTGTTTTCAAGATAGCGTGCTCCGAAAAAAAAACTGTACAAGAAAACATTCTCTTTTTGGTAACATCTTAATTTTTCAACGTTAATTCTTTTTTTTCTGTATTGTAACATTATGCATAAATGCTAGTTTTTCTTTCGTGTTAAATTTGAATAACGTCGCGGTTTGAAGTTCATATAAGTACAGTTTTTTTTCTTTCTAAAACACGAACTATTAGAAAACAAAATTAATTAAGTTTAGTTGAAGGTCAAATTGACCCATATATATATTTAGTTATGATGTTTGTATTGAAGATTATGGTTGTCGATTTATATTTCTTTTTATTGAATATTTGTCATGTTTGTTATCGATTTCTTTTTTTGTTTGTTGTCTATCAAACTTCTTTATTAATAAATGGGGGAATAGCTAGTTAAGAACCGAAGACGACATATATCTGACCGAAAGCACAATTACTGAAGACACACACCCACAACTACAGTCTACGTTCAAATTCATATCAAGTGAACCAGGCTCTGGACGTGCGGCCAACAATTATGGATACCGCTACGGGGACCTCAAACATCGTTGGGAAGTAGCAACAATTTTTAGAGCCGGGGGCGGCTCTGGTGTGACAGGGGGGCGTGTGACGATAATCATAATTATCGTCGTATTGATAATTATTGTCGCCTGATGGTCGTCAACCCCCAGGGTATACCATCCCTACCACTACCCCTAACTATCCATTGGTTCTTGGGGTCCATCAGAGAGACGCTCCGGAGATCCTGGCAATTAAGAAGTTAGAGCCAACGAAGACGTATCCCATAGGCGAATGCCTTGGGATACGTTAGTGTTAGTGGTGTGTGTGTTGTGCAACAAGACAGGTCCAGCTTAAAGGTCAGATAATGTAAATTATAAGCGGTAGCTATTCTCCCCTCACATCCCCATATAAGCATATATACCATGATATAAGAATAAGTGGTATTAGTTAGGGAACATGACCGTATGCAAGTACGGTCATGTTCCACAAATACATGCGGAATGTATTATTAATTATTTTAATAGATTTAGTTATGAAAGTAATCTTGGTTTCATTCGTATAGTAGCTACTAACCCCCACAGGTAATTACAGGTACTTTAGCGGGCGATTGGAGTGTTGAAGTAAGCCCTTCGTAAGGGGTTGCAAGGCTAGAATATAATACTTGGCAGCCATTGCATACCCCAAGAAGGGGGCTTCAACCCCTCTCGTCACAATATTATCTACATCCTTATCTATTCTAAACATCTTGAACATAGTCATATGTACATATATGAATATTTTTCTAGAAATTGCATTACAATTAATAAAATATTGATGTTAACACAATTTACATTATAAAAAATTGTAGATGATTTAATTTACTATAAAGCATAAAAAAACTATTTTACATTCACACCGTTTATGCTAAAACCGCAAATTTTATTATAAAATACAATTTAATCAATTTGTAGTCGATAAAATCATTCGCATAAAATTGCAGTACGTGCAAAAATTGCAAATGCAAATTGTAATTAACTAATTCGAATCGCACACATTATAGACATAACATTACAGACATTATTATATAAACAAATGATCGATAACGAAAAAATGCGACGATTTCAATCATACCTGCGACATTAATATCAATTTAAAACTTTGAAATCAATACCAGAAAATGTATACGTTATCTGAAACGACCGTCTTTTGGAATTATAAAGAACTTGAAAATTGTATTAAATAAACACACTTTACCTTCAACTGATAAGTCTTATAAGTGTTTTATTGTTGAAAAATCCAAAACAAATACAATACATATACCATCGTATTTATAAATTTTTGTTAAAGTAAATTAAAGTAAATACTACATGTATACAAATTAACAGTTATAAATATTTCTCATAATATTAACTATACAAAAGTGGAAATAAATTATAAGAAACTTAAATACTACAAATTAATATGTGGCAACACTAAAAAAGTCGTACCCGATTAGGTAATACTTCTAGAAAATTCATCTTCAATATCAGTCTGAATTCTGTCTCACATTTATAATCAAATTTCGATAAACCTAATCTTAAAAACAAAGGGATAAATCTTTCAAAATCTTCAAAATCTACCAAAATCATCAAACAACTTCAGGTTCAATCGTTGATTAAACTTTAAAAATGTTAAAAAAGTCCTTAAAATATTATAGGCCTATGATAAATCTACTCTATATATTTCATCCGGCGCAATTAAATACAATTTGTTTATCCCCAACTAATAATATTACATAACAACTCTCTTATCTATCTTATCTCTTATCGTCTTGTGATTTCCACGCCCACAATAATGATTCTCTACAAAATAATTTCCTCGTGATTATTTATTGTCTTATCTTACAGTTAATAATTAGACAAATGCTTATCTTTAAATAAAATTTGCTTATCAGGCAAGAATTCCGCGCGAGGAAATTGAAAAGTCTGCAAAGATAAGATGGAGTTCATTTTTGTACTTTGTTGCATGGCAACAAAAATTGTTTGATTGATTGATTATAATAATTTTATGGACTTATTCTCAATTAACGTAACATATATATTGTATAATAAACTCAAATAAAACGTCGATGTTGTCTTAGCCATGTATTATTAATTAGTTTTACATAATAATAAAGAATAAAATGAAAAGCTCAAAATGGCGGGCCCCTACCATTTTTGGTTATTTGTAAAAGCACACCGTTAGATGGGCACATAATTATTTATATTTTATCCATATTCCCGCCCGATGCGCAAGCATCCGTCATTATATAAATTTTCATGTCATTTTACAAAAAAATCAAAAACGTTAATAATTTGTTTGAAAACATAAAATTCTATAAATGTATACTCATAGTATATACTTTTAAGAATACTATACTAAAATTTCAGTCCTTAACTATATATAGTGCAGCCGGTATAAATTCTTAAAAACGAGAATATTTTATATGCAAAATTTTAGAAATATGTCAAAAACTTTACTAATTTCTTAAAAAACAATAAAATTTAAGTATGTACACTTGTAGTATATACTTTTAGCAATAACATACTAAAATTTCAACCCTTAACTATATATAATACAGACGATATAAATTTTATTATAAACTTAATTGAAACGCTGATGTTGCCTCAGCCATGTATTATTAACAACTATATTTTACATAAAAATAAAGAATAAAATTAAAAGCTCAAAATAGCAAATCAAAAAGTGTCCCTACCAGGTTTTGGTTATTTGTAAAAGCACACTGTTAGATGGCGACATAATTATTTATATTTTATCCATATTCCCGCCCGATGCGCAAGCATCCGTCATTACATAAATTTTCATGTCATTTTACAAAAATGTCAAAAACGTTAATAATTTGTTCGAAAACATAAAATTCTATAAATGTATACTCATAGTATATACTTTTAAGAATACTATACTAAAATTTCAGTCCTTAACTATATATAGTACAGCCGGTATAAATTCTTAAAAACGAGAATATTTTATTTGCAAAGTGATTCCATTGGCGGACAAAATTTTAGAATTATGTCAAAAACTTTACTAATTTCTTAAGAAACAATAAAATTTAAGTATGTACACTTATAGTATATACTTTTAGGAATAAGATACTAAAATTCCAGCCCTTAACTATATATAATATAGACGATATAAATTTTTAAAACTAGGGTATTGATATTTGAAGTTAATATGTGCAAGACAAATTTGAAAGTGACAAAGTTTTATAAATTGTCAAAAAACTTCAATAATTTGTTTGAAAGCATAACAATGTAAATGTGTACACTTATTGTATAATAAACTTAAATGAAACGTCGATGTTGTCTTGGCCATGTGTTATTAACAACTATATTTTATATAATAATAAAGAATAAAATGAAAAGCTCAAAATGGCGGGTCAAGTCAAAATGGCGGGTCCCTACCATTTTTGGTTATTTGTAAAAGCAGACCGTTAGATGGCGACACAATTAATTATATTTTATCCATGAATGTTTTTGCTTTTCCCAGTTCACCTATTTTATTTTGACAAGTTATAGTCATCTATACCCATGGCCTAAAATGTTTTAAGAGTTTCGTATTGACGTTTGTGAAATTTTTGGGTTTTTCTTATAAGATTTATCTTTTGAGTTCGTTGTTTGTGCCATCAATGCAAAGTTATCGTTTGATAACACTATTAATAAGTACATACTTCTAAAACAAAGTACCAATGATAAGATTTGTCCCTTGAAGGTAAAGTGTATTTATTTATTAATTCGATTTTCAAGTTCTTTATAATTCCAAAAGGTTGTCGTTTCAGATAACGAAAATACATTTTTTGGCATCGATTTCAAAGTTTAAATTGATATCAATGTCGCAGGTATGATTAAAATCGTCGCATTTTTTTGTTATCGATCATTTGTTTATATAATAAAATGTCTGTAATGTTATGTCTATTATGTGTGCGATTCGAATTAGTTAATTGCAATTTGCATTTGCAATTTTTGCACGGACTGCAATTTTATGTAAATGATTTTATCGACTACAAATTGATAAAATTATATTTTATAATAAAATTTGGAGTTTTGCATTTCTATATTTTCCGACAATTTTTTAATAATATATAATTTCATTATTATTTCCAGATGAATTTAAATGAAACCGAAATGCGCGACACTGCGGCCCGAATCTGTCGCGACTATTTAACAGGCGCCTGGAGGACAGTCAAACCGCAGGATTTATTGTTCAAGAGAATCAGGTAAAGGATAATATATATATATATATATATATATATATATATATATATATATATATATATATATATATATAATATATGTATAAGGATTTCCATCATATGCTTTATTCTTATCCCACTTCTGCGTTTAGAAATTACATCGAACATTCATAGAGGCGCGCGAGTGTCCATGGTTTGAGTCTTAGATAATTGTGGTTTGCAGAAATAATAAATTTACAGATAGACTTACACGTTATTTATGATAATTAAAAAAAATGTTATTGCCATAAATTCAGACTTCTAATTTTATGTTTTTTCTTCCAAAGTTCAAGTCATTCTGAATCGTTTGAGACCCAAATTTGTCTTATAATGAAACGTATAATATAATAATTTTATAAATAAATTTATAATATAATTTCTAATGTTTTATATGATGATGTAAATAATAAAATACGTTTCTATCCCACTTCCGCGCTTAGTAATTGTATAAGACGCTTATAGAGGCGCTCGATTGTCGCATATCTCGTACTAGGTTTAAGCCTTAGATAATTGTGATTTATGGATAAAATAAAGACAAAAATAGATATGTTCGTGATATATAAGAATGAAAGGTTGTTTGTTTTCGACAGAAAATCCCGTCTTGACTATTTTATGTTTCTTCCTCGACGTTTCAAGTCATTCAGAATCGTTTGAGACGAAAATCGGAAGCTGTATTAGTTGGTTTGAGTCCTAGATATTTGTGGATTACATACAGAAATAATGCATTTATAGAAGGACTTACAAGGTAGTAATTTAAGAACAAGAAATTTCTTTTCGCCAGAAAATCCTCACGCGTTTCTTTCGACGTTTCAAGTCATTCTGAATCGTTTGAGACGAAAATCGGAACCAGTATTAGTTGGTTTGGGTCAGAGATAACTTTATAGAAAGACTTACAAAGTAGTAATTTATGAACAAGAAATTTCTTTTTGCCAGAAAATCCTACTTGCTAACTTCAAGTTTTTTTCTCGATGTCTCAAGTCATTCTGAATCGTTGGAGACTAAGAGTATGCGTGTTATGTAAAGGGAATGAATATTATAATAATTTTATAAATACATTTGTAATAAAATTTCTAATGTTTTATATATATGTTGTGAATAGTAAGCTACGTTTCTATCCCGCTTCTGCGTTTTGTAATTAAAAGAATCCCTCATAGAGGCGCTCGAGTGTCGCATCTCTTATACTAGGTTTAAGTCCTAGATAATTGTGGTTTATGGAAATAATAAAGATAAAAACAGATATATTCGCGATATTTATAATTATCAAAAGTAGTAGTAGTAGTAGTAGTGTAGTAGCTTATGTTTTCGACAGAAAATTCGTTTTGCTTATTTTATGTTTTTTCCTCGACGTTTCAAGTCATTCTGAATCGTTTGAGACCAATATTGGAAACAGTATGCGTGTATATGTAAATGGAATGAATTTTAAAATAATTTTATTAATAAATTTATAATATAATTTATGACAAATTGTTACAATTGTTAGTAATAACACGAGTGTTGAGGTTTAGGTCTTAGATAATTGTAGTTTGTGTATGTACTAATAATAATAATGGGATGAACTTTTTGTTTTGTCTTAAAAAGCTTTATATAAAAGTGTAACATTCTTAGAAATATCGCGTTTGTTTTCACTCTCTATATTGATCGACGCCGATTCGTACTGCCACAGCACTCCCCTTCTAGTGACGTGGTCAGGGAAAATTTTGTTTATCAAATTTAAATTATATGTATATTAGGGTGGTCCTTAATGTGGACATTTTCAAATTTTCTTGCTCCCAGGGCTCAAATGATTCCAAATTGATAAACAACAATCTTCTGAAAGATTTAGCTCTTAATATTTACGTTTAGATAGAGCGCAATTCAATCAAAGTTTTGTATGGAAATGACATGAAATTTTTTTCAAAAATTTTAAAAATGTTTTTAGATATAATTTAGCAAACAAATGAATGAGTTTTATTCAAAATTCGACGCTTTACAAAACAAATTATAAAAAACCTGTTTTGCAAAGCGTCGCATTTTTAATAAAAAATTACACGAATTTTCACTTCTAATTCATTTGTCGCTAAGTTTTTTCTTTTCAAAATATTTTCCATATGAAATGTATATAATGCAACTCTAAAATTTTAAAATTCTATTTAATAAATCATATTCCTTATAATTATATTGTTAAGTTTGTTGAGTAAGCTAATTGTAAGTTGAAATGATATTTGCGAGCAGCGAGTTTGCTAGAATTGTTGTTATCTTTATTGTTTATATATATATATATATATATATATATATATATATGAATAAATAAATAAATAAAACTTTATCTCGAGTGACTACAATAAAGTGGATCACATGATGGGTATTAGTTTTATCGCAATTAGCAAGAACTTAATCAATGTCTTTTCATTTGTATATATATATATATATATATATATATATATATATATATAAATCTATATATATATATATATATATATATATATATATAAATCTATATATATATATATATATATATATACATTATAATTATATTATATTTTTGCTTATTGAATATCGTTGAGAAATTGCGACTTAAGAATTCTCTCTATATGTTGCTTTAGAGCAGTTTTATTGATACATAATTTCACTCTCTTAAAATTCATATTTTTTATATTTATTGTAATATTTTTCTCTAATGTTTGGTCTTTCTTTAGAAATTATAATTTAAAATAACGTTTCCCTAAAATTTAAAAAATATTTCATATTATTTTTTTTTGAATTCAACATATTTCTGTTATATCAAATTTAGCACCTCTTTTTTATTCAAAGTTTTGCACCTCTCTCTATGGAATTTCAATAAAATTTTTCAAAACTCAGCAGTTTTCTGCTACAAATAGTAGCATCTTTTTTCATTCAGCATTCTTTTTACAAGAATTCTAGATTTTTTTTCTTATATTCAGCATCTTTTTCTTCATATACAACATTCTGCTCCTAAAAGCATCTATTTTTTCTAAAATTTAGTTATTTCTTCTTTAAAATTCAATATAGCAAATTTTTCTACTAAAATAATAAAAAGTAACTTTGTCTTCTGAAAGTTGCTAACCCGTTCTCCTAATATTCAGCATCCCTTTCTCTCAATTTTTAGCATCCTTTTTCTTGAAATTCAGCTACTCTTTTTTAACTACTAAACTTTTGTCTACTAAAATTTAGCAACTCTTTTTCTTAAATGTCGCAACCTCTTTTCTTTCCTTTAAGAATTAGCAACTTTTTTCTCCAAAAACTCTTTATAGCATTCCTTTTTTTTGCGAACTTAGCATCTCTTTTTCTTTAAAATTCAGCATCTCCTTCTTCTAAAATTCTGCTGTTTTTTTCTTTAAAGTTAGCTTTTCTTTTCCTACAAAATTTACGATCTTTTTCATCTAAAATTAAGCACCTCTTTGTCTTCAAAATTCATTATCTCTACCTCCTTCTAAAGTTCTACATCTTTTTCTGAAAAAATCAGAATTTCTTTTTCTTGTAAATTAACCATCTCTTTTTCTTTAAAATGCAGCATCACCTAAAAGATATATTAAAATTTCTCTTAAATTTTAGTATATACTTTCCTTAAAATTCAATACATCTTTTATTGAAATTCAGCAATTCTTTTCTTAAAATTTAGCTGTTTTTTTAAAATTCTGTTGATTTCAGAAACTTTTTGCTACCAAAATTTAGTTTCTCTTTCTCAGTATTTGTTTTACTATAAAATTTAGAACATTTTTCTTCTAAATTCTACACCTTCATGTGAAAAATCAGCATTTTTTTCTCCTAAAATTCAGCATCCAAAGAAAGCATCCCTTAAAAGATAGCATCTTTTTTTATAAAATTAAGCATCTCTTCTAAAATTTGCGTTTTACTCCAAAAATTCTATATTTTTTTCTCCTGAATTTTAGCGACCATAATTCAGCATTTCTTTTTCTTAAAATTCAGCTATTGTTTTCTTTAAAACTTTAAAATTGCATCCAAGTTTTTTCTACTAAAATTTAGTAACTCTTTTTCCTAAAATTCACTGCAACACCTTTAAGATTCAGCAATTCATTTTTTTAAAACTTTTCTCAAAAATTCAGCATCTTAAAAATTTAGCAATTCTATTTTAAATTTAGAAACTTTTTAAAATTCAGTATCATTTTGATATTAGGTAAGTTTTCCTTAAAATTCAGAATCTCTTCCTCCTGAAATTCAACAATTCTTTTTAAAAAATATGCATATCTTTCTCCTAAAATCCTACAACTGTTCTTTAAAATTTAGCATTTGTCCTAAGATTTAGCAATTTTTTAAGATTCAACAATTTTTTAGCCTCAGGACTCTTTTAGCTTAACTACTCTTCTCTAAGATTCAGCTACTCTTTCCATTTAATACTTACCATTATCTTTCTAATTAACATTCTACATCTTTTTCTTTTTAAAATTCAGCATCTTTTTCTTTAAAAATTCAACATCAATTTCTTCTAAAATTCGCCAACACTTCTATAAGAATTCATCAAATTTTAATCCAGTATTTTTTTTATCAAATTCACAATTAACAATGATGCGCGGATTTGTCCAATAAAAACGTTCTAACCGCGTTTTGACCTCAGATTACAAAAACTTTTTTTTGCAAAAAAAAAAACAAATAACAAAGCTATAAATGTGTAACGACAATCTTGTATTTGTTATTAAATTATATTTATAGAACCAGAAGGTTGCAAAATCTTGAACTTTTCATATATTATGTAAAGATAAACAAACAAAACGATATAATTAAATTAAAACAAAATTAATTTATGAATTATACAGTCTATTTTTGTTAATTATCGACATAATTTAAAAAAGGGAAATAGATAGTTAACTTTGTCTATTTTTTGTTGATACGTAAATAATTGATTGAGATAACGATAGATGCGCTAGTGGTAGTAAAAGATGCAGAACTCCTTATAAAAGGTTTACTTCCTAGATAATTTTAGTTTATTTAATGAGGTTATTAATATGACATCATGCAGTAGCGATGTTCATTGTCAGTTGAAAATATAGATCACATCATGTGTTTCCAATTAAAAATACCCATGTTTATTTCGGGCACTGCGGTGTGAAAAGGCAATGGTAATGGACAATATCTCACACTATTCTTTCCTGAATTCAGTTCATGTGTAGTACTACCCTTTATTATCCTATATATAAAATTCTTCTGTAACTATGTATGAATGTATAATCCTCCTAAACTATAATTCGGATTTTCATGAATCTTCCTGAAGTTTGTTCGAGAAATTTTCTAGAATTTTTAGATGCATAGAAATATAGTTAGATAGAAATAAATGGAAAAAAATTACAAAAAAACCGCTTATCATTGTTTGCCCTTGAAAATATTTAAGGCATGGTTTGACATTAAAACAAATGAAGACCGCCATTTGCCGAACATTCCTATTCACTTATAGGCTAACGTAATATTAAAATATAATAAATTCATGATTATGATTAAGGAAAATGTAATGTCTACATTATTATTGCCGAAAAGCAGCTGAGTTGTGCCAAAAATTAAAATAATGCAATAAAATAGAGTCAACATGCGTCTGACAAGTGAAGCCAGTTCAATGTGATTACATACCCTATATTAAAATTCAATTTGACAGATTATTATTTTTTAACTAAATGTTAAAGAAAAATTAAAAGCGTTATTTGCTAATATCTTCAGAAATATACATTTTAACAAAAATAATGAAATGACCAAAATTATATATATTAATATTTTAATAAATCACTGTTTTATAGTGTTCTAGGAACAATATTAAGCTAGATATGAAATGGGGTTTTATAGTCCTCAAAATAAGCTTTAAAATAAGTATTTCTGCGTGTAAAATGAGTGACCTATCATGCAAATAAAAGACGCATACAATTTCATTTGAATCAAATAGTTTATGAGTGCCATTTCCACGAAAATTAAAAATAATTGTATTCCATCTAGAATTAACTTGGTTTAAGAGATTTTGATGGATTCTAGAAAATACTATAACTTTAGTACAAACGATTTTCAAAAAACTCATGATTTTATGAAAAAATCTATTAAAAAAATAACCAATTTCTCACTATTATATCTCTGAAATTTTTAGTTTTTTTGTGACTAATTATTTTTTTTATTATTTTTTTGTTACACAAATATTGATAGAGTCCAACCAGAGTGTCGTTCGAGCCCTTTAACCCTTCGCCGTTTCAAAATAAGATAATTTAGGGTAAAATTTATTATAGAGAAAGTTGTAGGTCATTTAATCACCTTTAAAATAGTATATTACAAGTTCTGATAAAATCACAATTAAAAGAGTTATAATCGAATTCATACCGGCGGGGGTGTTGAAGGAGTGCAAATTGTTTTCACTTTTAAACTTAAGATTAAGATTAGCCTATTTCCAAAATATCAAGCAAATTGGAGCATAGTAAAAAAAAATCGCAGAGCACACGCTTTTTTTCTCTCTATTTACTGCAATAATTTTGTTGATCGTAGGTTGAATAGAGCACATGTGAACAAAATTTGACAAATTAATTCACTTCAAATATGAACTTAAGTAATAATGTATATTGAATTATTGGTGAGAAAAATGTAATTTAGATATGGAAATTGAGAATCATAATTTTATTTGAAGCAGTTCTACATTTAACATCACTCATATATTAGTGTAAATAGTAATTCGAAAAACAATAATTATTATTTTTAACTGAACGGTGTAAATATTAGTATAGGATATTAAAAAAATGTAGATGTGGGTACAGGACAACGTTTGTCGGGTCATCTAGTATATTTATATTAATTTCCAACTAATTTCTTGTATTTTATCCAGTGGTGGCCTCTCAAATTTCCTCTACCACGTCGCCCTTCCAGAGTCAGCAGTAGTCGAACATTCTGAACCATCTTCGGCACCATCTTCGGGTTCTGTCACCGCCAACCACCAGAACGGTTACCACCAAAACGGTGACCACATCGATACCAGTTTTGCTTCTAAATATAGCGAAAACTTTTTGAGGAGATCCTCCGACGAAGACTTGCTGAAAACTTTTAATGATGAGAGTGGATACTGGTAAGGAGAAGAATTTTATCTATCTCTTATATCATTTGATATATTCTTTTTATTGAGTTATGGCAAGGTCATGTTGTGCTCCGAGTTCCATATACATTTTAGTTCTGAATCATCATACTGAATATTGAAACTCTATCTATCTCTTATATTATTCAACATATTTTTTTTATTATGTTATGGCAAGGCCATGTTATGCTCCGAGTTTCATATACATTTTAGTACTGAATCATCATACTGAATATTGAGACTCTATCTATCTCTTATATTATTTAATATATTCTTTGTATTGTGTTATGGCAAGGCTGAATCGGTTAAAATGTCCATGTGGTTGCTGTTCATTCAGGCGTATTTTGCGTCACTTGCAACGTCATTCGTATGTTATGAACTTAATATCTTTTTTTTTTATTTCACTTTATTTTAGCAATCAGAAATACAAAATTAATTTCTATGAACTAAACTGTACATTTAAATAAGTATCATATTATATAAGACTAGCAAACTCGACGAACTCCGTTTCGCCACCAGATGGTTTCGTGAGAAAGATGAAGAAATTTTTTGTTTGTTTTATATTTGAAAAGGAAAAAATTGATTTTATTATACAACAGTAATGAATTTATTTCGATTACAAAAATGAAGTGTTTTTTAGTTGAACTTCTCTAAGTAAATGAAAGTGAATCCGCAAATTATCCGTTTCATTGAAGTGCTCTTTGGTAAACCACATTTTTTGTTTTTTGGTCTGACGTTAACACAAACAAAGCGGATGGATTTCCAACTCGTATAACTGCCCATGTGAAAAACAATGATTTTCTAAATAATCTATTTGAAATTTATCCCGCAAACACTAAGCGATTGGCCTTGAGACTTGTTAGTGCGAACTGGAAATTGGAATCGTGCACCACTAATTTTCTTAGCTATAAACCTTGCGGAGCCCGAGACCTTTACAACGAATGCAAAATTGTTAAAATCGGTTCATGCGTTCTTGAGTTATATCGTCAGGAAGGACAATCCGACTTATTTTTATATATATGTAGATAATTCAGTGATAAATCTTACTTAGTTTACATGCCTAATGTCTAACATAGTTTTTTTTTATATTTTAAGTTAAATTTTATATGTCAACCTTATTAATGCGCCTGACTGAATACCAACCGCATGACTGTTATTCAATTCAATTTTTGTATCGAAAGTTCTTTATAACGTGGCCTTGCCATAATATTTGTCTGTTATGCAGCCGAATAGGTTAGTTAGTAGAGTCTTTTTTTGTTTTTTGATGTTTTTTTTATATTTTTTAGCCTGAAAGAGGAGTATAACCTGGACACTTTAAGCGATAGTTCCGATAGTGAAGAATGTGGTTTTCAGGGTGAACCTCGACAGGTTCTTCTAAGGATATATGGGCAGATTCATGGCGATCAGGCAGTCGAGGTGAATAATAGTGAATAATGAATGATGAATGGAATTAAATAGCATTTTAATTCTATATTGGATATTAACCCTTTCGTTATGAGAGTGTTTTGCGTAAGAGTGACCCCATAAACCGTTAAAGCAATTTTTTACACAAAAGATAAGATTTTTCATTCATAATCGATAAAAATTCTCAAAAGTATTCTCAAAAATTTAACTCACAATCAGAGTAATAAATATTGAAGTAATACACTGGCGTGTCATCTATAGGGCGACACACGTACACACAGGTCGTTAAGCGAATGCCGCTTTCTTAGCGAAAGGGTTATGTTATCATTCTTTTTTAATTTTTAAAATTTCTGCGCGGTTTCTGCTTTCAAATTTTATGCTGTTTGTTTCAACTTTTTTCTGTAAATGCTCTGTTTTCACATTTTTGTAATTTTGCAATTTGTTTTTCAAATTCAGTTATTCTTGCTATAATATTTTCCGCCTATGTCTTTTTTGCTAATTCTAGTAATTTTTTTAGACTTTTTTGCAGTTTGTGATTTTAAAAAATAAAGATTTTTAACTTCCCGTAGGGTAAGTTATAGTAATCGCAAAAAAAACGAAAATGAAAATTTTTATATATCTTTACTTTTCAAATGCTTCTGAACATTTGGATATACCATAGAAAAAAAATTGATGTGTGTGTGTGTGCGGATACAAAATTTCGTCGACGATTTCAGGAACACCGATCAACCGATTTGAATAATTGAAAAAAAAACATTTTTATTCAAGTTTTTTTTTACAAAAAAGTAAATTTTTTTCAAAAATGTAAAATTTCTCGAAAATCTATTTTTTTCAGTTTAAACATTTTAATCGAAGTCTCAAAATATTATAGAGATTACAATATTTAAATTGCACATTATAATAAAATTTATATATTTTTTAGGCAATCATAACCGAAAGTGTAATCTTTACATTGTTAAGTGAAAGACGACTAGGACCTAAACTACATGGAGTCTTCCCTGGAGGAAGAATCGAACAATATATACCTGTAAGTAATAATACATATATATATATATATATATATATATATATATATATGTTTGTAACAAAACTAATTTTGACCAACAACATACTCGAAAGATCCAAAAAGCTATGTACATACATGCTAGGTCAGTCGATACAAAACAAATGCATATATAGAAGAAATTATAATAACGATATGACTAGAAAATGGATGGTATAGATATTATATATTAGTTAAATTAATTTTAACCTTAAACGATTCCCAACATGTTCGTCTAAACAAAATCAAATTATTGACAATATTGTGTTTAAAGATAAACCTTGCCTATGATGACCCTTTAAGTATTATTTATAAATATATTGATCAATTCAATTTTAATAATAATAGAGTTTAAATCCATTGTTATTATGCAAAACAGTACTACTTATTACTCTATTATTATTATAATTGAAATGATTAATATATTTATAAATAATACTGAAGGTGTCATTATCGGCTAGCTAAATCTACGAACATAATTTTTCAATAGTTTATTTTGGTTTAGTTGAAGTGATTTAAAAAACACATGATTATACTGTCTTCGAAAAGATTCTTCAGAAAATACACTGGTAATTTCACTAAAAAGCTGATTTAATACACAAATTTTGTTCAAATACTTAACATGTCTTCGAACACTTTTCTTTCAATTATAAAATGACATACAAATGCCTAATTATTCTTTAAAATTATTTAACTTAATAAACTTGATTGGAAAGTGTTGCATTTGTTAATAATTTATTAAGTTTATTAAGTAATATATAAAGTAATTATTATTCTTATTCTTAACTAAACTTTTTGTTTTTCAATACTTTTTGCAAATCGTAACATAAACTAGTTAATTTAAGAACAAAACAATTAATCTATTCACATGTTATGAAAATGATTATTTTACTAATGCATCATTTTAATTTTCTTGAAAAAATTTAAACATATTTTTGCATCATTGGGTAGTTTTGATAATTGATTTTTTAATTTAATAGATTAATAATGTAGATATAATAATAATATATTATGATTAAGAATAATATTTGCTACTAATATTAATATTTGCCAGTAATTGATAAATAAATTACAGTTGATATCTATTTAACATTAATATTTCAATTAAAATAATAATTAATTAATTCTTACAATTTGACAGTGGTCGCCATTTTTAATTTATTTAACATTAATTATATTTTAAAAATGATTGGACGTAAATTAAACATTAGAAGCACTTTTAAAATAAAATAATACTGTATAAAATAATACAGTACACTTCAATAGTAAGTAGTAATTCTACAGTAAAGAAATAGTTTATTATTTACAAGGAGTGCACCGGCCATTTTGTGCAACTGATTGAAAGTTTAAAACTAATACAAATAAATTGTTGTATTTACCTTTTGCTGCCATGTTATTCCAGAGCATAAACTAAAGACTAAAAGCACTTTTAACATATATAACACTAAAACACTTATACAGTATATAAAAGGATTATTAAATACAAAAAGCACAAAAAACATGTCTTCTAATGTCATTAGGACGAGGGGACGTAGATAGCCTCGATTGAAACGATAAAAACAAAATACAAATTCTTGTTTATAATATTGAATTTACTATGTTTTTATATGCACTAGTGTGTTTATTTATTTAATTAACTAAATAAGTATATTTATATAGTATAAAATTAATTGTCAAATACAAAATGTATGTTTTAAACTTTGTTATTATCGGACGTGTTCGTTCGTGTTCGGTTTTCGTCCGTCTGATTTTTGACCAATGGCAAGCAAGAAAGATGCAAATGTTCGTTTGCAACGAGGATAATAAAAAAACTAGTGGTGTATGGCATCGTGCTTTAAGGCAAATTGCTGGAACTTCCCTTACCGTAATAAAATATTCGAGAAGTTTCAAATATATTATTACAAATACTGTAACTTTTATTATTTTTGCTATCTTGTTATATCTGAGTAAATCAAATGTAAATCATAAATTAATATATCTCCAGAAAGAACATTAACAATCATTTCATTTCGAATTCAATTTTAAAAAAAAAAAATGTTGTCTAATTTACATAAAATTGAAAAAGTGATCCCGTACAGTTACAGTCTAAACGCATTTGCAAATAATTCTGTGCGACATTTTTACTTATACTGTGCTTAGCTTGGCGGCATTTTCACATTTTTCAATTTCAAAAAAATAGTTGCCTAATTTACACAAAATTGGAAAAGTGCTCAGTGCTCAATAAACAGTCTAAACGCACTCGGGTAAAGATTTGTACAAGAGTGGCGCTTAGACTCTGCTTAGCCTGGGTCATTTTTTCAATTTTTAATCTTTAATTGAAAATTAGAAACAATTTTTTTTCCAAGTGCAATTATTTTGTTGAAACAAGCAGAAAGTTCTTTGAATCATTTAAATCGGACGCTTATTTCTCGCAAAAACTACCATTTTTTTGCACATTTTTCTCGGTATCTCCGAAACTGCAGGGCCTACCTTTGCCAAAAACTAATAACTACTTTTCTCCGTCATTACGAACTGAATGGTTTTTGAATCGTACAAATAGGATGCTCCGTTCTCTCAAACACTCAATTTTCTGCACTCTTTGCTCCATATCTCCCTAACGGCTGAACCTACCTTTGCCAAAAACTAATCTGCACATCTCCCTATTAATAGGAACAGAATGTTTTTTTAACTGATTTTGAAATTGGTTAATCCTTGCTCACACACATCCATTTAGTTTCTGAGATATGCCTTCTAAAAATGTTCAGAAACCTTGAAAACGTCGAGAAATGCAAAAATTTTCATTTTCGATTTTCGGCCCATTACAATAACTACCCTACGGGAAGTTAATTAACGATTTTAATATTAAATTGACAAAGTTTGTGTGTACACCAAAATGCTTATTATTTAAATAATTATATTTGTTATTAAATAATTATATTTTTACACTAAGAAAATAGTAGGTAAATACAAGAAATACTAAAAAATACGACTTAAAAACAGTCGGATGTCATCGTACATGTTCGCTTTTTTCCTATCCAAGAACATATATGTAAATAAAAGCTAGGTCAGTCGACACACACAAAAAAAATATCAAAAAAGAAAACAATACGACTAGAAGCAAGATATCAAAGATACCATTTATTAATCGAAACAATTTTATTATTACAAATCTTCATCGACACCCAACATCTTCGAAAGACTACAAAGTGGTACTTACACACTTGCACGATACATTCACCAACAAGAATCTTCATCGATAACATTTTCCTCTCATTTATCGAGTCCAGTATTACTCTTGATAGCGATAACACATTCCTCACCACAAGACTTCAACACGGTACACAACATATCCTTGCCAGCCTCAAAATCACTACGAAGCTGCTGCCCGAGGTCCCCATCAGGAACTTTTAAGTCTTCTCGAAGATCACCAGTATCAGACATGAGGGTCAAGTAACCATCATCGATATCAGCAAGCTGGTAATCTTCTCGTTTAACATGGGGGACATCCATGTTGTGGGTGGATGGACAGACGTCTTCGTACTTTTTGCCATTAAAAATATGAATGCCTACCATATGGACTTTAGCGTGGCCGTGTTTACCTGTTTTGGAGGTCGACATCTCTACTATTTTGCAGGGACGTGATTTCAGCATTACGAAACCGTTTTTGCGAAGGGCTGAACATTGCATGGGGTAGGTTGCGGAGGCTCCGGAGTCGCCGGTATCGAAATGGGTCTCTTCCATCATATCCGCCATAATAAAGGATAATTGGGTAAAGGATCAGTTTGTAATGGAACTATAAACGTATCCTGCACTTTAACACAATTACAAACAAACTTAGTATTTATTTATTCACACTCACAATTAATCCGTGCAGTATGTAAACGCTAATCAATACGCATAAATGAATTTTTGGGACGTTTTATTTTAACATCACTTTATATTCTTATATATATATGCTTATTAAACACTATGTTTCTGTATCATTTATTATTAATTAAATAAACACACCGATGTACATACAAACTTTATAAATTCAGCAATACAAACGCGAACTTTTACGTTTGCATCCATTATTTGCGTCCTTCTTGCGTCCTTCTTGCGTCCTTCTTGCTTGCCATTGGCCAGCACCAGACGGCGAAAGCCGAACATACACGATGACACCCGAACCCTACGAGAGTTTTAAGACATGTTTTTATGTATTTTAAGTATTTAACAACCATTTTTTATTTTATAAGTATAATTATTTACTACTAAATATAATTATTTAACTAATAATAATATTTGTGTAAACAAAAACTTTGTTAATTTAATATAAACTTTTTTGTTAGCCTCGTTGCTAGAGACCATTCGCGTCTTTCTTGCTTGCTATTGGTCAGCACCAGGCGGAAAAAACCGAACGCGTCCGAGATTATTAAGACTTGTTTTTGTGTATTTTAAGTATTTAATAATCGTTTTTGAATGTAAAAGTATAATTATTTAATGATAAATATAATTATTTAACTAATAAACATACTGGTGTGTATACAGATTTAGTAAATTTAAAATTTACGTTCTTTAGTTTTATTATTGAATAATTTCTATTGGTCGGCACCAGACGGATCGAACCGAACACGTCCGATGATGTCCGAAGATGAAAGAGTTTTGAAAAGAACGTACTTTTACGTTTTTAATAATATTTTTTATTTTATAAATATACTGTGTTTTTTTATATATTTAAAGTTATTTTAGTGTTTAATGTACTTAGTGTTTAATTAATAACGTATCCCCTGATGGCAAATATCAATATATTCTTGAACGTGTAAAATTTCAATTAAAATTGTGCAAAATGGCGACACAACCGTCAATTGTCGGTATGTTAATTTATTATTTAATTAATAATTTAAAGTGTTAAATAGAATAAAACGTGCTTGGCAGAACCCTTTAAGATGTAAGATATTTTTTCTTAAAAATTTTACGCATCTTTTGGTTTTAAATAAATCATGCAAGGCTGAATAAATGATAAAAATGTCCAAAAGTAAAGAACAAGAGCTTCGAAATTTATTAATACTAGAAATGTTAATAAATTATTATAAATGTATTTCGAAATAACTCTACTGATGAACAAATTAAATATTGACCTGCAGGATTAAAAGAGAAAGCAAACTCAGTCTTAATAATTGAAGATAAAAAGGACTCTACTGACAAGCAAATTATTACTTGACAAAATGAGGAAAAAGGGAATCTACTGAAGAGCAAATTGTTTTTCGACTAAATAAGGATAAAAAGGACTCTACTGACGAGCAAACTATTGCTCGACAAAATAAGGATAAAAGGACTCTACTGACGAGCAAACTATTGCTCGACAAAATAAGAATAAGAAGGACTCTACTGACGAGCAAATTATTACTCGACACAATAAGGATAAGAAGGACTCTACTGACGAGCAAATTATTACTCGACAAAATAAGGAAAAAAAGGACTCTATTGACGAGCAAACTATATGATAATGATAAAAAGAACTCTACTGACGAGCAAACTGTTTCTTGACATGAGAAGAATAAAAAAAACTGTACTGACGCAAACTATATGAAAATAATAAAAATGACCCTGCTATTAGCAAATGAAACTATTTCTCGATATCATACAGATAAAAAGGACTCTAATTATAAGCGAACTGTTTCTGTGTATAAGAATAAATAGGGACTTTACTGACAAGCGAATGATAAACATAAAAAACGACTCTACTGACGAGCAAACACTTTTCCGACATTTTAAGGATTAAAAGAATTCTACTGGCGAGCAAACTGTTATTAGACGTGATAAGGATAAAAAGGATTTTACTGACGAGCGAACTGTTTCCAGACACAAGTATAAAAAGACTCTACTGACGAGCAAACTATTTTTTAATACGGAAAGGATATAAAGAACTCTACTGACGAGCAACATGAAAAAAAAAAACAAAAATGACGAGCAAAGAAATGATAAAGTGTATTCGCAATCTATCTTTGGGTCTTCTCCTTTTAACTAATGATTTACTAAATATTTGTTCTACCTTTTAATAAAAATTTTCTACCAATTAACGGCATGATAATAATAGACTCTTTATTTTATTTTTCTAGGCCCGTCCCCTTAGAACAAAAGAAATGAGCGACCCTGTCCTCTGCGTGAAAATCGCCGAAAAAATGTCTGCAATTCATTCGATGCACGTTCCACTTTCAAAAGAACCAGACTGGCTCTGGAAAACAATGAACAAATGGATAACAACTGCTGAAAATAATTTGGAAAGACACCAGATGAAGGTAATCACATCACATTAAAGTATTATTACTATTTATTCTTAAGACTAACTGACTAATTAGTCAGTAGAGTCCTTTTGTTAGAGAATTCCTAGCAGAAATTGCTGTCAGTAGAATCTTTAATTAATACATTCTTTTTTCTATTAGTTTGTCAGTAGAGTTCTTTTTGCAATTTTTTAATCTAAATATGTATTTTGTTCGTCAGTAGAGTCCTTTTCGAGTTTCTTATTTTAATTTGTTTGTCAGTATATTTCTTTTTTTCTTTTCAAGGTAACTAATCAGTTAGTTTTTCAGTAGAGTCTTTCTATTTTTTCCAATCAACAAGGTTAATTTGTTCGTCAGTAGAGTCCCTTTTGTAATTTTTAATCTATCTAATCTACGTCCTTTTCTACTTTATTATCTGCATTTTTAGTTTGCTCGTTCGTAGAGTCTGCACGTTAGTAGAGTCTCTTATCTATCTAGATTTTCAATTTGCTCGTCACTAGAGTCCTTTTTCTAGTTTTTCATCTAAACATTTTCATCTACAATTACAATTAAACTAAACAAGTTTAATTTGTTCGTCAGTAGAGTTCCATTTGTAATTTTCTATCTAGATGTTAAGTTTGCTCGCCAGTAGAGTCCTTTTGTAATTTTCTCTCCAGATATTTAATTTGCTCGTCAGTAGAATCCCTTTTCCTAATTTTGTATCTAGATTTTTAGTTTGCTCACCAGTAGATACTCTTTTATAATTTTCTGTCTAGATATTTCAGTTGCTTGTCAGTAGAGTCTCATTTTTATTTTCTATTTAATGTGCTCGTCAGTAAACTTCCTTTTTAATTTTGTTCTATTTTATACTTCTGAGAACAATATTTTAATAAATAACTTGAAAAATCAAAAAGGACGTTACTGACTAAGTAAGAACCTGAAAAGGACTCTACTGATGCTACCTCAAAAAGATTTGAATCATCTAAAAAACTCTCTGCTCGTATTGACAAAACAATTGCTTTTGAGGATAAAAAATTCCAACTTTTTTTTTTTATTTATCATAAAATATTTTTGTAATTTTGGATTAAAAAAAAAATTGAAGAAATTGAAAAAATTACCCAGGCTAAGCACAGTCTAAGCGCCACTCTGGTACAAATGCGCCACTCTGGTACTTACTCAAGTGCGTTTAGAGTGTTTATGTAATGGAGCACTTTTCCAATTTTGTGAAAACAAGAAAACTATTGAAAAATGTGAAAATGCCGCCATGCTAAGCACAGTATAAGTGAAAATGTCGCACAGAATTATTTGCAAATGCGTTTAGACTGTGTGTTTTCAATTTTGTGCAAATTAGGCAACATTCAATTTTTTTTGAAATTGTATTCGAAATGAAATGAGGATTGTTAATGTTCTGGAGATAAATTGATTTATGATTTATGATTTACATTTGATTTGTTCAGATATAACAATAAGATAGCAAAAATAATGAAAGTTACTGAAAGTATTTGTAATAATATATTTGAAAACGTTTAAAATTTCTCGAATATTTCATTACGGTACGGGAAGTTCCAGCAATTTGCCTTAAGGCACGATGCCATACACAACTAGTTATTAATTTAAATTACAATAATATTGTATTTACTATTTTACTATTACTATATTACTGTCTAATGTGGCATTCTATTAAAATTAAAAATTTAAGTTTGATCGTCAGTAAGGTCCCTTTATTTTACTTTTTTTTAGTTTGCTTGTCAGTAGAGTCCTTTCTTATATTTAGTTTGTCAAATCGTCAATAGAATATAAATTTTTAACTTTTTCTGCATTTGTTTATCAGTAGAGTTCTCTTATGATCTCAAATGATACTCTGCTAAAATAAAAAGTTTGGTCCTCAGTAGAGTTCCTGTTTTTTTTCAATTCAATTTGCTCGTTAGTAGAATCTCCTGTTAATGTTCTGGAGATTTGTTTATGATTTACTTTTGATTTGCTCAGATATAACAAACAAGATATCAAAAATAATGAAACAATTACACAGTATTTGTAATAATCTATTTGAAAACATTCAGTATTCCTCGAACATTTCGTTACGATACGGGAAGTTCCAGCAATTTGCCTTAAGGCACGATGCTATACACCCCACTAGTTTAAATCTATTATAAACCGAATAAATCTAATTTTATTTTTCCCTCAGGATGACCACGAATCCTCGACAGTCGACCACATCAGACAGATGAAACTTCGTTCCGAGATCGAATGGCTGAAGCAGTTCGTGCAGGGCTGCGGATCTCCAGTGGTTTTCTCACATAACGATATGCAGGAGGGTAATATATTATTGAGACAGACGAGACATCATACTAATAATTTGGAGGATACCGGTATACATGGGAAGGGCGTGCAGGTTGCCGATGTCGTCGTTGTCGAGAATAGTTGCGATGGAGTGGATAGTAGGAGTTATGTTGTAAGTAATAATAGTTATAATTTATAAGTTCAAAATAGAGCTCATAAGTAGAGTCCTTTTCATCATTTATCTAGTTGTGGGAAAATCAAGCAGGCTAGACATTTAGGAATAACAAAATCACTTGTCATATTTTCATATCATTAATTTTTATAATCAATAAATTTTATATATTTTTATACAAGTGGAGTTTATACTTCCATATTCATAACTACTTCCACATAGATTTCAAGTATAAGTTACTCGTAGAGTTTATTTTATGTCGAGTTTGATTTTGCTCGTCAGTAGAGTCCTTTTTGATTTTCTTTTATATTGCTCTTTGCCTTGATTATTGCTAGAATATATTTTTTATATTCTCTGAGTCTTCTTTTTATTTTCTGAGTCTTCTTTTTATTTTCTAGTCTGAAATTTAATTTGCTTTTAATTATTAAATTTAATATAGTTTGAAATTTTTGTCAGTAGAATTTACCTTTTAAATTCTTTAGCTAGATATTTATTTCTCTCGTCAGTAGATAGAGTTCTTCTTCATTTTTCTATCTATATATTTAGTTTGCTCGTCAGTAGAGTATCTTCTTTATCATCGCTTTTGATATTTATTTATCAGTAGAGTTCACTTTTTTAACTTGTTACCCAGATATTTAGTTTGCTTGTTTATCTTTAACAACGGTGTTTAATTTGCTTCTCAGCAGATTTTTAAATTTCTGTCTAAATAATTTTTTTTGTCAGTAGAGTCCAATAATTTTGTATCCAGTATTTAGTTTGCTTGTCAGTAGAGTCTTTTATTAATTTTTTATTCAGATATTTAGTTTGCTCAACAGTAGAGTCCTTTTTCTAATTTTCTGCTCAGATTTTAAATTTACTCGACAGTAGAGTCCATTTTTAATTTTTTATCTAGATATTTAGTTTCCTTGCGGCTATAGCCCTTTTGCCTCATTTTCTATCCAAATATTTATTCGCTCCTTTTCGCAGAATAGAGCCCTTTTCTCATTTTCTGCAAATATCTACTTTGTTCGTTGGTAGAGTTCAATTTTTATTTTTTTCATTGATAGTATATATTCCATGTATAGTCATTTTGGAATTTTATATTTATATGTTTAATTTGTATCCAATTTTCAAATTCTAATTTGTTCGTCAATAGAGTTCACATTTTTATTTTTTTTTATCTATATCTTTAATTTGCTCGTCAGTGGAGTTTACTTTCAATTCTCTAGTTGATATTTATTCATTCGTCAGTAGAGTTCTTTTTTATTTTCTTATCTATATATTTAGTTTGCTTGTCAGTAGAGTCCCTTCTTTATCATCGTACACTTTTTTAATTTGTTATCCAGATATTTGATTTGCTCGTCAGTAGAGTCATATTGCAATTTTCTAAATCAATATTTAATTTGTTCGTCAGTAGAGTTCACTTTTTTGTCTAATGTCAAAATTGTTTTCGTTTTCACATAGATTTTTAATTATTGAGACCACTTTTTATTTTTTACATCAATATTTGATTTGCTCGTCAGTGGACTCCTTTTCTTTCATTAATTTTATTTTGTCGTCTGTACAGTCCTTTTTTTCTTTTAATTTTAATTTGCTCGTCAGTAGAGTCCCATTCTACTCTAATTTTATTTGCTTGTCAGTAGAGTCCCTTTCTTCTTTCTATTTCAATTTGTTCGGCAGTAGAATCCCTTTTTTATATCGATTTTCTCATCAGTAGAGTCCTTTTCTTACCTTTATTTATTTAGATTTTTTCATTTGTTTTAGTCTGTTTGTCAGTAGAGTCCTTTTCTTTTTTATTCTACTTCGCTCGTCAGTAGAGTCTCTGTTTTTTTTCAATTGCTCATCAGTAGAGTCATATTCTTCTCTAATTTTTATTTTATCTCTGTAGTTCCTTTCTTATCTCTATATATTTAGATTCTTTTTATTTATTCTAGTTTGCTCGTCAGTAGAGTCCCTTTTTTATATCTTTTTTATTTCGATTTTAGAATTTCTTTTCTATTTTGGTTTGCTCGTCAGTAGAGTCCCTTTGTTTATATCTTTTTTATTTCGATTTTAGAATTTCTTTTCTATTTTGTTTTGCTCGTCAGTAGAGTCCCTTTTTTCATTTTTTAAAACAAGATTTTATTCGCTCGTCAGTAGAGTCCCTTCTTTTATCCTGGTTTGCTCGTCAGTACAGTTCTTTTTATATTTTGTTCTTTAGTTTGCTCGTCAGTACAGTCTTTTTTACATTTTTGAAGAGTTCTTTTTCAAATTCTCTATCACGAGAGTTCATTTTTCTCATTATTGTTGCTCATCAGTAACGTTCTTTTTTTGGTTTGATCGTCAGTAGAGTCCCTTTTTATTTTTTTCAGATTTTTCGACATTGTTTAGTCTTTTTTTGCTTCTTTATGAAATCAAAGAACTATAAAAAATCGAGAAAGTAAAAATAGAGAAGAAAGGGACTCTACTGACGAGCTACTGAAAAAAGAAAATATGTACTCTACTGACGAGCGAAATAGAATAAAAAGAAAAGTACTCTACGAACGAGCAGACTAGAATACATGTGAAAATCTAAATAAATAAAGGTAAAAAAAGAGACTCTACTGACAAGCAAATTAAAATAAGAGCAGAAAGGGACTCTATATTTATTATCAATTAAGTATATTATTTATAAACTAGCTGTAAGTGGAATTCTGTCTTAAGGCAATTAGGAGTTATTTTGACATACTTTGGAAGATCTGAACTTGTTTTTCAAAGCAATCGCACTGCTTTAACTGCATAGAGACAAAATATAAAGCGCGTATGCGCGGCGTCGCTGTCTAACGGGTAAACATTGATACGGAACCCATAGGAAAATAAACAAAATTTATACTTATTGTTAAAATCTCTATGAAATATCTAAAAATTTGATGTGCATATGTCTAATGATCATTTTTGACCGCCAAATGGCATTTTTTTTTACTTTTTTCGTTAGATCTCCGAAACCGCTAGACCTGCCTTTATGAAAATTTGATCAATTCTTTATTTTGTCAATACAAGTGAAATGTTTTTTGAATTATTAAAATCGGACGCTCCGTTCTCTTAAAAAACTAATCAGCACGTCTCCTTCGCTAAAAACTAATCAGCACGTCTCCTTATCAATACGAATCGAATGTTTTTTGAGTTATTCAAATCGGTTGATCCGTGTTCCCGAAATCGTCGACGATAATTTGTATCCGCACATACATACACACACGTACATACATACACACACACATACACACACACACACACACACACATACATCAATTTTTTCTAAGGTATGCCAACCTATTCAGAAACCTTTGAAACGTAAAGATATATAAAAATTTTCATTTTCGATTTTTTTGCGATTACTATAACTTACCCTACGGGAAGTTAATAAAGAAAATTTCATGCACCTTATCTTAAGTAGAAGTGCCACTCACACCTTGTCATCTTATCTTCCCACAGGAACCTCCTCTAACCGAAGACGACGGCATAGCCTGCGACTTCAGCCAACAGATGGCCCTCAAGGACAACACAGACCTATTCGAATCCTCTCACCCACAAACCAAAAACCTGCACCTTCTACAGAACCAGAACTCTAACCACTTGACCTCTCCATCTCTCGAAGACTGTCTCACCTCTTCCACGAGTAGCAGTAGCAGTAGCGATTCAGTTCTATCGAGAAGTTCTAAGAAATCATCCCTTAATAACAATGAACCCGAATTGGTGCTAATAGATTTCGAATATTGTTCGTACAATTATAGAGGGTTCGATTTGGCGAATCACTTCATAGAATGGACTTATGATTATTCGAATGCAGATTATCCGTATTTCTATGATAGGCCGGAGGATTATCCGACTGAGGAGCAACAGGTATGATAAAGGATAGAGGTTATGTTTGTTTTTTTTACATGTTTTACGTATTTTACGCATTTTTGGTTTGATGGAGCATATTTTTATTTAAAATTTAAAAATTTATGATACTTTTGAAGATGTGTTTGAAAGAAGTGAAACTTCGTAATGTTGAAATCATAATTTATTATGATAGGGGTAGGAACTGATTTTTAGTCTACTTTTGTTTTATTAGTTTATTAACAATTTGCTAATCATTGCAATTTTTTTTTAATTATCGTTTCAGACAATGTGCAATATTTTTAGACAATTTACAGCATTTTCAGACAATTTAAATCATTTTCAGTTAAGCACAGTATTTTAATACAATTATCAGCATTTTCAGACAATTTACAGCATTTTGAGACGATTTACAGCATTTTCAGACAATCTACATAGTTTTTAAATAGTTTACCAAATTTTTCTAGTGAATTTGTAATAATCTAGTACATTTTCAGACAATTTAAAGCATTTTCGATATTTTAAGACATTTATCAGCATTTTGAGACAATATACAGAATTTTCAGACGATTTACAGCATTTTGAGACAATATACAGAATTTTCAGACAATTTCGATCATTTTTGGACAATTTTCAGCATTTTCAGCATTTTTAGGCAATTTACAGCATTCCCAGACAATGTACAGAATTTTCAGACAATTTGCAGAAATTTAAGACAACTTATAGGATTTTTAGATAATTTTCAGACAATCAGACAATTTAGGGCATTTTCTGACAATTTAAATAATTTTCTGATAATTTGAAAAAAATTAGACAATATCAGACAATTTATAACATTTTCAAACAAAATCAGTGTATCTACCACATTTTCAGAAAGTTTGCAAGAATATCGCACGTTTTACAATATTTTCAGATGTTTTACAGAATTTTCAGGCAGTTCGCAAAATTGTTAGACAGTTTACAGCATTTTCAGTTAATTTATAGAATTTTTAGACAATTTACTAAAATTTCAAACAATTTCCAGAGTTTTCAGACAATTTAAAGCATTTTGAGACAATTTCGAACATTTTTAAACAATTTGGGTCATTTCCAGACAATTTGGAGCATTTTCAGACAGCTTGCTGATATTTCAGACAATAAACATGATTTTCAGACAGCTTACAAAATTTTCAGATAATTTACAGAATTTCCAAACAATTTACAAAATTTTGAGACAACTTGCAGTATATTCAGACAATTTACAAAATTTTCAGACAATTACAGAAATTTAAGACAATTTGGAGCATTTTTAGACAATTTACAGAAATGTAAGACAATTTCGAGCATACATAGACAATTTCGAGAATTCATAGACAATTTAAAGCATTTTCAGACAATATACAGAATTTTCAGACGACTTGTAGAATTTTCAGACAATTTTGAACATTTTTAGATAATTTTCAGACAATCTACAGCAATTTATACCATTTTTAGACAATATTAGACAATTAAAATTAAAGGAATCAGATACTTTTTTAAAAAATATTAAAACAATTTACAAATGGTTTAAAAAAATCAGACTATTTCAGATAAGTTTACAAAATTTTCACGTAGTTTACAGCATTTTCAGACAGTTTAAAAAATTTTCAGACATTTTCAGACTATCTGCATTATATTTAAACTATATCAGACAATTTATAACGTTTACAATTTAAAGATACTATATATAATTTATAAAATTTTCAGACAATTTACAGTACTGTAAGGCAATTGCAGACAATTTACAGAATTTTTAGACAATTTGCAGCATTTTCGGACAATTTGACACATTTTACAGCATTTTCAGACAATATACATAATTTTCAAATAATTGACAGCGTTTTCAGACAGAATGTAGAATGTTCACAAAATCCAAAGAAGTTTCATACAGTTTCAGATAATTTAAAAAACTTTCGGGTAATTTCAGACGATTTACAACATTTTCAGACTCTCGCTCTTCGATTTATCGATCGTTCAACGGCATCTTGTTCATAGTATAGTCGCATCAGAAGTTTCACTTCATTAATTCACAACAAATCTTAATAATATTTTTAAATAAAAATGTGCTCTGGAAATTATTATAAACAAACTGTGTATGAAATTAAGTGCTTGATATTAAATCTTATCTTATATTTATATCACTATTATCATTATTATTATTAATTTTCTTATTATTATAAATGTAGTATATATTGGTGAGTATATATTACTACATTAAAAACAAAATGTTTTTAACAAATTTCTTATGAAAAACAATTTTCATCTTCAGCATGTAAAATGGTATAAGAAACATAACGATTACGAAACAATTACGAAACATGATTTATGTTGAAACTTTACATTTGTTTACTAATATTGTGAATTAAACGAAACAAAATTTACTAAAATATAAAAATTATCAATGATTCTTATTTTATAAATAGATTTTATTAAACTTTAAAAACATATACTGGGAAAAGTCAAATTAGAAAAATTATTTTAAATTTAAAAATAATCAAATTTGTGAAAGCTTCTAAGATGTCCTTTATATGTTCAAAATTTATTAAAATTATTTATTACGTTAATAGCACATAAACCATGTTAGGTAAATGTTACGTTACGTGTGTTTCCTGTACGTTACATGTTTCTCAAATAAACCTGTTTAATGAGTTTGACTTGAATTAAAATATATTTATCTATTGCAAATGAAATAAAATCATATGCAGTTTATTATTTAAATAAATAATATATTTTTATATATAAATATGCATAATATATATTAAATATGATATATTTAATAATACATATTTATTTATCATTCATCGTTTCATATCCATTATCATTTCAATGGCATGAACTGCATGTGATTTTTATTCTTCGTTTGCTGCTTAATTAATTATTTTATTTCAAATTTTTCGAGAATATTTTATTTATCGCATCCAGAAAATCCTGCACCTGATTATCCTTTTTGAATAAGTTCAGCAAAATATAATATAGATAATTTATTAAATATTATTTTAATATGAAATAAAATAGCTGCTAAACTTTAATTCCTAGATTTTCATATTTTTATATAAATATTTTTAATTTAAATTTAGTTGCTTGATTGTTACTATTTGCTGTTTTTTGTAAAATTGCATAATACAAAATCTATTTTGATAATAATCAATTTAGCTTTTCTATTTTATTTTTTATTATGCTGAACTTATTTTTTCCGAGTCCTTTACCCATTTTTTTCTACTATATTTGATTTATTTCGAAAACAAATAAGTTTTTTGCAATGAAAAGGGATGACCAATAAGTTTTTAATAAAAAAAATGTTGTAATGAAGTAAATTATGAAGCAACGGTTTCCAAGCAATGGCTTATTATTATTTATTTATTTTTTTAACGGGTAGCTCGAATTAAGCTTATATATGGACAAATTTATAACGTTTTTAGACGATTTACCACATTTATAAGACAAGTTAGAACTACGTAAAACATTTTAAGACAAGCTAACAAAACAACTTGTACGCATTATGCATTATTGACAACTTACACGTATTTTGTTTGATTGGAAACTTGTACGCATTTGATTTGATATGTAACTTGTATGCATTTTAAGACAATTTCAAAGACATGTTCAAATATTTTCAGATCACCTCATAACATTTTCAGACATTTTACAACCATTTTGAGACATCTCACAACATTTTTAGATATCTCACAATATTTTAAAACATCTCACAATATTTTAAAACACCTGGCAATATTTTAAAAAATCTCACAACATTTTAAAACATCTTACAACATTCGTACGACATTTTCAGACATGTTATAATCACTTCAAGCTAAGTTCAAAAATTTTCAGACAAGTTGAAACATTTTTAGGCATGTTACAACATTTTCAGACAGTTTAGAACATTCTCAGACAAATTGAAACATTTTTGAAAGGAGTTGAAACACTTCTTAGCCGAGTTGAAACACTTCTTAGACGAGTTGAAACACTTCTTAGACGAGTTGAAACACTTCTTAGACGAGTTGAAACACTTCTTAGACGAGTTGAAACACTTTTTAAAAAGGTTGAAACATTTTTTAGAAGTTAAAGCATCATCAGTTATGTTGAAACATTTTAAAGACGAGTAGAAACATTTTCAGACGAGTTGAAACATTTTTGAGACGAGTTGAAACATTTTGAATCGATTGGAAACGTTTTATAGACGAGGTGAAACATTTTTAGACAAGTTGAAATTTTTATAAAGGAGTTGAGACATTTTTGAGACGAATTGAAACATTTCAAGGACATACGAACCTATTGCAGACATTTTAATTGAATATTAAAAAAAAGTGTTTAATTTAAATATTATTATTTTCAATTAATTAATAAGTTTTTTTTTTGGTTTGTGGAAAATATTATTTAATTATAGAAGACCCTGGAAACCGTTGCTATCGTTAAAAAACAACTTATTGGAAATCCTTTTACCATTTTCTTCTAAAAGTTTGTATATTCTTTAACCTAGGTAAAAATTTCTGGACCAAATTTTCTGAATTAAAAAAGGTAATATTTAGAATTTTTATTCTGACAAGGGCGTTTTTTGAAATGTGTGTCTTTTAACTTGATGAGGTCATTCTGCTTGACCGATTTTTTCTCTACGCGTCTATGTTTTGATGTTGATTGTTTTTAGTTTAAACTCTGAAAGTGAAAGTGAATTGGGGGACAATCAATGAATCAATTGATGAATCAATGAATCAATTGACGAATGCGATGGATTTCTATGAAATCGAACAAAATCAATCTCCAGAACATCTAAGGGCGGAAAACTGCGTCTCGACGCACTCCCTTCACTCCCACAATGAGAGGATTTGACGGGAACGACTTGTAATAATCTCAGAATAATAATAACTAAAATAAACTAAAATTTAAAATTATTTATTAAACAGATAATTATGTTATATATATTTATGTATGTTGTTGTTCAAGAAAATATGTTTAGATTTTGTTGATTTAATTTTTGATGTTATTGCAATGGTAAAGTGCAAATCAATGATTCTTCGGCTGGAGTAAGAAAAAAAATGAAGCTGTTACGCTGTTTAATGTAGAGAATTATATTTAGATTACATTTTTAAACGAATTGCAACTTGCAACCTTGCAAAATATTCTCATATAGTTTACAACTTGTCCAGAAGATATATAACATTTTAAGACAATTCATATTTCAATTTTTCAATATTAGCAGATATTCAATTTGTAATAATTCCGGGCGATTTTCAATTTATGCAGATTACTTTTAACATTTTCAGATGATTCAAAAGTTAGTTTCAGGCGCTTTGCAGCATTTTTTAGGCTATCCAGACTATCCGGAAACCGGAATATTTTTACAGCATCTACAGCATTTTCGAATCGAATCTATCTAGAATATTTTTAGATCATTTGCTACTTTTGTCCAGACGATTTGCAACATTTTTAGACGACTTGCAACTTGTACAGACGACTTGCATTTTTTTCAGACAATTTTCAACACTTTTAGACGACTTGCAACACATTTTCAGACGAGTTGCATCGTTTTTAGTCGTCTTGTAACACTTTTAGACGATTTGCGACACTTTTAGATGATTTGCAACACTTTTAGATGATTTGCAACATATTTCGGATGACTAGCAACATTTTTGGAAAACTTACAAACATGTTTTAGACGATTTGCAATACTTTTAGACGATTTGCAACATTTTTGGACGACTTGCAACATTTTTGGACGATTTGCAATATTTTTAGACAACTTTCACATTTTTGGATGACTTACAACTTGTGTAGACGACTTGTATTTGACCAGACTACTTGCAACATTTTCAGACGAGTTGCACCTTTTTTGGATGATTTGCAACATTTTCGATTACTTGCAACGCTTTGGAATCACTTGCAACATGTTTTAGACGTTTTGCAACTTGTCCAGATGACTTGCAACTTTACCAGGCGTGTTGCAACTTGCCCAGACGTTTTACAACTTGCCCAGACGTTTTACAACTTGTCCAGACGTTTTACAACTTGTTCACACGTTTTACAACTTATCCAGACGTCTTGCAACTTGTCTATTTTTAAATTATCTAGAATATTTTCAGACCATTTTCAACATTTCTCCAGATGATTTGCATTTTGTACAGACAAGTTGCACCGTTTATAGACGACTTGCAACATTTTGCAACATTTTTCAGTAGAGTCTTTTCTTTGATAATTCAATTTGGTTATCAGGAGTATTTTTAGACTAGTTGCAATGTTTTTAGACGAGTTGCAAAGTATTTAGAAGAGTTGCCAAGTTCTGAGACTATCTAGAACATTTTGAGACTGCCTAGAAATTTTTGAGACTGCTTAGATAATGTTTGGAATGCCCAAAAAATTTTTGAAACTGTCTAGAACATTTTTGAAACTACCTAGAGCATTTTTGAGACTATCTGAAACATTTTTGAGACTGTCTAGAACATTTAATATTACTATCGAGAACACTCTAAAGCAAATTTAGAACATTTTTATGAACATCTAGAGTGCAGACTATCTAGTACATTTTAACGACGTTCTAGCTTATCTAGAACGTTTTTAATAAAATCTTGAATTTTTAATCAAATCTAGAATTTTTAATAAAATCTAGAACGAATAAGATCTAGACTATACGAAATATTTTTAGTCTATTCAGAACGTGTTAGAACATTTTAAGGAATAATCAGAACATTTTTCTAATATCTAGAACATCTGCGACAGTCGAAGAATCATTGATACTCAAACAAAAAAAAATCAACAAAAACAAATTTCAAAATAGAAACAAATCTTAAAAACTATATTTTTATATGTATATCTTTATATTTATTTTTAGCAAAAAAATTGAGTATGCAGTTCATGTATTTATCGCTATCATATCAAAACAATCATTGTTTATACAAAATCATTCTTTATGAAAAATCATATATTATAAAAAATCATACTTTAGGACAAATCATTCTTTATAAAAAAATCATACTTTATGAAAAAAATCATACTTTATAAAAAAATCATACTTTATGAAAAAAATCATACTTTACAAAAAAATCATACTTTAAAATAAAAAAAAATCTTTAAAACTTTTTTTTACACACCGTGGGTACGTTTCTTGAGAACAAAACTAACTAATCTGCTCTCACGGAAATCATCCACGTTGTAAACAAATATCAGCGGCTCACCGCAAAACAAATGCTTTTTACACGAATAGTGCGAGAGCTGATCGAAAAAAAAAAACACATTTTTAACCTTATATCCTTTAATTTAATCTTGTATCCTTTAATTTAATCTTGTATCCTTTATCTTTTATCCAGGAACGTTTCATAACAGCCTATCTCCAATCATCGCAGAGATATCGAAATGGTCACCTATCTCCAACTTCGTCTTCGAGATCAAGTCGAGAAGGTTTCTCGATTTCCCAAGACGATTATTGTACATCGTCCACCAGGGCCTCTTCTAGGAGGTCTTCGAACGAATTATTAGATGGTACTACGAGGTCCTCGAGATCCAGGTCCGGATCAGTGGTTGTCACTTCGAAACAGATCGCGGAAATTATGGATGAGATAAGGGTTTTTACGTTGGCTTCGCATTTGTTTTGGGGCATGTGGGCGTGCGTCAATGCGTCTCTGTCGCAGATTCCTTTCGGATACTGGGTAAGTGGAGTAATAGAAACAAACTAGTGGTGTATGGCATCGTGCTTTGAGGCAAATTGCTGGAACTTGCCGTACCCGTAATGAAATATTCGACGTTTTTTAAATGTATTATTACAAATACTCTAACATTCATTATTTATGCAAATTTATGCATTCATTCAAATTTAATTTGAAGACTAAAATATAAAAACGAATTCTACTGACAAGCAAATTAAGCTTACAATTAGCCTTAAGAAAATGGAACTTTACTGACGAGTAAATGAAGATTTCAAGAAAAAATGGATTGTACTGACAATCACAAAAATTATAGTATGAAATGTAAGAAAACTAGTAGTGTATGGCATGGTGCCTTAAGGCAAATTGCTGGAACTTTCCGTACCGTAATGAAATATTCGAGATAGTTTAAACGTTTTCAAATATATTATTACAAATACTGTAACTTTCATTATTTTTTCTGTCTTGTTTGTTTTATCTGAGAATATCAAATGTAAATCATAATTCAATTTATCTAACAATCGTCATTTCATTTCGAATTCAATTTAAAAAAAATATATAGTTGCCTCTCATTTACTCAAAATTGAAAAAATGCTCCCGTATAGTTACAGTCTAAACGCATTTGGAAATAATTCTGTGCGACATTTTCACTTAGACTGTGCTTAGCTTGGCGGCATTTTCACATTTTTCAACAGTTTATTATTATTGATTACGGCTTGCTTATAAATAAATAAATAAATGCCATTTTTAAGTAAAAATTACGAAAATTAACCGGGCTAAGCACAGTCTCAGTGACAACCCGGTACAAATGTTTTCGCAAGTGCGTTTAGATTGTAACTTTACCGGAGCACTTTTTCAATTTTGTGAAAATTATTGAAAAAAATGAAAATCCTGTCCATGCATAGTCTAAGTAATAACCTGGTACAAATGTTTTCGCAAGTGCGTTTAGATTTTTACTTCACCAGAGCACTTTTCAAATTCTATGTAAATTATTTATAAAACTTACAATTTGTGTTAAAAAAAGAAAAATGACCCATACTAGGCACAGTCTAAGTGACAACGCGGTGCAAATGCTTTCATGAGTGCGTTTAGAATGTGACTGTACGGGTGCACTTTTCCAGTTTGACAAAATTAAAAATGAGGTAGCTTAAGCACAGTCTAAGTAACAACCCGATACAAATATATTTGCGGGTGCGTTTAGACTGTAAGTGAACTGGAGCAATTTTTAAATTTTTTAATGTGTGCACGTGTTTTTTTTTTGTAACATCGTTCCTTAACGCAAATTGCTGGAACTTTCCGTACCGTAACCGACGAGCAAATTAAATTATCAAAGAAAGGACTCTACCGACGAGCAAACAGAATCTAAACTTTTAGAACAACATTTTTAAAATGCTAAATTTAAAAGTATTATCGAAAAGGGACTCTACTGACAAACAAACTCAATATAAATATACTTTGAAGTATAAAAAGGACTCTACTGATGAGCAAACTAAATATCTAGATAGGAAATAAAAAAAGGGACTCTACTGACGAGCAAACTAAATATCTAGATAGAAAATAATAAAAGGACTCTACTGACGAACAATAAAATAGGAAATCTACTGACAAACAAACTCGATTTATGCCTTAAAAAGGGATTCTACTGACGAGCAAATTAAAAAACCAAACATTTTTACTGATGAACAAAATAGAATAAAATAAGAAAAGGGACTCTGCTGACGAGCAAATGTTTGTCAGTAAAGTCTATTTCTTATTACCTAGAACGCGATTTAATTTGCTTGTCAGTAGAGTCACTCTTTTGTTTTGCTCTAGTTTTCTCGTCGGTAGAGTTCCTTTTTTTTCTTTTATTTTATTTAAAATGTACTCGCTTTAGTATAGATGCTTTTTTCTCTGCTTTTATTATACTTTACTCGTCAGTAGAGTCCCTTTTTGCTCTTATTCTATTTATTCATCAGTAGATTTTTTGTTTTATTTGAATTTGCTCATCAGTAGAGTCTCTTTTTAAGCGTAAATTCAGATTGCTTGTCAGTGGAGTCCCTATTTTATTTTTCGCGCAGATATTTTACTTGGTCAGTAGAGTCCTTTTTTAAACATTCAAGTTTCTTTAGAAGTTTCATCTTTTGACCAAATAAAAAAGACTCTACTGACGAGCAAATCAAATATTTAAATAGGAAATTAAAAAAGGGACTCTACTGACGAGCAAACTTAAAATTTGATTTAGAATTATAAAAAAGGGACTCTACTGACGAGCAAACTTAAAATTTGATTTAGAATTATAAAAAAGGGACTCTACTGACGAGCAAACTTAAAATTTGATTTAGAATTATGAAAAAGGGACTCTACTGACGAGCAAACTTAAAATTTGATTTAGAATTATAAAAAAGGGACTCTACTGACGAGCAAACTTAAAATTTGATTTAGAATTATAAAAAAGGGACTCTACTGACGAGCAAAATTAAATATCCCCCAAAAATGTAAAAAAGGGACTCAATTGACGAGCAAATTAATTTTAGACTTACAAGATATAAAAAAATAGAAAAAGGGCTCTACTGACGAGCAAATTGATTGAACTAAAAATTATTGTCAGTAAAATTTTTTGTTCAAATTGAATTTGTTCGTCAGTAGAGTCCCTTTTTTATTTTCTATCTAGATATTTAGTTTGCTCGTCAGTAGAGTTCCTTTTTCTGATAATTTAATTTGCTCGTCAGTAGAGTCTTTTTTATCAAAGATATTTGCTCGTTAGTAGAGTCCTTTTTTCTTTTAATTTCATTATCAATAGATTACTTTTTTTCTAATTAATTTACTTTATTTGCTCGTCAGTAGAATCCCTTTTTCTCTTGTAGATTTAAATTCAATTCGCTCGTCAGTAGAGTCCCTTTTTTCTTTCACCCTCAGAGTCCCTTATATCACCACACTACGAGGTTAAACATTCAAGTCCCTCAAGAAGTTTCACTTCAATTAACAAATAACAATCTATCTCTTTCTAGGACTATGCTTCGTCTCGCCTCGACCGTTACTTCGAATTAAAGAAAGACATTTGCAATAACATGCCATTGACAACAAAATCTTCGGCAACATTAAAGAGAAAGATCACGGATCTTGAATGACTCTGATTGGTCGACGGATAATAATAATAATAGTAACAATAAATTATTGTACATATACTCATCATTAAGGTAAGATAATAATAATAATAATAAATATAATAATCATTAAAGAAATAATTAAAAAAATAAATAAATAATTAGAAAATATGTACATGATAGGTTAGGTTTCATTGTTGACAGTTGAAACTGTAATGGCGGCTCGACATTTTTTTCAACTGTCATGTTGGATCACACGGAACACACCTGATGACATGTACATATTTTTGAATTATTATTTATTACTATTTAATTATTCATTATTGATAAAACAAGATAACTATTAATAATAAATAATTAAATATTAATACTTAAATAATTAGAAAATATGTACATGATACGTTAGGTTTCTTTGTTGACAGTTGAAACTGCAATGGCCGCTTGACATATGAATTTTGATCACACAGAACAAACCCGATAGCATGTACATATTTTCTAATTATTATTTATTATTATTTAATTATTTATTATTGTTAAAACAAGATAATTATTTAATAATAAATAATTAATTTTTAATAATTAAATAAATAGAAAATATGTACATGATAGGTTAGGTTCCATTGTTGACAGTTGAAACTGTAATGGCCGCTTGACATGAATTTTGATCACACAGAACACACCCGATGGTATGTACATATTTTCTAATTATTAATTATTAATAATTAATTATTTATTAATAAAATAAGATAATTAATAAATAATAAATAATTAAATATTAATAATTAAATAATTAGAAAATATGTACATGATAGGTTAGGTTTCATTGTTGACAGTTGAAACTGTAATGGCGGCTCGATATTTATACTTTCAACTGTCAATTTTGATCACACCGAACAAACCCGGTTTCAATTGTCCTTTCATGAACATATTTTTCTAACAAAAAAAAACAATAATGAATAAAATTGAGACCAATTTTTAGGTTATTTAGCTTAAGATTTTAAATTAATATAAATTTTACAAAAAAAGCTTTTTTATGCATGAACAAAAACAAAATTTAAATATATAAAAATGTGAATATAGTTAGTTAGTTAATTAGCTGCAAAAAAAACTGTACTTAAAAAATGCGGCTGCAAAATTAGTTTTATTTAAATTAGGTAATGTAATTTTTTAGGTTAGGTTTTTAATAAGTGCTCCATTATGATTATAAATTATTATATGTATATATATATATATATATGTATATATGTATATATGTATATATATATATATATATATATATATATATATATCAATTCATAAAAATCCAGAAAAAATATTTACTAAAACTCCGTTAAGACAACTTGCCAAAAACGCGTCTTAAGCGGAAAATTGTATAAAACATCATCGTCTTAACGGGGTTCGACTTTATACAATTATATAATTAACCGTCAAATCGTCAAATTAAAAAAAATAAATACATATAGACAACTATTTATTTATACGTTTCGACACTTGATACGTGCCATCTCACCAAAAAACAAACAAAAACAAATATAATAATTAAACTTTTTTTGAATAATTATTTTATGGAAATTATAAACGCTTAAAACACGTTTCTAAAAAATAAAAAAAATATTAATAAGTGATGACACGCATAAAGTGCCGAAACGTACAAGCGAAATAATTGTCATATTTTATTATTTTTATTTGCACCGTGTGGTACACGCTTTAGCTTAAAGCCTCACTCACACTTGCAATTTTGTATATAAGAATTGTTTATAGTTTTATATGGAGCCGGTTGAGTGTGGTGGCGGCTTTAGCGTTGTAGAGCGTGTTTCACACTTGAACTTTATATATATATATATATATATATATATATATATATATATATATATTATCTAATAAGTACTTAATTTAAAAATTAGTTTTTAATTTAATTTGGTCTTAAATGTGATACTAAACTTAGTATTTGTGTGCTTTTTTGTTGCAAAAATCAAGTATTTCCACCATCATTCGAGATCTAAATCATATTTTATTTATTTATATTATAAATTTATCTAATATTTATATTTAAAAGAAGCTTTAATAAGTATTCCTCTATTAATTAATTAATTAATTTTATCCAATTGAATCTTTTATCTTGTTTTAATTTATTAGCATCAGTTTGTAATATCATATAAGATATATGAAGACTGATTTTTACGATAGATTAAAATAATGAAAAATTTAATTTGTACTTATAATAATTATTATTATAATTAATACTTAATTATGATTTAATGATGAATAAATTTATATAATTATTTATTAAGTTATATTTAAAAGAAAAAGCGAAAAGGCATTTTATAAATTTATATATTATGTTAATTTGTTACAAATTGTAAAACGATTATTTGTTTTTAATAAAGTGAGTAAATGAATTATGGGGCTGTTTAATAATTAAAACAGGTTATTCGACGGTTCTCGGCAACGCTCGTCGCCTGGTGACGTCACCATCGCCTTTTATCTATTGACACTTTAAATTGAAAAATATACAGGTCTGTGATCATTTTAGATATTAAAAGAACTCTACTGACGAGTAATCTAAGGTAAAAAGAAAAAGGAAGTATACTGACAAACAAAATGATGACCTAATACTCCACTGACGAGCAAACTAATTGTAAGAGAAAAGTAGAAAAGGACTCTACTGACAAGTAAATTAAAAATCTAGGCTAAAAAATGAAGGAAAAGGGACTCTACTGACGAGCAAACTTAACATCCGAGTTAAAAATAGCAAAAAAGGACTCTTTTGATGAACAAACTTAATATCTAAGTTAAGAAATAGAAAAAGGACTCTACTACTGACGAGCAAACTTAATATCACATTAAAAAAATAAAAAAAGGACTCTACTGACGAGCAAACTTAATGTCACATTAAAAAAATAAAAAAGACTCTACTGACGAGCAAACTTAATATCACATTAAAAAAATAGAAGAAGGACTCAACTGACAAACAAACATAATATCAGAGTTAAAAAATATAAAAAGGACTCTACTGACGAGCAAACCTAATATCAGCGGTATAAATAAAAAAATTAACCTTAAACTTAATATCACTTTAAAAATAAAAAAGGACTCTACTGATGAGCAAACTAAATATAACCTTTAACAAAATAGAAAAAGGACTCTACTTAAGCACAAACCTAATATCACTTTAAAAATAATAAAAAAGGACTCTACTGAGGTACAAATTTAATATCATAGTTAATAAATAGAAAAAGGACTCTACTGACGAACGAACTTAATATCGGAGTTAAAAAATAGAAAAAAGGACTCTACTGATGTGCAAACTTAATATCTGAGATAAAAAATAGAAGAAGGACTCAACTGACAAACAAACTTAATATCAGAGTTAAAAAATATAAAAATGGACTCTACTGACGTACAACCTTATTATCAAAGTTAAAAAATAGAAGAAGGACTCAACTGACAAACAAACTTAATATCAGAGTTAAAAAATATAAAAATGGACTCTACTGACGTACAAACTTATTATCAAAGTTAAAAAATAGAAAAAGGACTCTACTGACACACAAGCTCAATATTACTAATAAAAATAGAAAAAGGACTCTACTGATGAGCAAACTTAATATCATAGTTAAAAAATTGCAAAAAGAACTCTACTGAAGCACAAACTTAATATCACTTTAAAAATAATAAAAAAGGACTCTACTGAGGTACAAATTTAATATCATAGTTAATAAATAGAAAAAGGACTCTACTGACGAACGAACTTAATATCAGAGTTAAAAAATAGAAAAAGGACTCTACTAAAATAGAAAAAGGACGCACAAACTTAAAATCAGACTTCAAAAATAGCAAAAAAGGACTCTACTGACGAACAAACTTGATATTACTAATAAATAATAGAAAAAGGACTCTACTGACATGCAAATTCGGAAAAGTGATAAAAAGCAATTCTACTGGAAAGAAAGCACAAATTAGGAATAAAATGATCAAAGAAACTCTACTAATGATCAAATTTAGCAAATTTATATACGAATAACATTTATTCAATTCAACAAGAGTAGAACGAATTCTTATTGTTTATTATATAACTTAACGTGTTTAATTTATTTATATAAAATATGAAAGAAAGACAAAACAGCCTTCTATTAAAATTTAAATCCAAAAGTTCTTGAGATATCATTTTAAAAAAATAGAAAAAAATTTGCTCGAGTATAAAAAAAATGTGCACTTTAATACAAATATTTTTCAAGAGAAAACAGTGAGTCAAGAAAAGACCATAAGTAGCAGAAAAGGCTTTACGAAGCAGAATTTACAAGTGCAAATAAACCTACAAAAGAATTTTAAATTTTAAAGACATCGCTTCAGGTAAATTTCAAATATTCATTTATTTATCTACAAATATATACATATCACTTCCCTTTAATAAACATCTTTATTTATTAAAAATCATTTCAAACTCGGTGATAGATTTTTACTAAAGACATTCTCGTTGTAAGTTAAAGCTTTGACTTCTGTTGCATTTTCTAGACATTTGTCGTCTGACAGACGTTCTATTCTTTTATCTTGGATCGACTCTGAAAAAATAGAAACATAAATATAAATACATATATATATATATATATATATATATATATATATAATAAATGATTTACTTATTTAATTATATATTTACCCTGATACGGTGTATATTTATCAGATATCCAGCCTTCGATGTTGTAACCGATGACACCGATTACTGAAGCAATTGGCAAAGTTATTATTGGAGCCCTGCTTCTCAAGAACTGCATTATTATGGGCCACATTTTTACGAACAAAAATATCTAGAACAATTAAAAAAGAGAAGTTAAAAATATTCAAGAATAGAAATAAACAATGAAGTGGATATTTAGATACTTGAGGTGAAAAGATTATTATGAACAGGTAAATTTGTATATATATGTATATATATATATATATATATATATGTATATATATACATATATACATATATTTACTTATTTAATAATGACATATAAGTTATGTTTATTGTCAATCACTATTTATCTAATCTAAGCGATTTATATAAATGTTTTCAAATGTAACACTAATAACTAATTACAACATAGTTTTTATTTATCATTAATAATTTACTGTTAATAATTTAAAACACTTTAATATAATATATGATTAATAATTATATGATAAGTACATATAGGTTAGGTCTTTTACAAATTTATATTTACCTGTAATTTTTATACACTATTTCACTTTTAACACTATAATAATTATTTAATAACACATTTGTATACTTTATATGTATATATTGATAGTTTTACACGTAATTTTTTATAAATTATTTAAATAAACTTAATTTTAGCCGCTTGAGTATATTGAAATGTCAAATTGACAAATTGTCAAACATGTATATATAGGTTATGTAATAAGAAGACATATATATATATAAATACAAATATGTATTTGTATATCAAGTTTTATATATATTTACGTATACATTTACATTATTATGCGTTAATTAATTATTATTATCAATATATATGTGTCAAATACTTATTATTACGCAAGAGATATTTAACAGTATTTGAAATTTAAAACTCCCGCCCAATATGATGTTAACTTCATTCTTCAACGTGTTGACAGTTTGCACAATGGCTGACCTTTGACAGTTTTTACTTTAGGATACTTTGTGCCGATAACAAAGTCCTAAAACACGACTTTATTAAAAAAATTATATTTAAAATATAAATTTTAATAATTTCAAATTTATATTTAGTTTTAAAAATTATTAAAATATTTTTGATCGTCAGTAGAGTCCTTTTTTGATCAATTTAAAGTAATTTTGCTTGCCAGTAGAGTCCCTTTTAGAAGAATTAAAAATATGTTTGCTCGTCAGTAGAGTCCTTTTTAGAATAATTTAAAATGTTTTTGCTTGTTAGTAGAGTCGTTTTTAGAATAATTTATTATAGTTTTGCTCGTCAGTAGAGTCCTTTTTAGAATAATTTAAAATATTTTTGCACGTCAGTAGAGTCCTTTTCAGAAGAATTTAAAATATTTTTGCTCGTCAGTAGAGTCTCTTTTGGTAGAAAATAATAATAAATCTATATTTATTAGTCAGTAGAGTTCCTTTTCTTGCTAGAATATTTTTTGCTTGTCAGTAGAGTCCTTTTTTGAACAGATCCAAATATTTTTGCTCGTCAGTAAAGTCCCTTTTTAGAATAAATTAAAATATTTTTGCTCGTCAGTAGAGTCCTTTTTAGAATAATTTAAAATATTTTTGCTCGTCATTAGAGTCCTTTTTTTGAAAAATTTAAATTAATTTTGTTCGTCAGTAGAGTCTCTTTTGGTAGAAAATAATAATAAATCTATATTTATTAGTAAGTAGAGTTCCTCTTCTTGCTAGAATATATTTTGCTTGTCAGTAGAGTCCCTTTTTTTTGAACAGATCCAAATATTTTTGCTCGTCAGTAGAGTCCTTTTTAGAAGAATTTAAAATGTTGTTGCTTGTTAGTACAGTCCTTTTTGAAAAAAATGCCAAATATTTTTGTTCGTCAGTAGAGTCCTTTTTAGAATAATTAAAAATAGTTTTGTTTGTCAGTAAAGTCCCTTTTGGTAGAAAATAATAATAAATCTATATTTATTAGTCAGTAGAGTTCCTTTTCTTGCTAGAATATATTTTGCTTGTCAGTAGAGTCCTTTTTTTGAACAGATCCAAATATTTTTGCTCGTCAGTAGAGTCCCTTTTTAGAATAAATTAAAATATCTTTGCTCGTCAGTAGATTGTTTTTTTTTTGAAAAATTTGAAATGGTTTTGCTTGTTAGTAGAGTCCCTTTTTAGAAGAATTTAAAATATTTTTGCTCGTCCTTTCTTTGAATAGATCCAAATATTTTTGCTCGTCAGTAGAGTCCTTTTTTCTCCAAATTTGTCATTTGCTTATCAGTCGAGTCCCTTTTTCCGTTAACCATTTTTTCAGTCCTTAATTTGCTCGTCAGTAGAGTTTTTTTTTTGTTCTAATTTGGAATTGAATTATATCGTCAGTAGGGTCTTTTTAAAAAATTATTAGTATTTGCTTGTCAGTAGAGTCCCTTTTTACTATCAGCAATTTTTTCGCTAATATTTTTCTCTTAGAGTTGTTTCTTCTGGTATTTAATCTGCTCGTCAGTAGAGTCCTTTTTAACTAAATAAAACTAAAAACTAAAAACAAAACGCATTTGTACTAAAAATATTGACGTAACGTGTTATTATAATTATATACTTATTATTATCCAAAATTTTCAAATATTCAAATTCAAATTTAAAACTCCCGCCTCTTATGTGTTGCTTACTTCACACGGTAACACTCGTTGATGTGTTTGACAGTAACCAAAAAATCTGTTAATGGCTAATTAAATTTACATTTTACTAATTTTTTTCATTTAATTTTGTTTGAAAGGTTTGTAAACGTTATATACAGGTTTGTAGATAATTTTATAAGCTTTTTAACTATATATATTAATATATATGTCGTATAACAAATTTTAGTAATATGAACGTAAATTTAAAAAAATGTAACCAAAAAATCCACCAAGGGCTAACTAAATTTTAAACTTCAATAATTTTTCTTATTTAATTGTGTTTGAAACGTAATATATTGTTATATACAGATTTGTAGATAGTTTTAATAGCTTTTTAACGATATATAATACTATATATGTCGTATAATAAATTTTTGCAATATAAACGTAAATTTAAAAAAAAATGTAACCAATAAAATCACTCTTTGTGCTGATAAAATGCTTTATAAAGTCGTGTTATATGAACTAATATATATTATATTTATACTTAAGCATTAATAAGTTATTATTATTTTTTATACCTTATTAATATTACAAAAAACTTATAATTACAAATTATTCTAATTCAAATTTAAAACTCCCGCCTCTTATATGTGTTTAACTTCACACGGTAACACTCGTTGATGTGTTTCACTTGACAGTTTCTACTTTTGACATCTTCATTCATTGTGCCGACAAAATGTTGTAAAATGCTGTTTTATAAGTGAATTTTATACGAATAACTTAGAATTATGTAAGGGAATACATTCTGTGGTATTATATTTGTGTTTTTTATATAATTTTATACTTTAATAATGTAAAAACTGTTTTATGGATATTTTGACAATTTTGAGGTTACTACTTGAATTAAATACAACAAATGTGTTAAATACACAATTAAATGCGTTATATATGCATGTATTTGGTAATAAAATGAATATAATCATGTTATTACGTAACTTAGTCTATAACACAACAAACTTTTCAATATTTTTGATAAAAACATCAAATTTTTATCATGACCTTCAATAACCTTTTATCTTGTCTTTCTTGCACTTGACAAAAACTTACATATTATTGTCACATTATTATTATTGTTAAAAGTAATTAAATATTATTACATTATTATTGTTATTATAGTTTTAGTTATTTGATATTTAACTAATATAAATTATATTTTGCAGATTTTATTTTATTGAGTGCATGTGTGTGTTCGAGAAGTCTCAAAGGTCAATTTGATAAAAGTACAAGAGTACCTGCAAGATTTTTGTAAAGAAATTATATAATAAGTGTTTTATTAATATATTTTATACAATGGCTTTGAACAAATTGAGTATCGAGAGTGTGGATTTGGAAGGCAAGAAAGTTCTTATGAGGTAATAAAGAATTATAGTGAATTAATATATATTTTTTAGTTATATTTATTTTTCTGTTATCATTTAGGGTTGATTTCAACGTTCCCTTAAAAAACGGTGTTATCACGAACAATCAAAGAATAGTAGCAGCTTTGGATACAATTAAGTACGCTTTGAATAAAAATGCCTTGAGTGTGATTTTAATGAGCCATTTAGGACGTCCTGATGGGCTTCCTAAAAAGGAATACAGTCTTAGACCTGTTGCCGAGGAATTGAAGAAACTATTGAACAGGTAATAGAAATAATTTGATACCAAAGTGTAAAATGACTGAAGAAAGTGAATATAAATATAAATATAAGTATTAAGGATAATAAGTCAAACTTCTGTGTCTTTATTGTATATTGTTCTTTTTAAGGGATGTGACATTTTTGGAAGATTGTGTGGGCCCTAAAGTAGAACAAGAGTGCAATAATGCGAAGCAAGGTTCGATTATTTTATTGGAGAATTTGAGATTTCATTTGGAAGAAGAAGGTAAAGGTGTGGATGCTTCTGGAAATAAGGTATGTAATTAAATTATTAATATTTATTTATATATATATATATATATATATATATATATATACAGGTAGCGTGTTATGCGAATCTGTGTTATACAGAATAAAGAATTCTAGTTCTTCTTAACAAAATGAGGAGTTATGTACCAATAATTCAAAAAAACATGCTACATATTATGATTTTATAATAAACATTGTTACTTTTATCATTTTTTTTTTTAAGGGGCACAACTAGTGTGAAATTTCGAAAAAATCGATTTTTGTTTTATTTCATAATTCGATAGGTTATACCTTTAAAAATAACATATGAAAATTTCAAATCGATATCTTAAATAGTTTTTGAGCCACAGCCATTTAAAGAGTATATATATAGTATATAGTACAACGATCATTTTATCTTTAAACGCGTTTTTCTCGAAACAGCATTTTCCGAATTTGTTGCAGCGATTACCCAAAAACTAATGATCCGATCACTATCGAATTTTTTTTTTACATGTTTTTGATATGGTTCTCCGTAAAATGAACTATCGATTATTTGATCGGATCAAAAATCGAATTTTCGCAGTCGAAAAACGATCAAAATTTTGGGGAAAATTCGACTTTTTAAAAAAAAAACGCCGCCATTTTGTCAATTTTTTATTTATTTTTTTCATCGTAGTTCATTTTACAGACAATGTTATCTAGTTTAACGATTTTTTTTTTTTTTTGATTTCATCCACGTAGAAGGCCGGAATCACTGCAGCAGTGAAGGACCTTTTTTTTTTGTCGCGCCGTTGGAGATCGACGATAACTTAGAAAATATTTAATTTTGTATAAATATTTTGCTAAAATTTTGAAATTATTGATAAAGTAGTTTTTTTAATATAAATTTCCAAAAATCACCTTTTTTAGGCGGTTACACTAGTTGTGCCCCTTAAGGGGGTATTCTAGTGTAGAGCGATGAATTTTAGGTCATTTTTAAAGTGTCGTAAAAGAAAGCAATGAATGTTTTTACTATCCATTTTTACCACTTGTTTATTAATATTATTAAAATACAAAACAAAAATTAAAAAATAAAAAAGATAAAAATTGTAAAAACTGGCAACTGATGAAGTGGTGGTCTCAAGAAATTGGCACCTCAGGTTTGACCCTGCTTACCATCGAAAATGCAAAAAATAAAAAATTATTAATCTACAATATAATCGCAATCTGCTGAACTAGCGATGAGTAAAAAAAATTTTTTTTCACAAATTGGCGACTGTTTGAAAAGGAAAAGGTTTTTTTTACTGTATTTTTTTCGAGTTTCTCGAATTTTTTAAAAATAGTAAAAATAGGAATTTGGGGATGATTCTAGTTCAGACTATAGATAGATCTATAAACAAGACTCTCTGAAAATTTCAAATAAATTGGTCGAGTAAAACTCCAGAAATCGTGACAAGAGTACTGAAAAAGTCTGTTCTGAGAAAAACGCATTTAAAGTTTTGCGTGAAGCCAAACCAGTATGGAGACCGAGTCAGTAAAATGCCTATATCTCCAAAAATAATTCAAATTTTCAAAAACCTTCCCGTACTTATATTCTTAGATAGTTAAACTTTGAAAATATGAAATAAAAAAAAACGATTTTTTTGAATTTCTACACTAGAATACCCCCTTAAGAAGTAATATACATTACATAAATTATACGATTTTTTTGTCATAATTAACTGGTAAGTGGTCACACAATCATTTTTTTGCAAGATATCCTCATCCTCTGAGCATTTTTCTGTACAGCCTCCAGATCCGTGAATTATTTTTTTCAAAAGTAATTATATTGGCGATTACTTGCTTTTAGCGAAAATGTTTAGCTTTTATATATTTGCCGCATGCAAAGTTATCTTTATTAAAGTTATATGCTCATTTTATTTAAAGGATCTTTGTTTAAGACTAATTGACTATGTGTTTGGATAAATCTAGAACTTTTTATCTATAGAAGTATCAAATTAGTTATCTTTCTTATTAGTTTCATCAAATTTATTGAGCTATGTACGGCGACTTTACTAATTTTAGATTAAATAAGGTTTGATTTTCATAGATTTTACTGTATTTTATATTTTATTATATATGTATATGTATATATATATATATATATATATATAATTATTATAATTTTAGGTGAAGGCAAATCCTGACAAAGTTAAAGAATTTCGAGCAAGTTTAAGAAAATTGGCTGACGTTTATGTTAATGATGCTTTCGGTAAGTATACTCAAAAAATTATCTATATATACAAATATAGTTGAAGGAATAAAACATTGGATGATTTATACTCTAATTTATATTTTAATTTGATACTCTACTCTTACTCTTTTTCTTACTCTTTAATTAACTTCCCTTGGGGTAAATTATAGTAAAAAAATCGAAAATGAAAATTTTTATATATCTTTACGTTTCAGAGGTTTCTGAACATTTTGGCATACCTTAGAAAAAATGGATGTATGTGTGTGTGTGTATTATGTGCGTGCGTGTATGTATGTGCGGATACAAATTTTCGTCGACGATTTCGGGAACACGGATCAACCGATTTGAATAATACGAAAAACATTCGATTCGTATTGATAAGGAGACGTGCTGATAGTTTTTGGCGAAGCCAGGTCTAGCCGTTTCGAAGATATGGGGCAAAAAATGCCAAAAACGGTAACTCAGTTTTTAAGAAAACGGAGCGTCCCATTTTAATAATTCAAAAACATTTTATTTGTATTGACAAGATGAAGAACTGGTTAAATTTTGAGGAAGGCAGGTCCAGCGGTTATGAACTCTCAATAAAAATAAGTTGAAAAATTGTCATTTGCCGGTCAAAAATGTTTTTTGGAAATATGCACATCAAAATATCAGATATTTCATAGAGATTTTAATAATGTGTACTCATTTTGTGTTATTTTTTTTGGGTTCCGTACCAAGATTTTTAATTTTGAAGTCTATTTATATGATTAAAACAAATGTTCTCAACATTTTCGATATTATATAATAACCGATTTATAAAATTGAGAAATCATTCTGTTCGTACTCGATTGCGAGGCGTTTTTGCAAAAGGCAGTTCTGCCGTTTCGGAGATATGAAGCGCAAACGGTTATGCGGTTTTTGAGTGAACGAATCACCCGATTAGATTAATTCAAAAAAACATTTTGCTTGAGTAGGTTGTGTGCAAAATATGCATTTACAGAATATTTAATAATTTTGAAAATTAAAAAAAAAATCTATATTTCGCACAATTTAAAAAAAAAAGATTTCTTACAAAAATTTGAGAATATTTCGATAATTTCCAAACAAAAACGAATATTTTCAAAAATTTTCAAGTTCTCAAAATATTTAAAAAAAATCTTTTTTTTTTAAATTCAAATAAATTCAAACTTCTAAAAAAAATTCTAAATTATCAAATAAATCAAATTAAAAAAAATTGACTCTTGCAAATATGCACATAAATTGTTTATAAAAAACACTCGTCGCCCAATTTAATAAGAACTTATAAGTTTACAGTATGTAATAAATCATCTATTTGAAATTATTCAAAACAATTATTGATTATTTTCATTCCTCAATTATTTAATTATGGTACGGGAAATTCCAGCAATTTGCCTTAAAGCACGAGATGCCATGCGCGTCACTAGTTAATTATTTTAAATTGCAAATTGCCTTTTGGAAAATTATTATATTTGTTTTTTTCCCAGGTACTGCCCATCGTGCTCACAGCTCAATGCTTGGAGAACATTTTGAAACTCGTGCAGCTGGTTTGTTGTTGAATAAAGAACTGTGCTATTTTGCTAAAGCTTTGGATTGCCCACCGAAGCCTTTCTTGGCCATTTTAGGAGGCGCAAAGGTAATAGAAATAAAAAAAAATATCATCATTAAATGAACCAAACAATTTTTGATTGATGGAATTAAAATAAAAAAATAATTCATGTGGTGCATTTTTATATCGTTTCATAAATAGCATAAAAAATGTTTTTTTTTAAATGAATTATTTAAATGTATAAAATTATCATCATTATATTATTTTAGGTTGCTGATAAAATTCAACTAATCGAAAATTTGTTAGACAAAGTGGATGAGATGATAATTGGAGGTGGAATGGCTTATACTTTCTTAAAAGTTTTAAATGGAATGGAGGTAAAAGTTTATATTTATTTAAAATTAAAGTAAAAAACATTCTTTCAAACATTCTTTCTTCCAATATAATTAGTTTTCTAAGACTATTAGAAGTGGTTAAATATTAATGGTAACGCTATCTATTATCTTTTTTATAAACTTTACATAAATATTTTATTATTTATATGGTTTCTCTATTTTATATAAGCATATGTATTATTTATTTTTATTATATTATCTTGATTCTAGTCTTTAACAAATAAAAAAGCATTTTGAAAGTATTATGTTATAATTATTATAGATAATAAAACAATTATATAAAGGTTACATCAGGTCTAATAGATGGCGTTACTATTAACACCAGAAGTTGTTCCTTCTAGTGATAAATTTTTACTTATTACAATCCGTTTTTTTTAAAGGATATTTTCCCATGTATTATATCTGAGATTTAATCTGATACCATCATCAAGATGTAGTTGTCCTGCAATTAATTTAATGACTGATTTTTTTACATTTTTATTAGATTGGTTCCTCCTTATACGATCAAGAAGGTGCCAAAATTGTGGAAAAATTAATGGACAAGGCGAAGAAAAACAATGTGCAAATTCATCTTCCAGTTGATTTTGTCACTGCTGATTCTTTTTCAGAAAATGCCAAGGTAAAAAACAATTTAGGTAAAATTATAGTATTTTAGATTTTACTAAGATTCTAATTTATAAATAATACAAATTTCTTGTATTCCAACGTAAAAATTCCAAAATCGTTTTTTTTTTTTCATTTTCAAAACTTAACTATTCAATAATATATGTATGAGGAGATTTTTTTAAATTTAAATTAATTTATTTTATTTAAATTAATATTATTTTAAAGATACAGCTGTTTGAATGTGATATTTCTCTCAAAACACATTTATTAAATTCTAACATAATGCTACATCTATTCATAGTTGTTTTTTAATTATTAGACATATTAGAATCTACTATATAAATATAATAAATAAATTCCATGAATTAAATTAAATTAAATTCATTATTGCATTAAATTCAAGTTATTTTTCTAATTTTTCATAGTTTAATTTATATGAGTGTTCAGATTTATTATTAAATTGTAATTGATGATTGTTATATATAAATATAAATATAAATATAAATATAAATAGTAAAAATAATAATATAAATAAACTATTACGTGATGATGTATGTCGCGTGCTAAGTAAACGAATAATTAACATTCAAAAAAGTATATTACTTATGAATGCATAATTTAAGCAATTTTTATTTGGCTTAATTAATTTTTGCTATTTTTTAATCGTCTATCCTAAATTTCGTTCGGACAACACTAGAGTGAAAGAGAGCGATGCATACACAACCGTGTGAGCGAGTGAGTAAGATATACGCATGGTGTTGTCAATACTAAATATAAATGTTGAAACAACACTAACTAGTAATGATTTGTTTTAAAATGCTTTAAATATAAATATAAATATAAATAAATTAAGTTTTTGGATGGAAATTTAGATAAGAGACTCTACTGATGAGCAAATTAAATATCTAGATAGAAAATTAGAAAAAGGACTTAAAGGATATAAATATATTAATATAAATATAAATATATAAATATAAATATAAATATAAATATATGTTCTATTAATAATAATAATTATAAATATATGTTCTATTCATGTTTTCAGGTGGGTTCTGCTGATTTAAAATCTGGTATCGAAAAGAATTGGATGGGTTTGGATGTCGGTCCAAAATCGATTGAACTATTTTGTGAACCTATTCGGAGGGCTAAGATTATCGTTTGGAATGGGTAAGATTTGTTACTTTAATTTAAATTTAAAATTAGCTTTTTTTACTCTTTGACAAAACGAATGAAAAATCAAATTTTTGATTTGTTTTAAAACTTTACTAAATATTGCATAATTTTTTTCTAACAAAATAACTCATAACCTCAATCATTTGTTCAAATATAACTAATATGGTTTAATTAATTAATTATATATGAGTATATGATTAATTTCACACTGATATATATATATATATATATATATATATATATATATATATTATAAAAGAAATTTGGCATTAAAATATAATTTTTTTTACAAATAACAAGTGTAACCATTCCTACATAACCTTATATTTATAAATTATTGAACTTTATATAATAGTTCATTTATAGAGTAAAGAATACGAAAAAAAAGAGAATAAATAAAACTTGTGAGACTTTTGAAAGTCTATTACTAGATTTTGCACAAATTATTACTAGATTTTGCAAAAAAAATAAATTGAGAGCACTTAACCTCAATCATATTTTGTCTGCTTAACGTTATATACTGATAATTTACTCATAAAAGGAAGTGAATCTTAAAAAAAGGGCACAAACTAAACTTTTGAATTGTTTAAAAATGTATTACTATGTTTTTGTGTTTTATATATTAGGCCAGCTGGTGTATTTGAATTTGAAAACTTCTCGAGAGGTACAAAAGCCATCATGGATGCTGTAGTTGATGTCACGAAGAAAGGAACTGTCACTATCATTGGTAAGAAATATTATTTTATCATCTAAAAAACCAAAACCTCAAATTTCATTTGCTTGTCTATAGAGTCCTTTTATAATTTCATTGTCATATATTGAATTTGCTGGTCAGTAGAGTCCCTTTTTTGTTTTAATTTAATTTAGTCGTCAGTAGAGTCTTTTTCTGATCATCTATCTAATTATTTATCTTTTTTTATTTAGTCGTCAGTAGAGTCTTTTTTTCGTTTTTCATCAAAATATTTATTTTGCTCGTCAGTAGAATCCTTTTCCAATTTTTTATCTAGATATTTAGTTTGTTTGTCAGTAGAGTCTTTTTTAATTTGATTCAGTTTGCTTGTTAGTAGAGTTCCTTTTCTAATTTTCTCTTATTATTCAATTTGCTCGTCAGTAGAGTCTGTTTTAATTTTCTCTACATTTTAAATTAGCTTTGATTCAGTTTGCTTGTCAGTAGAGTCCTTTTTTTAATATTTAATCTAGATATTTATATTTGCTTGTCGGTAGAGTCCTTTTTTTATTTTAAAATTTAATTTGCTCGTCAGTAAAGTCCATTTTTTAATTTCATTTAGATTGTTTGTCAGTAGAGTCCTTTTTCTAATTTTATATCTAAATATTTTATATTAATATGTAGAGTTTTTTTGACGTTTTCCATCAAGATATTTAATTTGTTCGTCAGTTGAGTCCCTTTTCTAAATTTCTCTCTTAGTATTCAATTTTGCTTGTCAGTAGAGTCTATTCCTAATTTCCTAATGAAATATTTAATTTGTTCGTCAGCAGAGTCCTTTTGCTTTAATTTGCTCGTCAGTAGAGTCCCTTTTTTTGCTTTATTTTAAAATTTAGTTTGCTCATCAGTAGAGTCCTTTTATTTTACTCCGCCATATTTTTTTTTGTACTTTTCTTCTTATTAGTTTGCTCACCAGTAGAGTCCCTTTTTATCTATTTATCTTTTTCCAGGTGGTGGTGACACAGCCACTTGCTGTGCAAAATGGCAAACGGAGCACCTGGTGTCCCACGTGAGCACCGGTGGTGGTGCCAGCTTGGAATTGCTCGAAGGAAAAGTGTTGCCAGGCGTGCAAGCACTCTGTGACAAATAATAAATATTTTAATTAAATTTTATTCATATATATATATATATATATATATATATATAAATTTTAATCTATCGATTTTATCTTTTATAATGTCTGCATTTATATTTTTATACCACGTTTCGATAAATATAGAATTTTAATAATGTTAAGGACTGTTTGTTTGAGATTCCATCATAAAATTCATTCATAAAAGTCCATCATGCGCGTTCGAATCACACGCATCGACCGAACAGCATAGATTTAAACCGCGGTTGGTGGGAAATGGTTGGTAAAGAACCGCGCGCTCGATCCATATACGAAGGTTCTAAGAGTGCCCTTGGCACCTCAAGACATAGACTGATGCCGCTGTTAAATAATAAGTTATTATTGTTCAAGGACTCGTTAAGAAAATAAAACTTTACTTAAAAAAAGGAACTGTGTAAAAAAAAGGAACTGTACTGACAATCAAAAAACAGTAAGTTTGAAAAGGAACTGTACTAACGAGCAAATTGAATCACATTTAGTTTTATTCTATTTTTGTTAGTTTTTCCCGTCAGTAAAGTCCCTTTCCTTATTCTTAGTTTGCTACGGTGCCACTAGAATGTTTCTTTTTATTTCGTTCTAATTCGCTTGTCAATTAAGTCCTTTCACTCTTACAGTTTGCTCGTCAGTCGAGTTCCGACTTTGTTCACAAATTTTGCTTATTTTTCTTAAAAGTTTGCTTGTTAGTACAGTTCCTTTTGCTTTTTAATTTTATGTCTACTAAAGTGTCAGGATGTTTCTCTTTTATCTTGCTTTAGTTTGCTCGTCAGTAGAGTTCTTATTTATTTTTCAACAGTAGAGTTCCTTTTACCTTTTATACCAGTTTGTTGGATTTTTTTGAAATTTCTAAATGGTTTATTCGCTCGGCAGTCGTTTTTCCTTGTATTTGAACTCGTTTGTCAGTAGAGTCCCTTTCTTCTTTTATTTATATTTGCGGATTGGAGAAAGAAACTCTACTGACAAGCAAACTGAAATAAAAAAGAAGAGAGACTGTACTGACTCGAATAATATAAAAAGGGACTTTACTGGCGAGCAAATTTAAAAAAGGTACTATTGGAATCTACTGACGAGCAAACTAAAAAAAGTGATAAAGGGACTCTACTGACGAGCAAACCGAAACAAAAGAGAAAATGACTCTTCCAACGAGCAAAATTTAATAAAAGAATAAGAGACTCTACTGATGATCAAAATTTATGAGAGGAATAAGGGACTCTACTGACAATCAAACAGAAAAAAAAAAGTAAAATACCCTCTCCTGATGAGTAAATCAAATGAAAGGAATGAAGGAACTCTACTTACAAATAAAATGAAATAAAAAATGGATTCAAAAATGTCAAATAAGAACTCCATTGGCGAAAAAAATCAAAAGACAAAAGAAACTCTACTGTCGAGCAGCAACAAAAAAAAGTTCTCTACTGATGAATAAACTGAAGTAAAAAAACGGGAGTCTACTGACGAAAAAACGGACTCTATTGACACACAAAATATCATCAGAGGAAAATATCAACAATAAGGACTCTACTCACAGACAAAAAAAACTATATTACATGGCGAGGAACATATGGGACTATACTGACAAGCAAAATGAAATTAAGAAGCAAAAGGGACTCTACTGACGAGGAAATCGGATTAAATTTGGAAAAGGGACTCTACTTACGAGCAAAATTAATAAGGGAGAAAAAAGTCTACTGATAAATAAATCGAAAAGAAACTCTACTCACGAGCAAGATTAAAGACAAAAAAGGATTCTACTGAAGTGTGAATTTAAATAAATGTGGAAAAATGACTATGTTGGCGAGCAATAGTTAAATAATGATAAAGGACTCTACTGACTGGGCAAAATTGAAAAAAAGAAAAGAATACGAGACACTACTGACGAGCAAACTGAAAGAAAGTGAAATGAAAAGAAACTCTACTGGTGAGCATAAAGTATTCTTACTAACTGCTCATCTGTAGAGTCTCAATTATTTGTTAATTCAGTTTATTCGTCAGTAGAGTTCTTTTTCTTTTGTTTTTACTCGTTAATTGAGTTTCCTTTTTTGACTACTGTTTGGTTGTTAGTACGGTACCTTCTTTTATTATTTTTGAACTTATATTAAACTTACAGTTACTTTACTTTGAATCAAATTAAACTAAATTTCCACATGATGAACAAACGGAACTCTACTGACGAGCAAAACATGATAAGAGTTAAGTAAACTTAATATTCAAAAAAGGAAAGAAGTGAGGACTCTACTGATGACCAAAATTGAATATTTAGGCAGAAAATTATAAAGAGGACTCTACTCACAAAATTAAATATGTGGATAGAATATAATGAAGGGGACTCTACTGACAAGCAAACTAAATATCTAGACAGGGAATTACAAATGGGACTCTACTGACGAACAAATTCAATATTTAGATAGTAATTAAAAAAGGGACTCTACTAGAATTTAAAAAAATCAAGAGAAATGGACTGTACTGACGTAAAATTTTCAAAAAATAGATAAAAAAGGAACTCTACTGACGAGCAAACCAAAAAATAGAAGGAAGGAAATTTATAAACAAACTAACTATAATAAAAGAGAAAAGGGACTATACTGACGAGCAAATCGAAACAAAGGGACAAAGGAACTCTACTATTATCTTTACTTTTTGACAAGGATGAGGAACTCTACTGTTGATCAAAATAGAAGAAACAAGAGAAAAGGACTCTACTGACGAACAAAATTTAAAAAAGAGAATTATTTGCACCCCGAACAAACAAAAATAGTAGATGGAAGGAAATTTACTGACGAGCAAGACATAGACAAGTAGAAAAAAGGTTGGGCTTCCTTTATAAACATTAAAATTCAAATGAAATCATCATTATCGTATAAAAATCAACTTTATTATTATCACAATTTCATACAAATAATAATAACCTACATCAATAATTATTACAATTTATGATAAATATTCGGTGACCGTATATCGTATCGTGCCAGCGTTGTTTTCATCTTCATCATCGTAAACTTCGACTTCTTCATCATTTTCATTTTCATCATCGGATTGAATTTCTTTCTTGGATTCTCGGTAAGTTCCAGAAATTTTTGGATTTTGATTATTTTGGAAATTCGACGAATTCGGAGCGAACTCCTCGAGTAATTTCTGTTGGGCGTGTTTCAGTTCCACTTCCTGGGAAAAAAATAAATGAAATTTGGTGTGAAAGCCACAGCAAAGCGTGGCCGGGTATGCTAGTATATATAAATATATATATATATATATATATATATATATATGTATATCTATATATATATATATATATATATATATATATATATATGTGTTTAATTCGAGTTTAAAATTCGGGCGTAACATCAATAAAAATAGTATGAGAGTTTTTTTTAAATTTATTTATTTAAAATGCATACGTTTCGGCTAGCATCTTAGCCTTCATGCAGTGGCAATCAATTTAAAATTTTGTGTCCTAATTCATATGTTATATTAGGATACAAAATTGTAAGTGTCCTTATTTTTATTATTATTATTTATCTAGTTTTAATTTTTATAGTTAATTTGATTACCACTGAATGATGGCTAAGATGCTAGCCGAAACGTATGGATTTTAAATAAATAAACTTTTAAAAACTCTCACACTATTTTTATTGATGTTACGCCCGACTTTTCAATTGAAATTAAAAACAAAAGGTAAAAGAAACTCTACTGACGAAGAAACTTAAACAAGACAAATACGATATTTAGTTTGCTCGTTAATAGAGTTCCTTCTTTAATTATCTGTCTGGATTTTTAATTTGCTCGTCAGTAGAGTCCTTTGCTAATTTTCTATCTAGATTTTTATTTTGCTCGTCAGTACAGTTCCTTTTTCTAATTTCTGTAATTTGTTTGTCAGTAGAGTCCCTTTTTCGTCTTGTGATAATTTGCTCGTCTGTAGAGTCCTTTTTTTAATTCTGTCTAGATTTTTAATTTGCTCGTCAGTAAAGTTCCTTCTCTAAATTCTATTTTGATATTTAATTTGCTTATCAGTAGTGCCCCCTTTTCACATTTTTTCTGTTTGTCATTTTTTTTTTAAATTACTATTTCCTTCTAGTTAGTTCATTAGTATATTTAGTTATAACATAATAAAAGAAAGGAACTCTACTGACGAGAAAAATGCAAAAAAAAAAGAAAAGAAAAAGTAAAAGAAACTCTACTGACGAGGAAACTGAGACAAGACAGAAAGAAAATATATATCTAGTGATATTCTACCAAATAAAAAAAGTAGAAAGAAGGACTTTACTGATAAGCAAAAATAAAAAAGGTGTCTACTTACAAGCAAAATAGAGTTTCTTTGAAATGAAAAGCAACATTTGCTACTGATGAGCAAATTAAAATAAAGGGACTGACAAGCAACATGAAATAAAAAGAAGCAAAAGAAACTTTACTGACAAGCAACATTAAAAAAAAGAAAAATGGACTCTACTGACAAGCAAAATTCTAAAACAAGAAAAAGATCCTCTACTGATGAGCAAAATTAAAAAAAACAAAAGGAACACTACTGACGAGCAAATATAAAAAAAACAAAAAGGACTCTACTGACGAGCAACCTGAAATAAAAAAGAAGCAAAAGGAACTTTACTGACAAACAAAATTAAAAAAAAAACAAAAGGTACTCTACTGACGAGCAAAATAAAAAAACTAAAGGGACTCTACTGAAGAGCAACATTAAAAAAAAGATCCTCTACTGATTAGCAAAATAGAAAAAAATGACGCAAGGGACTCTACTGACGATCAAAAAGTATAAACAAGGAAAAATATCAAAGACTCGAACTTAAAACCGCACAACTTCACAAATATGATATGAATATATATATATATATATATATATATATATATATATATATATATATATATATATACACATATATATATAGGGTGGCCCTTAATATGGACACTTTCGAATTTCTTTGCTCCCAAGGGCTCAAACGCTTCCAAATTATTAAACAAAAATCCTCCGAAAGTTTCAGCTTTTAGTATTAACATTTAGGTAGTCCGCCATGTTAATAACGAATATACGAAACTTTTAATTTAATGGCGGACTATCTAAATATTAAGATTAAGACTTGCAATTTTTACAAAATTATCTTTTATTACTTTAGAACCATTTAAGCCCTTGGGAACAAAAAAATTCGTAAGGGCCACCCTTATATATACACAAATTCCTTTATCCTTTACCCCTTACATTCATTAATATCATTGCGGACCATCTTAGAAATAATATTAAGACTTGAAATTTTCAGAGAATATTCTTTGATCTATTTAGAAACTTTTGAGCCCTTGGGAGCCTAAAAATTCCTAAGGGCCACCCTTAAATAATACATAATATCTAAAATATACACACAGATTCCCTTATTACCCTTACCTTTCGATGTTCCTCCTGTTCTTTTTGCAAAGCCAAGATTCTAACAAAGTCAAACATTTAACAGGGCCATTGATTGACGGCGGGGGAGTGGCTGCGGTGATCTCGAATTTTTTTAGTTTTTGACACCGGGTTAATTCTTTGAAAGGGTTGTGTACGTCGGATTTCGTAGATTTGTAGGGTAAAAATTTGGGCTTGAGTTCTTTTTGGGAATTTTCATCTTTTTTGAGAAGATATTTCACATGAGGCAATAAAGATAAAGGACTTTCTTTAGGTAAAGATAAATGATTTTCTTTAGATAAATTATTTTCCCCTGTAATATCTTGTAAGTCCTTTACCGTAATTAAGGGCTTTTCGGGTACAATTTTTTTAATCTGTTTTTTATAAGGGCCGTTCCTTGCCAGAATTTTTAATGTTTTATCATCATTATCATTATTATCTTTATTATCATCGTCGTCGCTATCAATATATTCATAATCCTGGCCCTTTTTGCCCCATTCGATGTCCTCAAGGACATATTTTTTCGAAATTTCGAGTTTCAACAAATCCTGGCACGTTTTTTCGACTAAATCTTTGCTTTCCAGCTCCCGCACTATTTTGTCGTGGAATTCTTGAATTTTTGCACCCTTATCGGGCAGTTTTGATATGAATTGTCTGGAAAAAGAAAAATGTAACCTCTAAATGGTAATAGATATATGTATATATGTATATGTATAAAAGAAATTGGTAATAGATATCTAGTATATATGTATAAAAGAAAGAAATTGGCATTGGATACCTAGTATGTATGTATATGTATTTTGGTCGGTGGTCCTTAATATGGATAGGATTTTTTTGCTCCCAAGGGCTCAAATGTTTCCAAATTGATAAAAGGATATTCTCTGAAAATTTTAACTCTTAATATTAACTTTTAGATAGTCCGCCATTCAATTAAAAGTTCCGTATAATCATTATTATCATTGCGGACTGTCTAAATGTTAATATTAAGACTTGAAACTTTCATAGAATTTTTTTTCATCATTTTGGAAGCGTTTAAGCCCTTGGGAGCAAAGAAATTCCAAAATGTCCATATCAAGGACCACCGTAATATATATACAAACTGACACGCAAACGTTGTTTTGCCATAAAAAATACTTCCAGTATAAAATTTTTAGTATAGAAATGACTAACTAATTGAAAATGTGGTGCATTTAATAATAAATATATGAAAGCTGCAAAGCACGCCACATATGAATGTCTTAATAGTCTTTGCAAGAGCCAAATTGAATTGGCACATTTAATGTTTTAAAATTTTTGATTGATTTTCAATTACAGATTACGTTTATTCTATTATATTGTGCTTGTCAGTAGAGTTTTAGTTTGATCATCAGAAGAGTTCTTTTCTCAATAGAGTCCTTTTTATCTCGGTTTTCTTGTCAGTAGAGTCCCTTTACTCTCTTTTTTTTATTTTTCTCGTCAGTAGAGACTCCTAAGTTCCTTGACTTTTATTTCGATTTGGTTGTAAGTAGAGTCTTTTTTTCATGTATTTCAGTTTTCTTATCAGTGGAGTCGCCCTCTTTCAGTTTTTATTCTATTTTGGTTGTTAGTAGAATCCCTTTTTAATTTTGCTAATTTCATTTCGAAGAAATTATATTTTGCTTGCTAGTAGAGTCCCTTTTTCATGTATTTCATTTTAGCGAAATTCTTGTTAGTTGAGTCCCTTTGTTTTAGGTTACTTGTCAGTAGAGTTCCTTTCTCTTTTAATTTTAGTTTGCTCGTCAGTAAAGTCCCTTTACTATTTTTTTATTTTTCTCGTCAGTAACCTCTTTATTATTTCCTTAACTTTTATTTCAATTTATTCGCTAGTAGTCCTTTTCTCTTTTTTATTTCACTTTGCGCGTCAGTAGCGTCCCTTTCTCCTTTGCTCGTCAGTGGAGTCGCCTTTCTTTCTACTTCTATTTTGCTCATCAGTAGAGTCCCTGTTTTAATTTTGCTAGTCAGTAGAGTCATTTCGATTTAAAACAAATATTATACTTGTTAGTATTTTACATGTTACCATTTAAAAAAAATCTCGCCAGTAGAGTTTATTTTTTTCGTCAGTAGAGTTATTTTTTACTCTATTTTGCTTGTCAGTAGATCCCTTTTTTGGAATTCTGCTTCGTCAGTAGAGTCCCATTTTATTTTATTCTAGTTTGGGCGTCAGTAGAGTGTTTTTTTTACTTATTTGAATTCTGCTCATTAGTAGTATTATTTTATTCTTTTATTTTAGATTACTTGTAAGTAGAGTCCTTTCTCGCTTTTTTTTAAATTTTGTTCGTCAGTAGAGTCCTTTTCCTTTACTATTCAAATTTCCGCGACAGTAAAGTCCTTTATTCCTTCTTTGAAATATTTCAGTTTGCCTCTAATTTTTTTTTCATCTAATTCTAGATTGCTCGTCAGTAGAGTCCCTTTCGCCAAGTAAAGTAAGTTTTATTTAGTTAATTAATCAGTTTCCTTTCTTATTTATATCTTATTTTTTCCTTTTCTTATTTTTTTTTTTAATTTCTGCTTGCTCATTAGTAGGGTTCTTTCAGATTATCAAAAACTGGTGGAAATTCAAAAAAATACCAAGCTGAGCACTTTTCAAATTTTGTATATCATATATAGTTAATAACAATTATTAAAAAATTACCATCTAAGCACAGTCTAGGTGTTTACTTCTCACAAATATATTAGCAATTGAATTTAGACTGTTACTGTACATCAAAACACTTTATGAATTTTGTAAAATATTTACAAAAAAAATGCAAAAAAGGAGACTGTCTAGGCACAGTCTAAGTGGCAACTTGGTAGAAAAATATTTGCAAGTGCGTTTAGATTGTTACTGTACTAGACCGCTTTTCCAATTTCATGTAAATTATCATGAATGTAATTTTGAATTAAAAATACAAAAAATTACCCAGTCTAAGCGACATCCCGGTACCAATGTTTTCACAAGTGCGTTTAGACTGTTACTGTAGTAATGGAACACTTTTCAAATTTTATGTTAAATATAAAGAAATGCATTTTTGAGCTAAAAATTCGAAGAATCAGACAGACTAAGCACAGTCTAAGTGACAACCTGGTACAAATACATTTGTAAGTGCTGTAAGACTGTGACTGTTTTGGAGCACTTTTCCAAGTTTATGTTAGTAAGTATAGAAAGGTAATTTGGAGTGAAAAATTAGAAAAATCAGACAGACTAAGCACAGTCTAAGTAACAACCTGGTACAAATATATTTGCACGTTCGATTAAACTGTTACTGTAATGGAGCACTTTTTCAATTTTAGGTAAATAATATAATAGAAATGTAATAATCAGTTAAAAATTATAAAAAATCAGCCACACTAAGCACAGTCTAAGTGACAACTTGGTACAAATATATTCACAAAGTGCGTTTAGACTGTTTTTGTACTAGAACACTTTTTCAATTTTCGTAAAATTTATTGAAAAATGTAAAAATGCCGCCAAGCAAGACACAGTCCAAGTGAAAATGTCACACAAAGTTATTTGCGGATGCGTTTAGACTGTGACTATGCTGGAGCAATTTTTCAATTTTGTGTACTAATTTTTTTGGAAAAATTATATATATATATATATATATATATATATATATATATTTATATATATACACATATATATATACATATATCTATTATTACTTGTTTCGGAGTAACTTCTGTTGACGTTCAAGGAGCTCCTGCAACTCCGGTTTAGTTTTGGAGCTCAAATTATCAATAAAGCCTTGTTTTTCGCCATCAGGACGCGAAATGAGCATCCCGGGGATCTTGTTTATGATTTTGCGATCTGTGAGACTCATTATTCGCATTTTAAGGAGCCCCCAGAGAAAAAATAATAATTAAACTTTGAAGCAAACTGTGAGTAAAACACTAATTAATAACACTTTTGAAACATAGTCTTATGATAATTGGTTTATTTACTAATTAATTTGTATAAATACACTTAAAGAACGTTTTAAAATGATTATTGGATAAGTAAAACTTTGTAAAACTAATATTGGATAAGTAAAACTAGTTTTTGCGCAATTTATTTGTTTTGAGGTTATGTTTGTGGTTTTGTTCGAGAAACGTCAAATCGTGAAAGCGGTGCTGCCAGCTGTGAAGTTTATGTTGAACTTGTGCATCTATTTCAAACATGGCGCCGAGGATTTTTGTAAGAAAATTTTACTTAATTTTTATTTAACAGTAATATATTAATTATTGTTTACACTTTTGTTTTTTAAATTACACTTTCTGTACTAAAAATCTGATTAAAAAGTAAATTACTGTTAATTGCACATACTAAACTTGACAGTTTATCAAAAATGCAGTGGTACCATCTATGCGGTCACATGCAAAACACAATACGTTGCAATTTTATTTGTAATATTTTGCAAAAAAACTTGTCTAAATAGTTGTAAATATAAAAATAAAGTAACTGGTTGTTATTTGCGTTTAATAATAAGTACTCACTAGTCATATAATTTAAAGGAAAATACCTCAAGAAAATACATATAATGAAAAGGAAAATACCTCGAGATCTAATATAGTTTATTTTTATATTTATATATTTTTTCTCTTTATTTGTCTTTAGTTTTTTCTTTTTTATATATTAACTATAGTAGATACACCACTGGGCGTATCTACTAAATTGTAAACAATCAATTGTAAACACTTGTCAGCATTCTTTGCTAAATATAATTATTTTTATAGATTGCAGAATGGTAATAAAATTAAAAAAATATAATTTAATAGCCATGTATATCAATAATACCATGTGCAATAACGTGCATATCGTTATTATCGTTAACATTGTTAAAAACAATTTTGCAAACATTCAAAGTTCTGCCTTTATTAAATACCAAAAATTTTATATATTTGAAAATAATTAATTAATAAGTAATAAATAATACTACACTACTATTACGAATAAATACCATAATTTTAATAAGTTTTTTTTACCATTTTGACAGTTCCTCATTAAATAATAGTGTCGCCATCTATATCCATCCCGTTTTACTACTCAATGTCTTTGCTTCTCCATGTTGCAATTTCTGTCATTGCAGTTTTAACGAGCACGTGTTTTAAATATTTTCGGAATTTTTGCAAAATTTGAGGCTAATATTCGGTATTTCGGTATGAAAAGTGTTTTAAAATATGTAGTAATTAGTGTAGTATATTATGGTTTTTGTTAAAATGCATGTCGTGTGTTTAATTAGTGTTTAAAAGTGGTTTTTAGTACCGTGGTAGTGTGGTTGATTTTGGCGGCCTTGTTGGGGTTCCTACGACAAAATGGTGAGTCGATTTTATAATAATTATCATTACTCTAGTTTATAAGGTTTAAAGCTGCTGTATTATATTCATATATACAACTAGTTTTATAGTTAGTTTAATTTTAATATTAGCATAAATGATTTTGTAGGATTTTTATAGATGGTGGTCGAAATGATATTAAATGTTAATTTTAATGTTATTACGTAAGATTAAAATATTTCTTAAGGATTCTCAAAATATTTTTTTACATATTCAAATAATTTTTTTTTTGATTTGTTCAAAATATTTTTATGAGTTTTAAATATTCCTAGTACAATTATTATTAAAATACTCTTAGAATATTTTAATTTCTTACTATTTTAATATAGGTAATTTATTCATAGATTTTATTATATATTATTGTATATATATATATATATATACAATTTTTATATATATTTATTATATATATTAAATTTTTCAAAATTATGGATTCATACTTAGATTATTTTATTATACTTTTTTTTGTAATATTTTTAATTTTTTTTTTGAAAATTTAAAATATTCCTGAAAAACTCTTAATAAATTCTTTTTTACAATAATGCTTAAATATTTTAAAATATTTTTATAGGACTTTCAAAACATTCTTATAATTATTTTTAAAGGATTCTTATATGATTTTAAAGGGATTCTTATAGGATTTTTAAAAGGATTCTTATATGATTTTTAAGGAATTTTTATATGAACTTTGTGTATATTTTTAATATCTTCTGAAAGAATGTTTTTGTAACATTTTTCATGTTTAATTATTGTTAATGATTTTTATTAATTCTGCGAGATTTTTGGAAAATTTATACTCTTTTTTAGATCATCAGAGTTCTTTTTTTTGTCTCGTTTCATTTTTGGTCGTCAGTAAAGTCCCTTTTAGCCAGTAGATTTTTTTTTTGGTCTCGTTGGTTTATTTTACTCGACAGTAGAGTTCTTTTGTTGTCACGTTTCATTTTTGTCGTCAGTAGGTTTCTTTATGGTCAGTAGAGTATATTTTGTCTAGTTTCATTTTGTCCGTCAGTAGAGTCCTTTTTTATCTCGTTATATTTTGCTAGTCAGTAGAATTCTTTTTGGTCTCATTAAATTTTGCTTGTCAGTAGAGTCCCTTTTAATCAATAGATTTCTTTTTTTTGTTCTCGTTTCATTTTGGTTGTCAGTGAAATCCATTTTAGTTAGTAGAGTTCTTTTTTTATCTAATTTCATTTTGCTCCTCAGTAGAGTCTCTTTTGATCATGATGTAGATTTTTCTTTTTGGCCTCGTTGGTTCATTTTCCCGTCAGTAGAGTTCTTTTATTGTCACCTTTTATTCTGGTCGTCAGTAGAGTCTATTTCAATTAGTAGAGTTCATTTTTCGGTTTCAAT
>NW_020538040.1:1681248-1702803 GCF_003426905.1 Ctenocephalides felis | reverse complement strand
GAAATTAGCAAAATTAAAAAGGGATTCTACTAACAACCAAAATAGAATAAAAACTGAAAAGAGGGCGACTCCACTGATAAGAAAACTGAAATACATGAAAAAAAGACTCTACTTACAACCAAATCGAAATAAAAGTCAAGGAACTTAGGAGTCTCTACTGACGAGAAAAATAAAAAAAAGAGAGTAAAGGGACTCTACTGACAAGAAAACCGAGATAAAAGGACTCTATTGAGAAAAGAACTCTTCTGATGATCAAACTAAAACTCTACTGACAAGCACAATATAATAGAATAACGTAATCTGTAATTGAAAATCAATCAAAAATTTTAAAAACATTAAATGTGCCAATTCAATTTGGCTCTTGCAAAGACTATTAAGACATTCATATGTGGCGTGCTTTGCAGCTTTCATATTTATTATAAATGCACCACATTTTCAATTAGTTAGTCATTTCTATACTAAAAATTTTATACTGGAAGTATTTTTTATGGCAAAACAACGTTTGCGTGTCAGTTTGTATATATATTACGGTGGTCCTTGATATGGACATTTTGGAATTTCTTTGCTCCCAAGGGCTTAAACGCTTCCAAAATGATGAAAAAAAATTCTATGAAAGTTTCAAGTCTTAATATTAACATTTAGACAGTCCGCAATGATAATAATGATTATACGGAACTTTAATTGAATGGCGGACTATCTAAAAGTTAATATTAAGAGTTAAAATTTTCAGAGAATATCCTTTTATCAATTTGGAAACATTTGAGCCCTTGGGAGCAAAAAAATCCTATCCATATTAGGACCACCGACCAAAATACATATACATACATACTAGGTATCCAATGCCAATTTCTTTCTTTTATACATAATACTAGATATCTATTACCAATTTCTTTTATACATATACATATATACATATATCTATTACCATTTAGAGGTTACATTTTTCTTTTTCCAGACAATTCATATCAAAACTGCCCGATAAGGGTGCAAAAATTCAAGAATTCCACGACAAAATAGTGCGGGAGCTGGAAAGCAAAGATTTAGTCGAAAAAACGTGCCAGGATTTGTTGAAACTCGAAATTTCGAAAAAATATGTCCTTGAGGACATCGAATGGGGCAAAAAGGCCAGGATTATGAATATATTGATAGCGACGACGATGATAATAATAATGATATGATGATGATAAAAATTCTGGCAAGGAACGGCCCTTATAAAAAACAGATTAAAAAAATTGTACCCGAAAAGCCCTTAATTACGGTAAAGGACTTACAAGATATTACAGGGGAAAATAATTTATCTAAAGAAAGTCCTTTATCTTTACCTAAAGACAGTCCTTTATCTTTAGTCTTTATCTTTTTGCCTTATTACCTCATGTAAAGTATCTTCTCAAAAAAGATGAAAATTCCCAAAAAGAACCTAAGCCCAAATTTTTACCCTACAAATCTACGAAATCCGACGTACACAACCCTTTCAAAGAATTAACCCGGTGTCAAAAATTAAAAAAATTCGAGATCACCGCAGCCACTCCCCCGCCGTCAATTAATGGCCCTGTTAAATGTTTGACTTTGTTAGAATCTCTGGCTTTGCAAAAAGAACAAGAGGAACATCGAAAGGTAAGGGTAATAAGGGAATCTGTGTGTATATTTTAGATATTATGTATTATTTAAGGGTGGCCCTTAGGAATTTTTAGGCTCCCAAGGGCTCAAAAGTTTCTAAATAGATCAAAGAATATTCTCTGAAAATTTCAAGTCTTAATATTATTTCTAAGATAGTCCGCAATGATATTAATGAATGTAAGGGGTAAAGGATAAAGGAATTTGTGTATATATAAGGGTGGCCCTTACGAATTTTTTTGTTCCCAAGGGCTTAAATGGTTCTAAAGTAATAAAAGATAATTTTGTAAAAATTGCAAGTCTTAATCTTAATATTTAGATAGTCCGCCATTAAATAAAAGTTTCGTATATTCGTTATTAACATGGCGGACTACCTAAATGTTAATACTAAAAGCTGAAACTTTCGGAGGATTTTTGTTTAATAATTTGGAAGCGTTTGAGCCCTTGGGAGCAAAGAAATTCGAAAGTGTCCATATTAAGGGCACCCTATATATATATGTGTATATATATATATATATATATTATATATATATATATATTATATATATATATTCATATCATATTTGTGAAGTTGTGCGGTTTTAAGTTCGAGTCTTTGATATTTTTCCTTGTTTATACTTTTTGATCGTCAGTAGAGTCCCTTGCGTCATTTTTTTCTATTTTGCTAATCAGTAGAGGATCTTTTTTTAATGTTGCTCTTCAGTAGAGTCCCTTTAGTTTTTTTATTTTGCTCGTCAGTAGAGTACCTTTTGTTTTTTTTTTAATTTGTTTGTCAGTAAAGTTCCTTTTGCTTCTTTTTTATTTCAGGTTGCTCGTCAGTAGAGTCCTTTTGTTTTTTTTTATATTTGCTCGTCAGTAGTGTTCCTTTTGTTTTTTTTAATTTTGCTCATCAGTAGAGGATCTTTTTCTTGTTTTAGAATTTTGCTTGTCAGTAGAGTCCATTTTTCTTTTTTTTAATGTTGCTTGTCAGTAAAGTTTCTTTTGCTTCTTTTTATTTCATGTTGCTTGTCAGTCCCTTTATTTTAATTTGCTCATCAGTAGCAAATGTTGCTTTTCATTTCAAAGAAACTCTATTTTGCTTGTAAGTAGACACCTTTTTTATTTTTGCTTATCAGTAAAGTCCTTCTTTCTACTTTTTTTATTTGGTAGAATATCACTAGATATATATTTCTTTCTGTCTTGTCTCAGTTTCCTCGTCAGTAGAGTTTCTTTTACTTTTTCTTTTCTTTTTTTTTGCATTTTTCTCGTCAGTAGAGTTCCTTTCTTTTATTATGTTATAACTAAATATACTAATGAACTAACTAGAAGGAAATAGTAATTTAAAAAAAAAATGACAAACAGAAAAAATGTGAAAAGGGGGCACTACTGATAAGCAAATTAAATATCAAAATAGAATTTAGAGAAGGAACTTTACTGACGAGCAAATTAAAAATCTAGACAGAATTAAAAAAAGGACTCTACAGACGAGCAAATTATCACAAGACGAAAAAGGGACTCTACTGACAAACAAATTACAGAAATTAGAAAAAGGAACTGTACTGACGAGCAAAATAAAAATCTAGATAGAAAATTAGCAAAGGACTCTACTGACGAGCAAATTAAAAATCCAGACAGATAATTAAAGAAGGAACTCTATTAACGAGCAAACTAAATATCGTATTTGTCTTGTTTAAGTTTCTTCGTCAGTAGAGTTTCTTTTACCTTTTGTTTTTAATTTCAATTGAAAAGTCGGGCGTAACATCAATAAAAATAGTGTGAGAGTTTTTAAAAGTTTATTTATTTAAAATCCATACGTTTCGGCTAGCATCTAGCCATCATTCAGTGGTAATCAAATTAACTATAAAAATTAAAACTAGATAAATAATAATAATAAAAATAAGGACACTTACAATTTTGTATCCTAATATAACATATGAATTAGGACACAAAATTTTAAATTGATTGCCACTGCATGAAGGCTAAGATGCTAGCCGAAACGTATGCATTTTAAATAAATAAATTAAAAAAAACTCTCATACTATTTTATTGATGTTACGCCCGAATTTTAAACTCGAATTAAAACACATATATATATATATATATATATATATATATATATATATAATATACATATATATATATATATATATATATATATATATTTATATATACTAGCATACCCGGCCACGCTTTGCTGTGGCTTTCACACCAAATTTCATTTATTTTTTTCCCAGTGGAACTGAAACACGCCCAATTACAAAATTTCCAAGAAATTCACTCCGAAATAATCGCTCCGAATTCGTCGAATTTCCAAAATAATCAAAATCAAAAATTTCTGGAACTTACCGAGAATCCAAGAAAGAAATTCAATCCGATGATGAAAATGAAAATGATGAAGAAGTCGAAGTTTACGATGATGAAGATGAAAACAACGCTGGCACGATACGATATACGGTCACCGAATATTTATCATAAATTGTAATAATTATTGATGTAGGTTATTATTTTGTATGAAATTGTGATAATAATAAAGTTGATTTTTATACGATAATGATGATTTCATTTGAATTTTAATGTTTATAAAGGAAGCCCAACCTTTTTTCTACTTGTCTATGTCTTGCTCGTCAGTAAATTTCCTTCCATCTACTATTTTTGTTTGTTCGGGGTGCAAATAATTCTCTTTTTAAATTTTGTTCGTCAGTAGAGTCCTTTTCTCTTGTTTCTTCTATTTTGATCAACAGTAGAGTTCCTCATCCTTGTCAAAAAGTAAAGATAATAGTAGAGTTCCTTTGTCCCTTTGTTTCGATTTGCTCGTCAGTATAGTCCCTTTTCTCTTTTATTATAGTTAGTTTGTTTATAAATTTCCTTCCTTCTATTTTTTGGTTTGCTCGTCAGTAGAGTTCCTTTTTTATCTATTTTTTGAAAATTTTACGTCAGTACAGTCCATTTCTCTTGATTTTTTTAAATTCTAGTAGAGTCCCTTTTTTAATTACTATCTAAATATTGAATTTGTTCGTCAGTAGAGTCCCATTTGTAATTCCCTGTCTAGATATTTAGTTTGCTTGTCAGTAGAGTCCCCTTCATTATATTCTATCCACATATTTAATTTTGTGAGTAGAGTCCTCTTTATAATTTTCTGCCTAAATATTCAATTTTGGTCATCAGTAGAGTCCTCACTTCTTTCCTTTTTTTGAATATTAAGTTTACTTAACTCTTATCATGTTTTGCTCGTCAGTAGAGTTCCGTTTGTTCATCATGTGGAAATTTAGTTTAATTTGATTCAAAGTAAAGTAACTGTAAGTTTAATATAAGTTCAAAAATAATAAAAGAAGGTACCGTACTAACAACCAAACAGTAGTCAAAAAAGGAAACTCAATTAACGAGTAAAAACAAAGAAAAAGAACTCTACTGACGAATAAACTGAATTAACAAATAATTGAGACTCTACAGATGAGCAGTTAGTAAGAATACTTTATGCTCACCAGTAGAGTTTCTTTTCATTTCACTTTCTTTCAGTTTGCTCGTCAGTAGTGTCTCGTATCTTTTCTTTTTTTCAATTTTGCCCAGTCAGTAGAGTCCTTTATCATTATTTAACTATTGCTCGCCAACATAGTCATTTTTCCACATTTATTTAAATTCACACTTCAGTAGAATCCTTTTTTGTCTTTAATCTTGCTAGTGAGTAGAGTTTCTTTTCGATTTATTTATCAGTAGACTTTTTCTCCCTTATTAATTTTGCTCGTAAGTAGAGTCCCTTTTCCAAATTTAATCCGATTCCTCGTCAGTAGAGTCCCTTTTGCTTCTTAATTTCATTTTGCTGTCAGTATAGTCCCATATGTTCCTCGCCATGTAATATAGTTTTTTTGTCTGTGAGTAGAGTCCTTATTGTTGATATTTTCCTCTGATGATATTTTGTGTGTCAATAGAGTCCGTTTTTTCGTCAGTAGACTCCCGTTTTTTTACTTCAGTTTATTCATCAGTAGAGAACTTTTTTGTTGCTGCTCGACAGTAGAGTTTCTTTTGTCTTTTGATTTTTTTCGCCAATGGAGTTCTTATTTGACATTTTTGAATCCATTTTTATTTCATTTTATTTGTAAGTAGAGTTCCTTCATTCCTTTCATTTGATTTACTCATCAGGAGAGGGTATTTTACTTTTTTTTTCTGTTTGATTGTCAGTAGAGTCCCTTATTCCTCTCATAAATTTTGATCATCAGTAGAGTCTCTTATTCTTTTATTAAATTTTGCTCGTTGGAAGAGTCATTTTCTCTTTTGTTTCGGTTTGCTCGTCAGTAGAGTCCCTTTATCACTTTTTTTAGTTTGCTCGTCAGTAGATTCCAATAGTACCTTTTTTAAATTTGCTCGCCAGTAAAGTCCCTTTTTATATTATTCGAGTCAGTACAGTCTCTCTTCTTTTTTATTTCAGTTTGCTTGTCAGTAGAGTTTCTTTCTCCAATCCGCAAATATAAATAAAAGAAGAAAGGGACTCTACTGACAAACGAGTTCAAATACAAGGAAAAACGACTGCCGAGCGAATAAACCATTTAGAAATTTCAAAAAAATCCAACAAACTGGTATAAAAGGTAAAAGGAACTCTACTGTTGAAAAATAAATAAGAACTCTACTGACGAGCAAACTAAAGCAAGATAAAAGAGAAACATCCTGACACTTTAGTAGACATAAAATTAAAAAGCAAAAGGAACTGTACTAACAAGCAAACTTTTAAGAAAAATAAGCAAAATTTGTGAACAAAGCTGGAACTCTACTGATGAGCAAACTGTAAGAGTGAAAGGACTTAATTGACGAGCAAATTAAAACGAAATTAAAAGAAACATTCTGGTGGCACCGTAGCAAACAAAGAATAAGGAAAGAGACTTTACTGACGGGAAAAACTAACAAAAATAGAATAAAATTAAATGTGATTCAATTTGCTCGTTAGTACAGTTCCTTTTCAAACTTACTGTTTTTTGATTGTCAGTACAGTTCCTTTTTTTTACACAGTTCCTTTTTTTAAGTAAAGTTTTATTTTCTTAACGAGTCCTTGAACAATAATAACTTATTATTTAACAGCGGCATCAGTCTATGTCTTGAGGTGCCAAGGGCACTCTTAGAACCTTCGTATATGGATCGAGCGCGCGGTTCTTTACCAACCATTTCCCACCAACCGCGGTTTAAATCTATGCTGTTCGGTCGATGCGTGTGATTCGAACGCGCATGATGGACTTTTATGAATGAATTTATGATGATGGAATCTCAAACAAACAGTCCTTAACATTATTAAAATTCTATATTTATCGAAACGTGGTATAAAAATATAAATGCAGACATTATAAAAGATAAAATCGATAGATTAAATTTATATATATATATATATATATATATATATATATGAATAAAATTTAATTAAAATATTTATTATTTGTCACAGAGTGCTTGCACGCCTGGCAACACTTTCCTTCGAGCAATTCCAAGCTGGCACCACCACCGGTGCTCACGTGGGACACCAGGTGCTCCGTTTGCCATTTTGCACAGCAAGTGGCTGTGTCACCACCACCTGGAAAAAGATAAATAGATAAAAAGGGACTCTACTGGTGAGCAAACTAATAAGAAGAAAAGTACAAAAAAAAATATGGCGGAGTAAAATAAAAGGACTCTACTGATGAGCAAACTAAATTTTAAAATAAAGCAAAAAAGGGACTCTACTGACGAGCAAATTAAAGCAAAAGGACTCTGCTGACGAACAAATTAAATATTTCATTAGGAAATTAGGAATAGACTCTACTGACAAGCAAAATTGAATACTAAGAGAGAAATTTAGAAAAGGGACTCAACTGACGAACAAATTAAATATCTTGATGGAAAACGTCAAAAAAACTCTACATATTAATATAAAATATTTAGATATAAAATTAGAAAAAGGACTCTACTGACGAACAATCTAAATGAAATTAAAAAATGGACTTTACTGACGAGCAAATTAAATTTTAAAATTAAAAAAGGACTCTACCGACAAGCAAATATAAATATCTAGATTGAATATTAAAAAAAGGACTCTACTGACAAGCAAACTGAATCAAAGCTAATTTAAAATGTAGAGAAAATTAAAACAGACTCTACTGACGAGCAAATTGAATAATAAGAGAAAATTAGAAAAGGAACTCTACTAACAAGCAAACTGAATCAAATTAAAAAAGACTCTACTGACAAACAAACTAAATATCTAGATAAAAAATTGGAAAAGGATTCTACTGACGAGCAAAATAAATATTTTGATGAAAAACGAAAAAAAGACTCTACTGACGACTAAATAAAAAAAGATAAATAATTAGATAGATGATCAGAAAAAGACTCTACTGACGACTAAATTAAATTAAAACAAAAAAGGGACTCTACTGACCAGCAAATTCAATATATGACAATGAAATTATAAAAGGACTCTATAGACAAGCAAATGAAATTTGAGGTTTTGGTTTTTTAGATGATAAAATAATATTTCTTACCAATGATAGTGACTGTTCCTTTCTTCGTAACTTCTACAACAGCATCCATGATGGCTTTTGTACCCGTCGAGAAGTTTTCAAATTCAAATACACCAGCTGGCCTAATATATAAAACCCAAAAACATAGTAATACATTTTTAAATGATTCAAAAGTCTAGTTTGTGCCCTTTTTTAGGATTCACTTCTTTTTATAAATAAATTATAAGTATATAACGTTTAACAGACAAAATATGATTGAGGTTAAGTGCTCTCAATTTATTTTTTTTGCAAAATCTAGTAATAATTTGTGCAAAATCTAGTAATAAACTTTCAAAAGTCTCACAAGTTTTATTTATTCTCATTTTTTTCGTATTCTTTACTTTATAAATGAGCTATTATATAAAGTTCAATAATTTATAAATATAAGGTTATGTAGGAATGGTTACACTTGTTATTTGTAAAAAAAATTATATTTTAATGCCAAATTTCTTTTATAATATATATATATATATATATATATATATATATCAGTGTGAAATTAATCATATATAATATTTATATATAATTATTTAATTAAACTATATTAGTTACATTTGAACAAATGATTGAGGTTATGAGATATTTTGTTCGAAAAAAATTATGCAATATTTAGTAAAGTTTTAAACAAACCAAAAATTTGATTTTACATTCATTTTTTCGAAGAGTAAAAAAAGCTAATTATTTTAAATTAAAGTAACAAATCTTACCCATTCCAAACGATAATCTTAGCCCTTCGAATAGGTTCACAAAATAGTTCAATAGATTTTGGACCGACATCCAAACCCATCCAATTCTTTTCGATACCTGTTTTTAAATCAGCAGAACCCACCTGAAAACATGAATAATTAAAATTATTAGCAAGTAAATAGTAATTTCCTCCTTAAACTTAAATAATGTTTAAATTTCATATAAATATACGATAATTTGAAAATAATATATATAAATATATTTCAAATAATATCAATGTTATCAAATATTGATTTAATAAAAATTGATTTTATATATCGTCTAGTTTGCATTTAATGCAAAAAATATCACAGAAGAAATTTGTATTTATGTTTTGTTAAAAGACTTTAGAAACTATGAAAATATATTTTGCATGAATAAATGAATGATAAGCTACGATATCAATAAATGATAATTTATTGATTGTAGACTTTTATTAATGGCAACAATTATAAATTAGTACTAGTAATTATCTTCTTCTAGACTACTATTTAGTACACTGATAATTTATTTTCAATATCAATATTATAAATATTATATAAATGTTTATTACCTTAGCAGTTTCTGAAAAAGAATCAGCAGTGACAAAATCAACTGGCAGGTGAATTTGTACATTATTTTTCTTCGCCTTGTCCATCAATTTTTCTACAATTTTGGCACCTTCTTGATCATATAAGGACGAACCAATCTAGCAAAAATATAAAAAAATCAGTCATTAGGTTAATTGCACGACAACTACATCTTGATAATAAGCAATGGTGATATCATATTATTATACATCTCTAATATGATATAAAATAAATATATGAATGTATTCTTAAAAAAAAAACTGATTGTAATAAGTACAGCAAAAAATATATCACAACTAGAAGGAACTGCTTCTGGTGTTAATAGTAACACCATCTATTATATCTGATGTAAACTTTATATAATTATTCTATTATTTATAATAATTATAACATAATACTTTCAAAATACTTTCTTATTTGTTAACATCTCAATAATAACATAAAATAATGAAATAATAATATAAGAACTGATAATAAAATAAAAAAAACTTTATATGAACAATAAAACAATTATATAAAGTTACCATTATATGCCATAAAGATAGTAGATGGCGTTACCATTAATATTAATTACAGAATATTGTTTATAACAATATAATTAAGATGTTTTGCTAAAACTTTAAATAAATTAATATGTTTACCTGCATTCCATTTAAAACTTTCAAGAAAGTATAAGCCATTCCTCCTCCAATTATCATCTCATCGACTTTGTCTAACAAATTTTCAATTAGTTGAATCTTGTCTGCAACCTATAATTGAAATAATAATAATTAGTTTATATAGAAAAATAATATTTTTGTTACTGATTCTTCTTAGAAACAATATGAAACAAGTATCACATTATCATTCAAACGAAATTTATTCTAGATTTTTCTATATTTTTCGAAGAATAAATTATATTAAAAAATATCACACTACAATTCTATCAAACGATAACTGTTTGGTTTATTTAATAATGACATATTCTTTTATTTCTATTACCTTTGCACCTCCTAAAATAGCCAAGAAGGGCTTCGGTGGACAATCCAAGGCCTTGGCAAAATAGCAAAGTTCTTTATTTAACAATAAACCAGCTGCACGAGTTTCGAAATGTTCTCCAAGCATCGAACTGTGTGCACGATGGGCAGTACCTGAAAAAAATGTATATATATATATATATATATATATATATATATATGTACATATGTTAAAATTTAATTTAAGAAGCTTTCCAATAGGTAATTTGAAAATAGCCTTTGGCTTTAGTTATTGACATATCAATAAATAAAATGTTATAAACAAAATTGTATAATAACTTTATAAACAATGAATAAATTATTCATTTGAATTCAGAAATAGAAGGTGTGCAAACACAAAATTTAAAGTGCGCGAAATTTAAATTACCCAATTCAATATAAACAGTTGTGTTCAGGATACGAATGTAGTTTTTTGCAGAAACGATTGCAGCTTATTAAAAAAATTAAGTAGTATCATTATAGATAAATTATCAAAAATTGAAATAACTCACCAAAAGCATCATTAACATATACATCAGCCAATTTTCTTAAACCAGCTCGAAATTCTTTACCTTTTTCCGGATTTGCTTTCACCTAAAATTATAAATTATAAATTATAATATATATATATATATATTATATATATATATATTATAACTTTATATAATGTGTAAGGTATAAAGCTTTGTAGCATTGTAGCAAAGACAAACTAACTATGCAATTTGTCAAGAAAATATATACTTTTTATGAACTTGTAGTAAACGAGTCTAAAGAAGTTTTACTTCAAAAATTTTAGATTTCGTTTAATTTAAGTTATGTACCATATAATATCTATAATTGTACAATTGTTGTATAAATATAAATATAAATAAAATATAAATATAAAATAAAATAAATATAAGTATAAATATAAATATAACTATAAATATATGGCATGTCCATTGTTTATAAAGTTTGAAAGGTCTCGACGAGTAGAAAACGAATTCTCATGAAAAATTATCATATTATAATAAAAACGTTATACAATATTATTACAAAAAATATTAGTGTTCAAATTTTATTGCAAAATATTTTAAAATAAACAAGGTATTAAATTAGAAAAAGTATGTATATATATTAGAACTATATCATTTGTTCAAAACAGAATACACGTTTCATAAATTTGTAGTCTAAAGAAGTTTTACTTCAAAAAGTTTAAATTCTATTTTTATGGCATGTGAGGAATCGTTTGAAAGGTCTCGACGAGTACAACACAATTTTCATAAAACAATAATTATCTTATATATAAAAATGGAGCTCTCGATAAAACGGCTAAACCGATTTGGCCAGCATTAGTCTTGAAAAATTCGTACTAATCAGTAGGTTGTCGGAAAGGCGAGATATTATTTTAAAATTGCGTAGAAACTTTACATTTTTAATTTGAAAATTTTTGTTGAAGCGTAATTTAAATAAAACAATGGACGGTGGCTAATGCGTCAAATGTCAAACGTTTTTGACAGATGATGTTCAATTTCGTTTAATAGGATGTTTTACGCGAATATTATTTATTTATGATAAATTTGTAGTAAGTAGTTTTGTTTGTAGTTTTATTTATATACAAAACGTTATTAAACGGCCTGCAAGTGTTACTAGAGACTCAAAATATAAACTTTTTTGATATGTTAATATGAAAATGCACTTTTTGCATATTTTTCTCAAACACGATGCTCTGAAAGATCTCATTTGCATAATTATATACTCATTGGTATTTATGAAACATTTTCTAGGTAATATTATTTTCAATTTCTCAGAATTTATTGAAGAATATGTGGGGAAATCAAGCAGGCTAGTGTTTAGAGAGAAAAACAATTGGACTTGTCATATATATTTTTTATATCAGTAATATTTTATAATGAATATATTTTATATATTTTTATATGATGGGAGTTTATACGATAGAAAGTGTATAAAACTTCCAGTTTGATTGTATTGACAAAATATAGACAAAATAATGGGGTTTATTTGCTTTTATAATACCTCGTTGTATATAGCATTCAAACAACACATCCTTATACACTTAAAGTATAAATATTTTTGATCCTCTAGAAATTGTTTAGAATATACCTTACTTAGCAAAACAATGTTTACCGGATCAGCTAGTATATATATATATATATATATATATATATATATATATATATATATATATATATATATATTTTAATTACTCACCTTATTTCCGGAAGCATCCACACCTTTACCTTCTTCTTCCAAATGAAATCTCAAATTCTCCAACAAAATAATCGAGCCTTGCTTTGCATTATTGCACTCTTGTTCTACTTTGGGGCCAACACAGTCTTCCAAAAATGTCACATCCCTAAAAAAAACAATATATATAATAAAAAAAGAAAAGTTTCTTGACTTATTATTCTTAATATTTCTATTTGTGCAAAAATAATTCGTTAAACTTTAAATTATCAATTTGAATTTATTTATGTTGACAGTTGCAAAATACAAAATGTCTACTTGACAGTTGCAAATTCAACATGGCCGCTTGACAGCTCCAACATTTAAGTTAAAAATAAATGTACGTGGTTTATATTTATATTTGTTTTGTTTAAATTTAAGTAAATATATTAGTAGTGTTTTATATTATTAGAAAGCTAATAAAATTATCTACAAATCTGTGTATAACAATATATTACGTTTCGAACAAAACTGAATAAGAAAAATTGGCGAAATTTAAAATTTAGTCAGCCATTAACGGATTTCATTGGTTACATGTTTTTATAATAACTTTTATATTGGTAAAAGTTATTATATAACATATATATTATTAGATATCGTTAGAAATCTAATAAAATTATCTACAACTCTGTATATAACAATTTGTCATGTTTCTAACAAAATTGTATATAACATTTCATAACTTTAGAAACAAAATTAAAAAACAAAAATCTGCAACGTTCAAAATTTATTATTTAGTTATTAGCTATTGGTGGATTTTTTGGTTACATTTTTTTAAATTCACGTTTATATTGCAAAAATTATATATCATTAAAAAGCTATTAAAATGATCTACAAATCTGTATATAACGTTTAAAAACCTTTCAAACAAAATTAAATAATATAAAATGGTAAAATGTAAAATTAATTCAGCCTTTAACAGATTTCATTGCTTATATTTTTATATATTTAGCATGTTTGTAACAAAAGTCATCTTTATGGTTATTTATATTGATATATCGTTTAAAAGTAGATAAAAGTATCTATAAATCTGTATATAACAATTTATAAGTGTTGGAACAAAATTGTGCAAAAATAGTTCGTTAAACTTTGAAATTCATTCAATAGGCTTTAAAATTTAAATTTATTTGTGTTGACAGTTGCAAAATACAAAATGTCTTCTTGACAGTTGCAAATTCAACATGGCCGCTTGACAGCTCCAACATTTAAGTTATAAATAAATGTACGTGGTTTATATTTATATTTGTTTTGTTTAAATTTAATTAAATATATTGATAGTATTATATATCATTAGAAAGCTAATAAAATTATCTACAAATCTGTATATAACGTTTAAAAACCTTTCAAACAAAATTAAATAATATAAAATGGTAAAATGTAAAATCAATTCAGCCATTAACAAATTTGATTGGTTACATTTTTATATATTTTGCATGATTGTAACAAAATTAATCTCTATACTTATGTAGTATGATTATCTATAAATCTGTATATAACAATTTATAAGTGTTGGAACAAAATTGTGCAAAAATAGTTCGTTAAACTTTGAAATTCATTCATTAGGCTTCAAAATTCATATTTATTCATGCTAACAGTTGCAAAATACAAAATGTCTACTTGACAGTTCAAAATCCAACATGGCCGCTTGACAGCTCCAACAAATAAATGATTATTTATAATTCTTGACTCGATTCTCAATATTTATATTTATATTTATATTCATTTCCACCTTTACAATCTGTGTAAATATATTTCTATTATATTTACCTGTTTAATAGTTTCTTCAATTCCTCGGCAACAGGTCTCAAACTGTATTCCTTTTTAGGAAGCCCATCAGGACGTCCTAAATGGCTCATCAGAATAACACTCAAAGCATTTTTATTCAAAGCGTACTTAATCGTATCCAAAGCTGCCACTATTCTTTGATTGTTCGTGATAACACCGTTTTTTAACGGAACGTTGAAATCAACCCTAGGGAAAAAAATATTATATAAATAAAAAAATATTTCATCATTATATTATATATTTGGGTGGTCCTTAATATGGACATTTTCGAATTTCCTTGCTGCCAAGGGCTCAAACGCTTCCAAATTAATAAAAGAAAATCCTCTGAAAGTTTTTGCTCTTAATATTAACATTTAGATAATCCGCACGTCAATTAAAAGCTTCGTACATTCATTATTAAAGCAAAGTTAATTTTAATCTAGAAGATAAGAAAAGCAACTGCTCGCCAGTAGAGTCCCTTTTAATTTTTTTTTTATTTTGCTCGTCAGTAGAGTTCTTTTTGCACTTAAAAAATTCATTTGCTCGTCAGTAGAGTTCATTTTATCACTTTTTAACTCTACTGACGAGCAAATAATTATTTTTAAGTGTAAAATGAACTCTACTGACGAGCAAATAAATTTTATAAGGTGTAAAAAGAACTGTACTGTTGGACAAAATAAAAAATATGATAAAAAGAACTGTACTGACGAGCAAATTAAAAAATCTCGTCAGAAATGCAAAAAAAGGGACTCTACTGACGAGCAAATTAAAAAATCTCGTCAGAAATACGAAAAAAAAGACTCTACTGACAAGCAAATTATTGATTAATCTGAGAAATAAGAAAGGAACTCTACTGACGAGCAAATTAAAAAATATCGTCAAAAATGTAAAAAAAGAGACTCTACTAACGAGCAAATTAAATATCTTGTTTGAAATGTAAAAGGAGAGACTCTACTGACGAGCAAATTATTGAATAACCTAGAAAATAAAAAAGGGACTCTACTGACGAGCAAATTAAAAAATCTCGTTAAAAATGTAAAAAAAAAGACTACATCGAACAAACTATTAAAAAATCTGGAAAATAATATAAAGGGACTCTACTGGCGAGCAAATTAAAAAATATCGTCAAAAATGTAAAAAAGAGACTCTACTAACGAGCAAATTAAATATCTTGTTTGAAATGTAAAAGAAGAGACTCCACTGACGTGCAAATTAAAAAATATGATCAGAAATTTAAAAAAGAGACTCTACTGGCGAGCAAATTATGAAACAATATAGAAAAAGAAAAAGAAACTCTACTGGCAAGCAAATTTAAAAATCTCGATAGGACTCTACTAACAAGTAAATTAAAAAATCTGGGAAATAAAAAAGGAACTCTACTGACGAACAAACTATTGAAAAATCTCGCCAGAAATAAAAAAGGGACTCTACTGATGAGCAAATTAAATAATTTTAAGAAATAAAAAAGGACTCTACTGACAAGCAATCATTGATTAATCAAGAAAATAAAAATGGGACTCTACTGGCAACCAAGATACAAAATATATAGAAAAATGAATACTACTGACGACCATAAATAAAATCAAAGAATATTTTTCAAAAAAGCACAAATTAATTATACAAAAAAAACACATTATAAATAAATTTTGTTTATACGACAGTCAAGAATCTAAATTATACTTATTAAACAAAGATTTTGTTAAATAACCTAAAAAAAAACAACAATTTTTTTTATTTTAAATAATTTTGCAACGAATTGAATTTTTATTCACTTTTCACAGTTTTTTAAAAGTTTTTACTAAACATTGTGAATTGATTCGTTTTGTTTTTGCAAAATATGAAAAAATCTGCATTTCTTATATTATATATATAATATAATATATATATATATATATATATATATATCCTATTATTATTCCTATTATATATATATATATATATATATATATATATAATAAATATTAATTTGTGATAATGAATTCTTTCTTACCTCATAAGAACTTTCTTGCCTTCCAAATCCACACTCTCGATACTCAATTTGTTCAAAGCCATTGTATAAAATATATTAATAAAACACTTATTATATAATTTCTTTACAAAAATCTTGCAGGTACTCTTGTACTTTTATCAAATTGACCTTTGAGACTTCTCGAACACACACATGCACTCAATAAAATAAAATCTGCAAAATATAATTTATATTAGTTAAATATCAAATAACTAAAACTATAATAACAATAATAATGTAATAATATTTAATTACTTTTAACAATAATAATAATGTGACAATAATATGTAAGTTTTTGTCAAGTGCAAGAAAGACAAGATAAAAGGTTATTGAAGGTCATGATAAAAATTTGATGTTTTTATCAAAAATATTGAAAAGTTTGTTGTGTTATAGACTAAGTTACGTAATAACATGATTATATTCATTTTATTACCAAATACATGCATATATAACGCATTTAATTGTGTATTTAACACATTTGTTGTATTTAATTCAAGTAGTAACCTCAAAATTGTCAAAATATCCATAAAACAGTTTTTACATTATTAAAGTATAAAATTATATAAAAAACACAAATATAATACCACAGAATGTATTCCCTTACATAATTCTAAGTTATTCGTATAAAATTCACTTATAAAACAGCATTTTACAACATTTTGTCGGCACAATGAATGAAGATGTCAAAAGTAGAAACTGTCAAGTGAAACACATCAACGAGTGTTACCGTGTGAAGTTAAACACATATAAGAGGCGGGAGTTTTAAATTTGAATTAGAATAATTTGTAATTATAAGTTTTTTGTAATATTAATAAGGTATAAAAAATAATAATAACTTATTAATGCTTAAGTATAAATATAATATATATTAGTTCATATAACACGACTTTATAAAGCATTTTATCAGCACAAAGAGTGATTTTATTGGTTACATTTTTTTTAAATTTACGTTTATATTGCAAAAATTTATTATACGACATATATAGTATTATATATCGTTAAAAAGCTATTAAAACTATCTACAAATCTGTATATAACAATATATTACGTTTCAAACACAATTAAATAAGAAAAATTATTGAAGTTTAAAATTTAGTTAGCCCTTGGTGGATTTTTTGGTTACATTTTTTTAAATTTACGTTCATATTACTAAAATTTGTTATACGACATATATATTAATATATATAGTTAAAAAGCTTATAAAATTATCTACAAACCTGTATATAACGTTTACAAACCTTTCAAACAAAATTAAATGAAAAAAATTAGTAAAATGTAAAATTTAATTAGCCATTAACAGATTTTTTGGTTACTGTCAAACACATCAACGAGTGTTACCGTGTGAAGTAAGCAACACATAAGAGGCGGGAGTTTTAAATTTGAATTTGAATATTTGAAAATTTTGGATAATAATAAGTATATAATTATAATAACACGTTACGTCAATATTTTTAGTACAAATGCGTTTTGTTTTTAGTTTTTAGTTTTATTTAGTTAAAAAGGACTCTACTGACGAGCAGATTAAATACCAGAAGAAACAACTCTAAGAGAAAAATATTAGCGAAAAAATTGCTGATAGTAAAAAGGGACTCTACTGACAAGCAAATACTAATAATTTTTTAAAAAGACCCTACTGACGATATAATTCAATTCCAAATTAGAACAAAAAAAAAACTCTACTGACGAGCAAATTAAGGACTGAAAAAATGGTTAACGGAAAAAGGGACTCGACTGATAAGCAAATGACAAATTTGGAGAAAAAAGGACTCTACTGACGAGCAAAAATATTTGGATCTATTCAAAGAAAGGACGAGCAAAAATATTTTAAATTCTTCTAAAAAGGGACTCTACTAACAAGCAAAACCATTTCAAATTTTTCAAAAAAAAAACAATCTACTGACGAGCAAAGATATTTTAATTTATTCTAAAAAGGGACTCTACTGACGAGCAAAAATATTTGGATCTGTTCAAAAAAAGGACTCTACTGACAAGCAAAATATATTCTAGCAAGAAAAGGAACTCTACTGACTAATAAATATAGATTTATTATTATTTTCTACCAAAAGGGACTTTACTGACAAACAAAACTATTTTTAATTATTCTAAAAAGGACTCTACTGACGAACAAAAATATTTGGCATTTTTTTCAAAAAGGACTGTACTAACAAGCAACAACATTTTAAATTCTTCTAAAAAGGACTCTACTGACGAGCAAAAATATTTGGATCTGTTCAAAAAAAAGGGACTCTACTGACAAGCAAAATATATTCTAGCAAGAAGAGGAACTCTACTTACTAATAAATATAGATTTATTATTATTTTCTACCAAAAGAGACTCTACTGACGAACAAAATTAATTTAAATTTTTCAAAAAAAGGACTCTAATGACGAGCAAAAATATTTTAAATTATTCTAAAAAGGACTCTACTGACGAGCAAAAATATTTTAATTTATTCTAAAAAGGGACTTTACTGACGAGCAAAAATATTTGGATCTGTTCAAAAAAGGACTCTACTGACAAGCAAAAAATATTCTAGCAAGAAAAGGAACTCTACTGACTAATAAATATAGATTTATTATTATTTTCTACCAAAAGAGACTCTACTGACGAGCAAAATATTTTAAATTCTTCTGAAAAGGACTCTACTGACGTGCAAAAATATTTTAAATTATTCTAAAAAGGACTCTACTGACGAGCAAAACTATAATAAATTATTCTAAAAACGACTCTACTAACAAGCAAAAACATTTTAAATTATTCTAAAAAGGACTCTACTGACGAGCAAACATATTTTTAATTCTTCTAAAAGGGACTCTACTGACAAGCAAAATTTCTTTAAATTGATCAAAAAAGGACTCTACTGACGATCAAAAATATTTTAATAATTTTTAAAACTAAATATAAATTTGAAATTATTAAAATTTATATTTTAAATATAATTTTTTTAATAAAGTCGTGTTTTAGGACTTTGTTATCGGCACAAAGTATCCTAAAGTAAAAACTGTCAAAGGTCAGCCATTGTGCAAACTGTCAACACGTTGAAGAATGAAGTTAACATCATATTGGGCGGGAGTTTTAAATTTCAAATACTGTTAAATATCTCTTGCGTAATAATAAGTATTTGACACATATATATTGATAATAATAATTAATTAACGCATAATAATGTAAATGTATACGTAAATATATATAAAACTTGATATACAAATACATATTTGTATTTATATATATATGTCTTCTTATTACATAACCTATATATACATGTTTGACAATTTGTCAATTTGACATTTCAATATACTCAAGCGGCTAAAATTAAGTTTATTTAAATAATTTATAAAAAATTACGTGTAAAACTATCAATATATACATATAAAGTATACAAATGTGTTATTAAATAATTATTATAGTGTTAAAAGTGAAATAGTGTATAAAAATTACAGGTAAATATAAATTTGTAAAAGACCTAACCTATATGTACTTATCATATAATTATTAATCATATATTATATTAAAGTGTTTTAAATTATTAACAGTAAATTATTAATGATAAATAAAAACTATGTTGTAATTAGTTATTAGTGTTACATTTGAAAACATTTATATAAATCGCTTAGATTAGATAAATAGTGATTGACAATAAACATAACTTATATGTCATTATTAAATAAGTAAATATATGTATATATGTATATATATACATATATATATATATATATATATATATACATATATATACAAATTTACCTGTTCATAATAATCTTTTCACCTCAAGTATCTAAATATCCACTTCATTGTTTATTTCTATTCTTGAATATTTTTAACTTCTCTTTTTTAATTGTTCTAGATATTTTTGTTCGTAAAAATGTGGCCCATAATAATGCAGTTCTTGAGAAGCAGGGCTCCAATAATAACTTTGCCAATTGCTTCAGTAATCGGTGTCATCGGTTACAACATCGAAGGCTGGATATCTGATAAATATACACCGTATCAGGGTAAATATATAATTAAATAAGTAAATCATTTATTATATATATATATATATATATATATATATATGTATTTATATTTATGTTTCTATTTTTTCAGAGTCGATCCAAGATAAAAGAATAGAACGTCTGTCAGACGACAAATGTCTAGAAAATGCAACAGAAGTCAAAGCTTTAACTTACAACGAGAATGTCTTTAGTAAAAATCTATCACCGAGTTTGAAATGATTTTTAATAAATAAAGATGTTTATTAAAGGGAAGTGATATGTATATATTTGTAGATAAATAAATGAATATTTGAAATTTACCTGAAGCGATGTCTTTAAAATTTAAAATTCTTTTGTAGGTTTATTTGCACTTGTAAATTCTGCTTCGTAAAGCCTTTTCTGCTACTTATGGTCTTTTCTTGACTCACTGTTTTCTCTTGAAAAATATTTGTATTAAAGTGCACATTTTTTTTATACTCGAGCAAATTTTTTTCTATTTTTTTAAAATGATATCTCAAGAACTTTTGGATTTAAATTTTAATAGAAGGCTGTTTTGTCTTTCTTTCATATTTTATATAAATAAATTAAACACGTTAAGTTATATAATAAACAATAAGAATTCGTTCTACTCTTGTTGAATTGAATAAATGTTATTCGTATATAAATTTGCTAAAATTTGATCATTAGTAGAGTTTCTTTGATCATTTTATTCCTAATTTGTGCTTTCTTTCCAGTAGAATTGCTTTTTATCACTTTTCCGAATTTGCATGTCAGTAGAGTCCTTTTTCTATTATTTATTAGTAATATCAAGTTTGTTCGTCAGTAGAGTCCTTTTTTGCTATTTTTGAAGTCTGATTTTAAGTTTGTGCGTCCTTTTTCTATTTTAGTAGAGTCCTTTTTCTATTTTTTAACTCTGATATTAAGTTCGTTCGTCAGTAGAGTCCTTTTTCTATTTATTAACTATGATATTAAATTTGTACCTCAGTAGAGTCCTTTTTTATTATTTTTAAAGTGATATTAAGTTTGTGCTTCAGTAGAGTTCTTTTTGCAATTTTTTTAACTATGATATTAAGTTTGCTCATCAGTAGAGTCCTTTTTCTATTGTTATTAGTAATTGAGCTTTGTGTGTCAGTAGAGTCCTTTTTCTATTTTTTAACTTTGATAATAAGTTTGTACGTCAGTAG
>NW_020538040.1:1665785-1680248 GCF_003426905.1 Ctenocephalides felis | reverse complement strand
TTTAACATCTGGTATAATTTTGAAGGAAAGGGCTACTTGCCGATAGGAAGAAACACAAATTTGTTATAATTAAGAAAATAATATGACGAATGAGTGAATAATGGAATTTGTAGTTCTAAAAAAATGTTCGATTCGTATTTTATCAAAATCAGGAAGTGTTAAATTGTTTGTGTAGATTTTTCATATTGTAAATAATTTAATATTTTAATTTTCATAGTTTTAATTCTAGTTTGGTATTTTGGAATATATTTTGGTGTTCTAAATTATGCTAGAAATATGTTCAGAAACCTCTGGAACATAAAGATATGCAAAAATTTTCATTCTCGATTTTTTTTTGCTATTGCTATAACTTGCCTTAAGGGAAGTTAAAAAGTTCAAAATTTTTAATATAAAAATAAACATTTAATTCTCGGTATGGTAAGTTCCAGCAATTTGTCTTAAGACACGACGCTATACACACTAGTTAAATCATTTTTAACGTTTCTGAACCAATTTTCGATTCAGTTTTGCCCCCCATATTGGAGTCAATTTTGAAAATTAAATTTTTGGATGAATTTTGACTTTATTAATTTAAACATATTTAAAGGAATTTTGAATTTTTTATTCAAATCTAATATTCTTAAACTAATTGTGAAGCTTTGGAACAAATTTTGATTTTTTTTAAAACAATTTTGAAAATCCTGAATAGCCTTTATTTATACAAAATTATTTAATAAAATTACGACTTGGTTTGCTTGTCAGTAGAGTCGCTTTTACTATTTCTACTAATTTGTTAGAACGAAAATTTTATTATATTATTAATATTTGATCTTCAGTAGAGTCCTTTTCGTCTTTTTAGTTTAGTTTGTTCATTAGTAGGGTCCTTTTAGCCTTTCATTAGTTTGCTCGTTAGTAGAGTTTCTTTTTGATTCTTTTTCCTTTTTACTTTTTTTCTTTTCTTTTAGTTTGCTAGTCAGTGGAGTTCCTTTATTTTCTTATCTCAGGTTGCTCGTCAGTAGAGTTCCTTTTTGAATTTTCTGGTTTGTTCGTCAGTAGAGTTCTTTTATCTATTTTTTGGTTTGCTCATCAGAAAAGTTCATTCTTAATCTTTTTTTAATTTGGTCGTTTGTAGATTTTTAACTTCCCGTAGGGCAAGTTATAGTAATCGCAAAAAAATCGAAAATGAAAATTTTTGCATTTCTCGACGTTTCAAAGGCTTCTGAATATTTTGGCATACCTTAGAAAAAATGGATGTATGGTGTGTTGTGTGTGTGTGTGTGTGGTGTGTGTGTGTGTGTATGTATGTTGTTTGGGGTGTATGTATGTGCGGATACAAATTTCGTCGACGATTTCGGGAACACCGATCAACCGATTTGAATAATTCAAAGAACATTCGATTCGTATTGATAAGGAGACGTGCTGATTAGTTTTTGGTAAAGGCAGGTCTAGCCGTTCCGAAGATACGGGGCAAAAAGTGCCAAAAACGGTAACTCAGTTTTAAGAAAACGGAGCGTCCGATTTTAATAATTCAAAAAACAATTCACTTGTATTGACAAGGTGAAAACCGATCAAATTTTCATAAAGGCAGGTCTAGCGGTTTCGGAGATCGAATGAAAAAGTAAAAAAAAAATGCCATTTGGCGGTCAAAAATGATCATTAGACATATGCACATCAAATTATCAGATATTTTTTAGAGATTTTACAATAAGTATAAATTTGGTTTACATTCCTATGGGTTCCGTACCAATGTTTACGCGTTAGAGGCGACGCGGCGCTTACGCGTTTGATAGTTTGTCTTTATGAAGTTAAAGCAGTACGATGCTTTGAAAAAAGTTTAGATCTTCAAAATATGTCAAAATAAAGAAAAAAAATTTTTAAAAAAAAAAATATTAAAAAAAAATATATATATATTTTTTTTCAAAAAAGTAATTTTTGTCCAATTTATAGTTTCTCAAAAATCTTATTTTTTCTAAGTAAAATTTTTTTCAAAAATGATAATTGTTTTTAAAAAAATGATAATTTTTGGTACGGGAAGTTCCAGCAATTTGCCTTAAGGCACGATGCCTTAATTGCCTTAAGACAGAATTCCACTTACAGCTAGTTTTCAATTTTTTTTGGTTCGCAATATTTATTCAGTTTGCTTGTCAGTAGAGTCCTTTTGTTTTTTATTCTAGTTTGCTCGTCAGTAGGTTCGCTGTTACTATTTCTACAAGTTTGTCAAAACGAAAGATTTCATTATATTTTTAATATTTGCTCGTCAGTAGAGATTCTTTCTGATCTTTTTTGGTTTGCTCATCAGTAGAGTTCCTTTTTTATCTTCAAATTTTTAGTTTGGTAGGCAGTATAATTCTTTGTGCCTTTTTTTAAATTTTGGGTACAATTTTTTGTCCACATATTTAGGCGCACGGATCAACCAATTTGAAAGATTTAAAAAACTTTTGGAAAGAGAATTTTTATTTTTAACTTCCAAAATTTCTTTTTTTGGATATTGAAAATAATTCAGATTTTAATTTTAATACTAGCTAAAGTTCTAAAGTTCATTTAAATAAATAATTTTAACTTTGTAATTCAGTTTATATAATTTTTATAAATATGAGATAAGGTCCTTCATTCTAACTTTGCTTAATTAAGTTTTATATATTTCTTTTCATGTAAATTTATATGAAAGTCGTCGTCCAATTTATAAGCTCTTATATTTCGTCTATAAATCACGAATAATAAAGTAGATAATTTATATGAAAACATTTAATACTTCATTACGGTACGGAAAGTTCCAGCAATTTGCCTTAGCATGATGTCATACACCACTAGTTTTCAAAATTCAATTCGAACTTTTAATATCCTTGTAATACCTATGACACAATTCAAAAGTTTATTAGAGTAATTTAAGAACCTTAAACTAAATCTCTCTTTTCTGAAACACACAAAACCTAACCTCCAAAAGGCACAAACGTTAAGATAATAACTTAATGGTTTGACTTCACAAAAGTGACATCAATTAGATGCATGTATGATAAAATTGATATTTGACTATTGTACCATTTGAAGATTAGGTTTTATGTGTAAAGCACTCGACCATTTTAACATGACATTTTTATTTCTGCCAAAAATTGATCCCTGACTGAATAGCTCTAATAATTTATCAAAATGTGCCCTAGGTATTACAGGAAAATTAAAAATTCAAATTTTCAATTGAATTTTCGGTATTTGTTTTTAATCCGAATCCGCATACAAAATAATTATCTCCGCACAATAGAGAGGGCGATAATCTTTTTCATCTATTATTATCTTTCTTTATTCGCTAATTCGGCTTTTGTCGTTTTTTAATTCGATCATTCGAAATCACGAAAGTGAGAAAATTCAATTTATTCCGTTTCTTTTTCACAAAGGATCAAAAATCGCGATTTTAATAGAAAAGTGTCGAATTTTCATTCTTAATTTTCACCGAGGCGGAAAAAAGTCATTTGAGAAAACGAGGAAATTCAATTATATATTTATTTGTATGATAAAGTTCGTGTCACGATGTTACTAAATTACTAAACCGAAATAAAGGATAAGTAGTTGTGTATGGCATTGTGCCTTAAGGCAAATTGCTGGAACTTCCCGTACCGTAATATGATATTTGAGGAATATTAAACGTTTTCAAATATATTATTACAAATACTCTGTAACTTACATTATTTTTGCATTATCTTGTTTGTTATATCTGAGCAAATCAAATGTAAATCAAAAATCAATTTATCTCCAGAACATTTTGAACAATCTTCAATTCATTTCGAATTCAATTTCAAAAAAAAAAATAGTTGCCTAATTTGCACAAAATTGAAAAAGTGCTCCCGTACAGTCACAGTCTAAACGCATTTGCAAACAATTCTGTGCGATATTTTCACTTATACTGTGCTTAGCTTGGCGGCATTTTCACGTTTTTCAATAGTTTATTATTAATGATTACGGCTTGCTTATGAATAAATAAATAAATACCATTTTTAAGTGAAAATTAGAAAAATTAACCAAGCTAAGCACAGTCTCGGTGACAACCCGGTACAAATGTTTTCGCCAGTGCGTTTAGAATGTAACTTCACCGGAGTACTTTTTCAATTTTGTGAAAATTATTGGAAAAAAAGAAAATCCTGTCTCTGTACAGTCTAAGTAACAACAACCTGGTACAAATGTTTTCACGAGTGCGGTTTAGATTGTTACTTTACCAGAGCACTTTTTCAATTTTGTGAAGATTATTGAAAAAAAAAGAAAATCCTGTCTATGTACAGTCTAAGTAACAACCTGATACAAATGTTTTCGCAAGTACGTTTAGATTGTGAGTTTACGGGAGCACTTTTTCAATTTTGTGAAAATTATAGAAAAAAAAGAAAATCCTGTCTCTGTACAGTCTAAGTAACAACCTAGTACAAATGTTTTCGCAAGTGCGTTTAGAATGTGACTTTACAAGAGCACTTTTTCAATTTTGTGAAAATTATTGAAAAAAAAAAGAAAATCCTGTCTATGTACAGTCTAAGTAATAACCTGGTACAAATGTTTTCACGAGTGCGTTTAGATTGTTACTTCACCGGAGCACTTTTCAAATTTTATGTAAATTATTATAGAAATGTATATATGAGTTTTTAAAAAAATCGAAAAATGACCCTTGCTAGGCACAGTCTAAGTGACAACGCAGTACAAATGTTTTCATGAGTGTGTTTAGAATGTGACTGTATGGATGCACTTTTCCAATTTTGAGACAATTAATTATTGAAAAAAATGAAAAATGAGGCAGACTAAGCACAGTCTAAGTAACAACCCGTTTCAAATATATTTGCGGGTGCGTTTAGACTGTTACTGTGCCGGAGCAATTTTCAAATTTTATATATATTACTATAGAAATGCCATTTTTAATTTAAAAAAAAAATCGAAAAATGATTCTAACTAGGCACAGTCTAAATGACAACCTAGTACAAATTTATTTGGAAGGGTGTTTAGATTGTTACGGTACTGGAGCGATTTTCAAATTTTATGTAAATTATTTATAAAAATTACATTTTCAAAAAAAAATAGTTGCCTAATTTTCACCAAAATTGAAAAAGTGCTCCCGCATAGTCACAGTCTAAACGCACTTGCAAATAATTCTGTTCGACATTTTCACTTATACTGTGCTTAGCTTGGGGGCATTTTAACATTTTCACATTTTTCAATAGTTTTCGTTGTCACAAAATTGGAAAAGTGCTCTAGTACTACATGAACAGTCTAAACGCACTCAGGTAAATATTTGTACCAGAGTGGCGCTTAGACTGTGCTTAGCCTGGGTATTTTTTCAATTTTTTGAATTTTTAATCCAAAATTACTAAAAAGATGTAATAATTTTTTATCCTCAAAAGCATTACAAGCAGAAAGTTTTTTGAATCATTCAAATCGGACGCTTAGTTCACTCAAAAACTGCCATTTTTGCACATTTAGCTCTGTATCTTCAAAATGATTGGACCTGCCATTGCCAAAAACTAATCACCTCTTCTCCCCATCATTACAAATCGAATGTCTTTTGAATCGTTGAAATCGGATGCTCTGTTCTCTCAAAAACTATTTCTATTTTCCGCACTCTTTGCTCGGTATCTCCGTAACGGCAGGGCCTGCCTTTGCCAAAAACTAATCAGCACATATCCCTATCAATAGGAATCGAATGTTTTTTAAACCATTCAAATCGGTTGATCCGTGCGCTTGAAAACGTGGACGAAAATGTGTATCCGCACACACACACATTAAATTTTAAGTTCAGAAACCTCTGAAACGTGAAGATATGCAAATATTTTCAATTTCGATTTAATGCGAAAAAAATATTTTTATAAAAATTGTCAAAGAAATATGTTGAATATTGAATTTTAGACGTTTTAGCACTATATGTGTGTCATCATCAAGCAAGTTCTAAATAAAAATGGCACAATAAAAAAAATCATAAAACGATTACTACTCGACTTTATTTTATTCTGTACGTTTCGACACTGTATGTATGCCATCATTCCGCAAATTCAAATCAGATGACAACAAAGAGAGTTCTCCCTTAGTGTTTTAGATCATTATTCACTTTGCTCGTCAGTAGAGTCCCAAGTTGTCTATTTAATTTGCTCGTCAGTAGAGTCCCTTCCTAACCTCCAAAAATATCATTGAATCTTTTAAAACAAAAACTTTTCAAAATAATGAATGACATTTTGCGGACATATTTTTCTCTCATTTATTTTTACGATTTTTTAAGTCGTCCTTAAAGTGCATTTTGGGTTTAACGACACGTTAACCCAAATTGTCGCCGAAACGTACGACGATTTGCATATTTTAATATCAAATACAAAAATGTATATATATGTATATATATATATATATATATATATATATATATATATATATATACAATTGAAGATGAAATCCGAAACTATAATGTCGTCGAGAGCTTTTTAAAATCAATCTCGTTTAAAAAGTTTTCCGTCGAATCGGATGCAATTTTATTTGCATAATGCAGAATGCAAATGCAAATGTCTACTTGAGAAAAATATATTTATTTATTTTAGAAAAGTTTTGATTTCAATAGCTTTATTATTTAGATGTTAGTAAATGACGTGGTGTTACCAGATGTGCACTGAGAGTTTAAAATATAAATGAAAAGTGATAAAAGATTAAGTAATTGTTTTGAAATAATTTTGTTTTAAGAGGTTTAAATTTTTATACAGAGATTTGTAGATAATTTAATTAGCTTTCTAATGATATATAATAATGTTAATATATTTAATTAAATTTAAACAAAATAAATATAAATACGAGTATAAACCGAGAACATTTATTTATAACTTGACTTATTTTAAAATTCGCGCTGTCAAGCGTCCATATTGGATTTGCAACTGTCAAGTAGACATTTTGAATCTGCAACTGTCAACACAAATAAATTCAAATTTCAAAGCCTAATGAATGAATTTCAAAGTTTAACGAATTATTTTTGCACATTTTTGTTCCAAGACTTACAAATTGTTATATGCAGATTTATAGATAATTTTATCTACTTTCCAACGATATATCATAATAAATAACAATAAAGATGAATTTGGATACAATCATGCTAAATATAAAAAAATGTAACCAATGAAATCCGCCAATGGCTAACTAAATTTTAAATTTCACACTTTTTTATATTTAATTTTGTTCAAAAAGTTTATAAACGTTATGCACAGATTTGTAGGTAATTTCATCAAGTTTTAGAAAAGATATAATTGATATTTTTAAATTTATTTATAATAAAATAAACGTGCGTATAAAAAAGTGCAACCGCTGAAACTAAATATATAAAAACCCACTTTATTTTGTTAATACACTTTAAAAATATTTTGTGATAAATTTTGTTCAGAACGTAATAAATTCTTATACATCAAGTTGTATATAATTTTATTAGCATGTTAGCGATATATAACATTGTATATGTTGTATAACAAATTTTAGCAATATAAACGTATATTTCTAAAAAATGGAACCAATGGCTAACTGAATTTTAAACTTTACATATTTTTCCTAATTAATTTTGTTTGACAAGTTTTCAAACGTTATATACACATTTGTAGATAATTTTATTACCTTTCTAACAATATATAATACTATTGTTATATTTTAATTATTTATAATAAAATGAACGTGCAACCGATGAAACTACTTACATATGGAATGCATCAAAACGATTTGAATATAATTTGAATACAAAATTTTAAAATTACTGCATTTAATTTTGAACAATGTACCCAATACCCATGAAGTTGTACACGAGTTGGTACTGTCAACTCTTTTCCGACCGTTAACATTTGAATTTAAATTCACAATATAATAATTTAGTTTTTATCTTTAACTATAATGTTATTTAAATAACTATAAATGATGAAACTAACTTTAAATATAAGAGGACTTTACTAACAAACAAGACACACCGAAAATGGACCAAAATTTAGAAAAGGGACTCTACTGACGAGCAAACTGAAATTCGATATATGTCGAAAATGGTGAATTTATAAAATAGCAAAATAGTAAAGTGACATTTCCAAAAAAAGAACTAAATTCTGGCGTGCTTAAGAAATAAAAACCTAAAATGCACTTTAAAGACGACTTAAAAAATCGTAAAAGTAAATGAGAGAAAAATGTGTCCGCAAAACGCTATTCATTATTTTGAATAAAAGAAAAGTTAGATCATTATATATACATATTTGTTTTTCCAAAGGCAACCCAAAGGTTGGCTTATTCGTAATCAATAATAATGTTTCATTAGTAATTTCATACTTCTTGATATCAAGTTGTCCAAATTCAATTTTATTTTAATAATCGGATTCTACTCGAGAAGACCTTTCAAATGAAACCCTACATGCCATAAAAATAAACAATCAAAAGTTTTTGAAGTAAAACTTCTTAAGGTAAATTCATCACAAATCATAGAAAGTGTCTAATTTTAATAAAAGGTACAAACGTGTCTAATTGTAATAAAAGTCTAATTTTAATGATTCAAAAAGCATTTTATTCGTATTGACAAAATGAACAACTAGTGACATTTTTGATAAGGCAGGTCTAGCGGTTTTGGAGATCGTGTAAAATAAAATTTATTAAATTTTTAAACAAAAATTATTCAGTTTTCAAATAAAATTAATTTATTTATTGTTAGTAAATAAAGTAATAGCATACTGCTTGATATCAGGTTTGTCCGAGTCAGGTATCATATTTGGAAATCTGATTTGAATTATTTTATATTAATAATTGGATTCTACTCAAAAAGACCTTTCAAATGATACCCCACATGCCATATAAAATAACAATAGAAATTTTTTGAAGTAAAACTTCTTTAGGTTTGTAAACTAAAAATTCATAAAAAATTGAATAAACGTGTCTAATTTTTAATAAACAGCATAGTTGGTTTTCGTATTTGCTATAACTGTTAAAGGGCAAAGAAATTAGCAATCTGGAATATAAAAAAGAAACTCTACTGACGAGCAAGATAATATAGCAAACTGAAATAAAAGAGACTCTACTGAAAAAGCGAAAGCAAAAATAATAGAAAAAAGGGAATCTACTGACGAGCAAATCAAAATAAAAGGTAAACAAATAAAGAGAAGACTCTACAGACGAGCAAGTTAATTTTAAATTTTCTAATATAGAAAAGGAACTCTACTGAAGAACCAATTTATTAGAAATTTACAAAGATACAAAAAAGGACACTACTGACGAGCAAATTTATCAGAAATATACTAAAATAGGAATGGGACTCTACTGACGAGCAAATCGAAATAAAAAAGAAGTAAAAAGGGCCTCCACTGACGAGTAAAATAAAAAAAAAGGTAAAAGGACTCTACTGACGAGCAAAATTTAAAAAAAAATAAAAAAGGAACTCTACTCACAGACAACATTATAAAAAAAAGAAAGAGGGTCTCTTCTGACTACTAAAATAAAATATAAAAGAAAACTACTGACGCACAAATTAGAGTAGAATAATCAATGAAAAGGACTCTACTGACAAGCAAATCAAAATAAAAGGTAAATAAATAAGAAGAAGACTCAACTGACGAGCAAATTTATCAAAAATATACTAAAATAAGAATGGGACTCGACTGGCGAGCAAATTTATTAGAAATTGTACGAAGACAGAAAGGGATTCTACTGACGAGCAAATTCATAGGAATTATGTAAAACCAGAAGGATATTTACAGACGAGCAAATTTATTAAAAAATTTTGAAGATAGTCAGTAGAGTTGAAAGATATCAATTAGACATTACATAAACTAGTTTACAGTTAAAGTAAAATTAAGCAAAACTTCACTTATACTTTGTTAATTAATTAAACATAACCTCACTTTAACAAACTATATCCATATTTTAATACCAAACTTATAACCCTATGTCCTTTATTAAATCCTTTAAAATAATTCTATTCAGATCAATTAGCATCTATGCACGTAATTCTTTAAAATAATATTATTATTATAATTTAGAACAAAGAGCCCTTTCATGTCCTTTGACACTTTAGAAAAATAAACAAACAACTCGACTGACAGACAAACCGAAGGATTAATTTCGAAAATAAACATTAAAATTTACATAATGAATAATAAAGGATACTAATGGGACGGATAAATTTATTCTGTCTGTTATCTTATGGTAAGATAAAAGACCGAGGTACAAAATAACGCAATTATAAACATACTTTGAGGTTATGTTTATTTATATTCAACAGATTGTAAACAAAATGAGTAACTATTACTAAAATTAATCACTTTATGTAAAAAGAAACTCTACGGACGATCTATAAGAAAAATAAGATTGCTGTTATTTTAAAAATCAATTTGAAATTTATAAGTAATAAGACAACAGAAAGCTTATCCGAGAATATGAACATTCTACACAATTGCTGTACGATCAGGCGTATTTTACATGCAGTTATAAGATTCTTTATTGCTTTATTTATATATAAAATACGCCTGATCGTACAGGATATATTTACTAAATATTATTCGTTTACTGAATATTAAATTATTATAAAACCACAAAATAAATTACAAATGCAATTTGTTGCAAACTTTGCACACAATTGCAAATAATTGCGAAAACCACGCATTGCGGTTTTTTTCAATTTAAACTCTTTTAATAGGGGATGAATGGAAATTATACCAACCCCAAAACTATATATATATATATATATATATATATATATATATATATATATATACTGTATCTTATATTATTTTAATTTCTAGCACATCTCAGCTGCTTTTCGGCAATAATAATGTAGACATTACATTTTCCATATTCATAATCATGAATATAATATATTCTAATATTATCTAGGCTCATAAGTGAATTGAATTTTCTGCCAGATGACAGTTCTCATTTAACATGTGGTATTTTGCAATTTTTACCATTTATTTCTACAATATTACTATGTTTTTATTATCACAACAATCCTTAAAAATTCTCTTAACAAACTTCAGAAAGATTTATCAAAATTCGAATAATCGTTTAGAAAAAGTATTCTTTTATACATCATTACAGAGGAATTTTATATATAAGATACATATGTAAACTTTTCGAATATATATTTACAATACTCACCAATTTTTTTGTATTGTGATTCAGTAAAGTAAAGCAAAACACGACTGCATTAGTTAAAAAATAATAATTTCAGCCTCAAATGTTTTCAATGTCAAACTTTAAGCGTTTTTTTTTGCAATTTTTTCCATTTATTTCTACTATCTAACTATATTTCTATAATTCAAAAAATCCTTAACAATTCGCTTAACAAACTTCAGAAAGATTTATCAAAAACCGAATAATCGTTTAGGAGGAGTATTCTTTTATACATCATTACAGAGGAATTTTATATATAAGATACATATGTAAACTTTTCGAATATATATTTACATTACCCACCAATTTTTTTTTTTGTATTGTGATTCAGTAAAGTAAAACAAAACACGACTGCATTAATTAAAAAATAATATTTTCAATGTCAAACAATAAGCGTTTTTATAATTTTTTCTATTTATTTCTACAATCTAACTATATTTCTATAATTCTAAAAATCCTTAAAAATTCGCTTAACAAACTTCAGAAAGATTTATCAAATTCCGAATAATCGTTTGGGATGGGTATCTTTACATACATCATTACAGAAGAATTTTATATATATATAAGGTTATACGATTCTCAAGCGACCGAAATGAAATAAGATAAAAAAAGGGATTCTACTGACGGACAAGATAAAATTTGATAAAAAAGGGACTCTACTGACAAGCAAAATGAATCGAGATAAGAAACGAAATCTACTGACTAAAGGAGACTCTACTGACAAGCAAAATTAAAAGAGATAAAAAAGGGACTCTACTGACAAGCAAATGAAACAAGACTGAAAAATGGACTCTACTGACTGAAAGGGACGTTACTGACACACAAAATGAGAGGAGATAAAAAAGGACTCTACTGACAACCAAAATAAAACAAGTTCAAAAATAGAACTCTACTGATTAAAATAGATTATACTGACAAGCGAAATGAAAGGAGACAAAAAATGACTCTACCGACGACAAAAAAAAGAACAATGCTGACTAAAAGAGACTCTACTGACGAGTGAAATAAAACGAGATAAAAATAGGGATTCTACTGACGGACAAAATGAAACAAAACTAAAAAAAAAAACAATTTAACTGACTGAAATGGACTCTGCTGGCGAGCAAAATAAAACTAGATAAAAAAAGAGAATTCTACTGACCAAAAGGAACTCTACTGACGAGCAAAATAAAACGTGACAACAAGAGCACTCTACTGACCAGAAGCGTCTCTACTGACGGCCAAAATGAATCAACGAAAAAAGAACTCTACTAACGGACAAAGTAAAACGAGACTGTAAAATTAACTCTACTGACCAAAGGAACTCTACTGACGACCAAAAATGAAACGAGACAAAAAAACTCCACTGACCAAAGGAACTCTACTGACGACCAAAAATGAAACGAAACAAAAAAAAAACTCTACTGACCTAAAAGGAACCTACTGATGCGCAAAATGAATCGAGAGATAAAAAAAAACTCTAAAAGAGACCAAAAACTCTAAACGCTAAAAGGAACTCTACTGACGACTGAATGTAACCAGACGAAAAAACTCTACGGACTAAAAGGGACTCTAATGACGAGCAAGATGAAATGAGACAAAAAAAGAACTCTACTTACGAGCGAAATAAAAGGAGACAAAAAGGACTCTACTGACTGAAGGAGACTCTGCAGACGAGCTGACTAAAAGGAACTGTACTGACGACCAAAAATGAATCAAGATAAGAAATAAACTCTTCTGACCAAAAGTGACTCTACTGACGAGCAGAATAAAAAGAGATTATAGAAGACTCTACTGACTAAAATGGACTATACTGACGACCAAAATAAAACGTAACAATAAAAGAACTCTACTGACGGCTAAAATGAATCAATGAGACCAAATAGATAAATCTACTGACCAAAAAAGACTACTGACGAGCAAAATGAAACTAGATAAAAAAGAACTCTACTGACTAAAATGGACTTGCAATCGAAAAATGAATTCTGCTGATTAAAATGGACTCCACTGACAACCAAAATACAATGTGACAACAAAAGAACTCTACTAATGAGTAACATGAACCAACGAGACCAAAATGAAAAATTTACTGAACAAAATAGACTCTACTGACGAGCAAAATAAAATTAGATAAGAAAAAAGATCTTTACTGACTAAAATAGACTCTACTGACAACCCAAATGAAACGAGACAAAAACAGAACTCTACTGAGAATCAAAAATAAAACTAGACAAAAAAGACTCTAGTGACTAGAAGAAACTTTACTGACGAACAAAATTAATGGGAACCGAAAAATAAACTCTACTGACGAGCAAAATTGAAAGGAGATAAAAAAGGACTCTACTGACAACCAAAATAAAACAAGACTAAAAAAAAGAAGTCTGTTGGTAAAAAAAAACGCTACTAACGAGGAAAATGTAACGAGATAAAAAAAGAACTCTACTGACCGAAAAAAGAACTCTACTGACCAAAAGGGACTCTACTGACCAAAAGGGACTCCACTGACGAGCAAAAGGAAACAATACAAAGAAAAAAAACTACTGACGAGCGAAATTAAAGGTGATAAAAAAGGACTCTACTGACAACACAAAAGGAATTCTACTAAGTAAAATGGACTCTACTAACGAGCAAAATAAAAGGAGACAAAAAGGAGTCTACTGTCGACATAAAAATAAACTTTACATACTGAAAGAGACTCTACTGACGAGTGAAATGTAAGGAAACTGACCGACTAAAAGGGACTCTACCAACGAGTCACAAAAAAGAACTCTACTGACGACCAAAAATGAAAAGAGATAAAAAAAGAACTCTACTGACTAGAAGGGACTCTACTGACAACCAAAATGAAACGCAATAAAATTCTACTGACGCGAAAAATAAAACGAGACCAAAAATGAACCTTACTGACCAGCAAAATTAATTGAAACTGAAAAATGAACTCTACTGACGGGCAAAATTAAAAAAGACAGAAAAGGGACTCTACCGACGCACAAAATGAAACCGAAAAAGGACTTTACTGACTAAAATGGACTCTACTGACGAGCGAAAAAACGAGATAAAAAAAGGACTCGACTGACTAAAAGGGACTCTACTGACGACCAAAAATGAAACTAGACAAAAAAGGACTCTGATATTCTAAAAAAGGAGTCTAAATTTTCTAAAAATCTCCCAGAGTTAATAAATAATAATAATAATAATTAAACATAAAAAAATTAACAAAAACATTTTTTTAGAACATTCAAAAAAATATACACAAAATTCACACAAGAATCCCTTAAAAATCCTAAAAGAATCCCTTTAAAATCATATAACAATTTTAAAAAAAAATAAGAATGCTTTAAAAATCCTATAAAAATATTTTAAAATATAATTTTTTTTAAAAAAAAT
>NW_020538040.1:1635809-1664785 GCF_003426905.1 Ctenocephalides felis | reverse complement strand
AAAACTTGTTTTTGCGCAATTGATTTGTTTTGAGGTTATGTTTGTGGTTTTGTTCGAGAAACGTCAAATCGTGAAAACAGTGCTGCCAACTATGGCCGACCTGTCAAATTAATGTACTTTTTTCAAACATGGCGCCTAGGGTTTAGCAAAAATTTACATAATTATTATTTAACAGTAAAATATTAATTATTGTTTTTTCTTTTGTTTTTAAATTATACTTTCTGTACTAAAAATCTGATTAAAAAGTAAATTACTGTTAATCGCGCATACTAAACTTAACAGTTTATTAAAAATGCAGTGGCTCCATCTATGCGGTCACATGCAAAACACAACACTTTGCAATTTAATTTGCAATATTTTACAAAAAATCTAGTCTAAATAGTTGTAAATATAAAAAAAAGAATTTAATTGTTATTTGCGTTAAATAATAAGTACTCACTAATCATATAATTTAATAAATATACTATGTGCAATAACGTGCATATCGTTAACATAATTTTTTTTTTTAATTTCAATAATTATTACAACTGTTAAATTATTAACATCTAGCAATATTGATAAATAATGACATAAATTTAAATAAATAAGAGTGCAAAGGATAGAATTTACATGAAAATAATATCCGTAATATGATATAAAATAGAAGCAAATTTTTAAAAACAATTTTGCAAACATTCAAAGTTCTACTTTTATTAAGTACCAAAAATTGTATATATTTATAAATAAATAATTAATTATTAATAAATAATACTACACTACTGTTACCAATAAATTTGAATAAAATTTTAATAAAAGTTTTCATTACCTTGTTGACAGCTCTTCATTAAATATACTAACGCTATCTACATCCATCCCGTTTAACTACTCAATGTCTTCGCTTCTCTCCATATTGCAATTTCTGTCATTTCAGTTTAACGAGCACGTGTTTCAAATATTTTCGGAATTTTTGCAAAATTTGAGGCTAATATTCAGTTTTGCGGCTTCAAAAGTGTTTTAAAATATGTAGTAATTAGTCTAGTATATTATAGTTATTGTTAAAATGTATGTCGTGTGTTTAATTAGTCGTTAAAAGTGGTTTTTAGTACCGTGGTAGTGTGGTTGATTTTGGCGGCCTTGTTTGGGGTTCCTACGACAAAATGGTGAGTAGGTAATAATTGTATTTTAATTTGTATTTATACTAGTTGTCGTATATATTATGTGTTATAGATATGTTTGTAAGTTGTTTTAAAATGTGTAGTGTAATTTATAAGGGATTTTTATTTGATTTTTTGGGGTTATTATGGGGGTTGTACAAGATGTTTTAAATTTAAGGTTATGTCTAGAGTTTTGGAAGCCATTTTGCTTGTGAAACAAATTTGTTAGAAAATATTTTTGTTGGATCAAGCATTATATTTTTATTTTCTTTAAATATTTTTATAGAATTCTTATAAAGTTTTATTAGGATTTTCAAATCATTTTTTATATTTTTGACAAATTTTTGTGTATTCCAAACAGATTCTTATTACAGTCTACTTGGATTCTTATTAAAAACAAAATTTTAAAAAATCTTTCAAGATTATTTTGAAAATCCTATACTTTACAAATGTTCTAAAAATATTTTAATATTACGAATTTTTGGAATAAAAATTTAAGAAACCAATAAAACCAATTAAAAAAATTTTAATTTTATATTTCTTCTAATATTTGTTAATAATTCTTAAGCAAACTATTATAATTCTAATATTTTTAATAATTTTATGTTATAGTCTTAGAATATTAGAATATTAGTCTAATATTAAGTAAATGGATTAAAATATTTTCGTTGCAATATTATTCATTTTGTTTAATTTTATAAAAAGTTTCATATAATCATGAATTTATAAATTTCATATAATTAGTTAGTTTTATATAAATATTTAAATATAAATATATAAATAGTTTTAAATAATTTCTTATAATTTTATAAATGTTTTTGTACAAATTTTTGAAATGGTTTGATTCTTAAATTCCTATTCCAAAAATTTGAAAATTTTAAATATTTTTGAAAAATTTGTGAATCTTAAGATTTTCAAACTAATCTTGAAAGATTTTTTTAAATTATGTAAAATATTTGTGTAGGATTCTTATAAGAGTTTAACAGAATTGTTCTAGGAAGATTCTTAGAGGACTTAAAATATTTTTAATTAATAATTACTTTTTCTTATCTTGTAATTTATTTATTATGTTCTTTTGTAGGTTTTTTTTATTATTTTTCTGATTATTTAATAATTTGCTCGTTAGTAGAGTCACTTTTTTATTTTCCGCATTAAAATTAAATTTTGCATGTCAGTTAAGTCGCTTTTAAGGTTTTAAGTTAAAAGTGAGGTTTGCTCGTTAGTAGAATCCTTTTTTTAATTGAGTCCTTGCTTCTGATCCCTAAATAGCAATTGTTAATTTATTATATCTACTTTACTTATTAACTTCCCGTAGGGTAAGTTATTGTAGTGGGCCGAAAATCGGAATTGAAAATTTTTACATTTCTCGACGTTTTGAAGGTTTCTGAACGTTTTGGCATACCTCAGAAACCAAATGGATGTGTGTGTGTGTGTGTGTGTGTGTATGTATGTGTGTGGATACAAATTTCCAGTCACGTTTTAGGGCGCACGGATCAACCGATTTGAATGGTTCAAAAAGCATTCGATTCCTATTGATAGGGAAAAGAGCTGATTAGTTTTTGGCAAAGGCAGGTCCAGCCGTTTCGGAGATACGGAGCAAAGAGTGCAGAAAATAGAAATCGAATTTTTGAGAGAACGGAGTATCCGATTTGAATGATCTAAAAAACATTCAATTAGTAATGATTGGGAGAAGTGTTTATTCGTTTTTGGCAAAGGCAGGCCCAGCCATTTCAAAGATACGGAGCTAAATATGTAAAAAATGACAGTTTTTGAGAGAACTAAGCGTCCGATTTAAATGATTCAAAGAACTTTCCGCTAGTCTTAACAAAATAATTGATTTTCAAAAAAAAAATTTTGTTTCAATTTTTTTTTTTTTTTTTTTTTTTTTTTTTTTTTAGTATTTTGTATATCGAAAATATTTCAGATTTTATTTTTATTCTGACTAAAGTTCTAATATAACTTACACAAATAATTTCAACTCTGCAATTCGGTTTATATAATTCTTATAAATATTAGACAATGTTACAATATTAATAATAATCTATTTGAAAACATTCAGTATTCTTCGAACATTTCGTTACGGTGCGGGAAGTTCCAGCAATTTGCCTTAAGGCACGATGCCATAATTGCCTCAAGACAGAATTCCACTTACAGCTAGTTTTAGTTTGCTAAGAGCTCTTATTTGTTGAAATCGTGTTTGCTCGTCAGTAGTGTTTTTTCTAGTCTTTATTTTCTTCATTTGGAAAAACACACATGAAGATGTTTAATAACGACGTTTCGGAACTAGATACGTTCCATCATCAGGTTTATTATGTCAAAGATATATATATATATATATATATATATATATATATATATATATAGTTTTGGGGTTGGTATAATTTCCATTCATCCCCTATTAAAAAAGTTTAAATTGAAAAAAAACCGCAATGCGTGGTTTTCGCAATTATTTGCAATTGTTTGCAAATTGCACAAATTGCATGTGCAATATATGTTGCGGCTTTAAAAGAATTTAAATTCAATTATATTCTGATTAGTTTTCTGTTTAGATTGGCCGGGCAGTTTCTTTGTAATTAATAAATAATTTTGCATGGTAATAAAGTAGAGGTTGAACTATTGAAGTTTGACGAGCAAATTATTAAATAATCTAGAAAATAATAAAAAGGGACTCTACTGACGAACAAACTATTGAAATATCTAGAAAATATGTTTGGAGTAAAAAGTGCCGCAGTATTAGGTCATACAGTATGTATGTACTAGTGGCGAAATATAAAAAAATTTTTATTATTTATTAATTTGTTTTTCACATATCTGGAAATTTTTGCAACTTGCCTTAAGGCTAAACCTCACTTACACCTAGTATTTTGATCATGGGACCGATTCTGCCGCATAACAGATAAATGTTATGGCAAGGTCATGTTATGAAGAACTTTCCATACTGAATATTGTAAAAAATCCATGCGGTTGCAGTGCAGTCAGGCGTATTTCTCAGGTCGTCAGATAGAAAACCTAAATATAAAAAAAACGATCTTAGATAACAGGGTATTTCTCGCCCAGCTTTATAACATACGAGTGACGTTGCAGTTTATTCGCAGACAGTATTTCAGTATGATTTAGTAACATAATGTGTGCAAGTTGGAGTCTAACATGGCCTTGCCATAACATTTGCCAGAATCGGTCCCTATATTATAATTTTTGTTACTTTAATTTTGTTAGAAATTGTACGAAAATAGAAAAGGGACCCTACTGACGAGCAAACTGGAACAAAATGGATTTGACAAAGTCTCTTTTTACTTTGATCGTCAGTAAAGTCCTCTTTTACTTTCACAGCATTATCCATCTTATTACTTCCTTCCTAGATGGCTCGTCAGTAGAATCCTTTTATAAACATTTACAACAAAATTTATTTTGCTCGTCAGTAGAGTCCTTTTTTAATTTACTTTAATAATTTTTACAAATTAGGGGGTTGTTTGATAGGAGGTTGAAAATTTAGGGTTATATGTGTTTTCTTATATACACATAAACAAATAAAAAAATAAAAATTTACCGAAAAGAATTTAAAAAAAATATTTCGCGATTTACCTAACAATTTTTCAAATTTTCATAAACATAACCTCACTTTTACAGAGCCATCTATATACATATTCTGATACCAATAATGTGAACTCTATTTCCTTTATTAAATCCTTTAAAATAATTCTATATAATAAAATCGGTTTGCTTGTCAGTAAAGTTTCTTCCTGTTATTTTAGGTTGTTTTGGTCTTACATTTATTATATATTGTTTCAGTTTGCTCGTCAGTAGAATCTTTTTTATTAACTTTTTTTAGGGTAAGTTATAGCAATCGTCCAAAAATGGAAAATGCATTTTTTTGTATATATTTACGTTTCAGAGGTTTCTGAACATATTGTGTGTGTGTGTGCAAATTTTTGTCGACGATTTCAGGAGCACGGTTCAACCGATTTGAATTATTCAGAACGATAGCTTTGAAAAAAAAAATTTAAAAATTCAGAAATTAAAAAAAAACTTATCAAATAAAACAAATTTATTCCCAAATTCCGAAATTTTCAAAATTTTAATTATTTCAAAGCTTCAAAGGTTTTTTAAATTTTTTATTCCTAGTACCACTAGATTGTCAATTAGAATGCTCGTCGTTACAACACTCACAACTGTCAAAACCTAACCTCCAAATGGTGCAAATATCAAAATAATGTTTGTCTTCGCACATATTTTATTTACTACAAGTACCATTTATTTTGAAGTGCTTGAAGTTATGTATTTTAATATTGTCTTAAACGATATCTTTATTAGTGTTGCCATATGAGATAAAACATGTCACCGATAATATCTATTACCCTTATAGTGATATTTTAAATGAATTAGGTGTGATCTTTTATCGTAGGATGTGTAATTAAATATATTATATATTCAATTTTATTCAATTTTCTTAATTCCATTTTTAATATTATTTTTATTATATATTATTTGCGGAAAATCATCAAATGTGCGACTTAACCTCAAAAGAAAAAACATCTAATGGATTTATTTTTACTCTATTATCTTACCATAAGATAACAGATACAGACTCGTTTAGTATCCTTTATTATTCATTATGTAAATTTTGATGTTTATTTTCGAAATTAATCCTTCGGTTTGTCTGACAGTCGAGTTGTTTGTTTATTTTTCTAAAGTGTCAAAGGACATGAAAGGGCTCTTTGTGCCAAAGAGCAGCACCCCTATTTATATTTAAGGGCTCCCACTCTAAATTATTATAATAATATTATTTTATAGAATTACGTGCATTGATGCTAATTGATCTAAATAGAATTATTTTAAAGGATTTAATAAATGAAATAGGATTATAGGTTTGGTATTAAAATATGTATATAGTTTGTTAAAGTGAGGTTATGTTTAAATAATATACAAAGTGTATGTGAAGAATTTTCCTTAACTTTGCTTTTACTATAAACTAGTTAATGTAATATCTAATTGATATCTTCCAACTCTACTGACGATCTTCAAAAAAAATTTAATATATTTGCTCGTCAGTAGTGTCCTTTTTTGTATCTTTGTAAATTTTTAATAAATTTGCACGTCAGTCGAGTCCCATTCTTATTTTAGTATATTTTTGATAAATTTGCTCGTCAGTAGTCTCCTTTTTGTATCTTTGTAAATATCTAATAAATTTGTTTTTCAGTAGAGTCACTTTCTATTTTAGAAGGTTTTAAATAAATTTGCATGTCAGTAGAGTCACTTTCTATTTTAGAAGGTTTTAAATAGATTAGAGTATTATTTTACTCTAGCTTGTGCGTCAGTAGAGTCCCTTTTTATTTTTTTAGTAGTCAGTAGAGACCTTTCTTTCTTCTTTTTTAAATGTTGTCTTGTCAGTAAAGTTTCTTTTTCTATTTTTTTCTGAAATTTGCTTGTCAGTAGAATCCCTTGCACCTTTTTTCTTTTTTTTTCAGTTTTTTGTCAATAGAGTCCATTTTATTTATTATTTTACTCTAGTTTAATGTTATTTGTTAGTAGAGATCCTTTTTCTATTTTTTCTGAATTTTTCTCGTCAGTTGAGTCTCTTTATCCTATTTTTTATTTTGCTCGTCAGTAGAGTCCCTTTCTCTTTTTCATTTTAGTTTGCTCGTCAGTAGAGTCCCTTTGTTTTTTATTTATTTGCTCGTCAGTAGAGTCCTTTTCTTCTTTTCTATTTTAGTTTGATCGTCAGTAGAGTGCCTTTACCTTCTATTTTATTTTACTCGTCAGTAGAGTCCCTTTCACTTTTCATTTTAGTTTGTTCGTTAGTAGAGTCCCTTTCTCCTTTATTTTAATTTTAAATTGCTTGTCAGTACAGCCCTTTTCTTCTTTCGCTTTCTTGTCAGTAAAATCTCATAGTTGTTTTATTTGAGATGCTCGTCAGTAGAGTTTCTTTGTTCTTTTTTTCCTGGATTTTGCTCGTCAGTAGAGTTCTATTTCCTCTTTCTGTATTTTAATCGTCAGTAGAGTTCCCTTTTGATTCATTTTATTTCATTTCAGTTTTCACGTCAGTTGAGTCCCTTTCTTATTACTTTTTTATTTCGATGTGTTCATCAGTAGAGTCCTTTTATTCTTTTTTAATTAAATTTACTCGTCAGTAGAGTCCCTTTTTCTTTTTCATTTTAGTTTTCTCGTCAGTGGAGTCCCTTTCTTCTTTTCTATTTTAGCTGGCTTATCAGCAAAAATCTCATAGTTTTTGAGATTGCTCGTCAGTAGAGTTCCTTTGTTCTTTTTTATTTCAATTTTCTTATCAGTAGAGTCCTTTTTTTCTGTTTTAATTCAATTTGCTCATCAGTAGAGTCCCTTTCTCTTTTTCTTTCCAGATTGCTCGTCAGTAGAGTCCCTTGAATCATTTTGTCAGTTTGATAGTCAGTAGACTCTTTTTTTCTTTTTCTGAATTTTGCTCGTCAGTAGAAACCCTTATTTCTATTATTTTTGTTTGCTTGTCTGTAGAGTCCCTTTCTCTTTTCCATTTTAGTTTACTAGTCAGTAGAGTTCCTTTTCTAGATTCCAGGTTTTTAATCTGTATAGAGTCATTCTTTTAGAAAGTCTTGAATCAGTTTGCTTGTCAGTAGAGTTCGTTTCTCTTACAATTAGAGTCCTGACTTCTTATCTATACAGAGTCTTTTATTTTTAAACATGTCAATTTTCAAGTTGCTTGTCAGTAGTGTTTATTATTACAATTATTCCTTAATAAGTATATTTTCACTTTGTCAGTAGGGTTCTTTTTTTCTTAGAATCCAGATTTCTGATCCTTACAGAGTCATTTATAATTAAGATGTTTTTCAGGTTGCTCGTCAGTAGCGTTCTTTTCCTTAGAGTCTTTTATTTTTCAATTTGTCGAGTCAGTTTGTGTGCTAGTAGTGTTCCTTTTAATAGAGTCCATGTCTCTGATTCATAGAGTCATTTATTCTTCAGTATATCGATATTGAACTTTCTGAAAAACTGGGATACTAGATATTTTATTTATATTAATTTATTTTGCTCGTCAGTAGAGTTCTTTTTATATTCTAAATCGCTAATTTCTTTGCCCTTTGTTAGAGTCCTTTAACAGTTACAGCTGAAATTAACTACGTAGTTTATTAAAACGAGACACGTTTATTCCACTTTATATGGTTTTGTAGTGAACGAACCTAAAGAAGTTTTACTTCAAAAAAAATTAGATTGTTTTTTTATGGCATGTGGGGTATCATTTGAAAGGTCTTTTTAAGCAGAATGCAATTACTAAAATAAAATTATTCAAATCATATTTCTAAATTAGATACACACCTCTAACAATCTGATATATGTATTTATATCAGATTGTTAGAGGTAGAGGCATATATGTATATGGTTCTGCAAAAGTGAGGTTATGTTTAAATAGTAAACAAGACGTAAGTAAAGCCTTTTTTTGTTCTTTTTCATAAGCCGAAATTCAGTTTGCTCGTCAGTAGAGTTCCTTTTTTCGTTCTAAGACAAATTGAGCAGTTTACTTGTCAATAGAGTCCTCTTTTTTCATTCTAGATCAATATCAAATTTGCGCCCATGTGGCAACACTTATAATCAAACCAATGAAAATTGATTAGTGTGAATTTAGTCATGATTTAATCCCTCAGTGCACATCTGGTAACACTACGTCATTTAAGAACATCTAAATAATAAAGCTATTGAAATCAAAACTTTTCTAAAATAAATAAATATATTTTTCTCAAGTGGACATTTGCATTTGCATTCTGCATTATGCAAATAAAATTGCATCCGATTCGACGGAAAACTTTTTAAACGAGATCGATTTTAAAAAGCTCTCGACGACATTATAGTTTCGGATTTCATATTATAGGAATTATATATATATATATATATATATATATATATATATATTTAATATTTAATATTTAAATATGTAAATCGTCCTACGTTTCGGCGACAATTTGGGTTAACGTGTCGTTAAATCCAAAATGCACTTTAAGGACGACTTAAAAAATCGTAAAAGTAAATGAGAGAAAAATATGTCCGCAAAGTATCTTTCATTATTTTGAATAAAAAAGAAAAGTTAGATCATTATATATACATATTTGTTTTTACAAAGGCAACTCAATGGTTGGCATATCCATAGTTAATGATAATTTTTTGTTAGTAATTTCGTACTTCTTAATATCGAGATGTCCGATAATTTACAGTATTTATAAAAATCTATTTCAAAACATTTAATATTTCTGCAATGTCTAATTTCAATACGGGAAGTTCCAGCAATTTGCCTTAAGGCACGATGCCATACACCACTAGTTATTCTTTATTTCAAAATTACAAAAGCGGTTCAGTAATTTAGTAACATCGTGACACGAACTTTATCATACATAATTTAATATATATATATATATATATATATATATATATAATTTATATTATTATATATATATATATATATATATATATAATTGATTTTCCTCCTTTTCCCAAATGACTTTTTTTCGCTTGGGTGAAAATTAAGAATGAAAATTCGACACTTTTCTATTAAAATCGCGATTTTTGATCCTTTGTGAAAAAGAAACGGAATAAATTGAATTTTCGCACTTTCGTGATTCCGAATGATCGAATTAAAAAACGACAAAAGCCGAATTAGAGAATAAAGAAAGATAATAATAGATGAAAAAGATTATCTCCCGCCCTCTCTATTGTGCGGAGATAATTATTTTGTATGTGGGTTCGGATTAAAAACAAATATCGGAAATTGATGTATAAAATACGAATTTTGTTCTGACTCAAATAATTTTTTGTAATTAAACGAGTAGTCTTGGAATGGTGTAATTTGTGTATGCTATACTTCAATGTATATACTTTTGCAATAAATATTGAAATCTTTAAAACTATTTACACAATTCAAAATAATAACTAGTGGTGTATGGCATCGTGTCTTAAGGCAAATTGCTAAAACTTCCCGTACCGTAATGAAATATTCGAGAAACTTTAAACGTTTTCAAATATATTATTACAATTATCATTATTTTTGCTATCTTGTTTGTTATATCTGAGCAAATCAAATGTAAATTATAAATAAATCAATTTATCTCCAGAACATTAACAATAGTCTTTTCATTTCGAATTCAATTTAAAAAAAAAAAAAAAGTTGCTTAAATTTGCACAAAATTGGGAAAGTGCTCCCGTATAGTCACAGTCTAAACGCATTTGCAGATAATTCTGTGCGACATTTTCACTTATACTGTGCTTGGCTTGGCGGCATTTTCACATTTTTCACTAGTTTTCTCTTCGTTTTCACAAAATTAGAAAAGTGCTCCGATATAGTCACAGTCTAAACGCATTCGCTAATAATTCTGTGCGACATTTTCACTTATACTGTGCTTGGCTTGGCGGCATTTTCACATTTTTCACTAGTTTTCTCTTCGTTTTCACAAAATTAGAAAAGTGCTCCGATATAGTCACAGTCTAAACGCATTCGCTAATAATTCTGTGCGACATTTTCACTTATACTGTGCTTGGCTTGGCGGCATTTTCACATTTTTCACTAGTTTTCTCTTCGTTTTCACAAAATTAGAAAAGTGCTCCGATATAGTCACAGTCTAAACGTATTTGCAAATAATTCTGTGCGACATTTTCAATTAGACTGTGCTTGGCTTGGCGGCATTTTCACATTTTTCAATAGTTTTCACAAAATTCGAATTGAAAAAGTGATCCAGTACATAAACAGTCTAAACGCACTTGGTTAAACATTTGTACCAGAATGGCGCTTAGACTGTGCTTAGCCTGGGTAATTTTTAATTTTTAATCCAAAATTACAAAAATATTTTATTTGCAATGGCGTTTAGAATGTGACTTTTAAAATTTTATGTAAATTATATTTTAGAAATAAAATAAAGTTTTTGGTTTGAAAATTGAAAAAAATACCCAAACTAAGCACGGTCTAAGTGACAATTTCAAACAAATATATTAGCAATTGCATTTAGATTGTGACATTGTTGGAGCATTTTTCCTAATTTGATAAAATTACAATAATTTTTATGTAAAAACAACAAACCAGCAAAAAAAATGATAAGTGTGTCTGTCTAGGCACAATCTAAGTGACAACTTCTCACAAATATATTAAAAATTCAATTTAGAATGTGACTTTAGAACTTTAAATTATTTAAATTTGTAAAAATTATTGAAAACAGTGAAAAATGTGCCTAGACGGGCACAGTCTAAGTGACAACATGGTACAAATATATTGAAAAAGTGCTCCCGTATAGTCACAGTCTAAACGCATTTACAAATGATTCTGTGCGACATTTTTACTTATACTGTGCTTAGCTTGGCGGCATTTTCACATTTTCACATATTTCAATAGCGTTATCATTTTCTCACAAAATTGTAAAAGTGCTCCAGTACATAAACAGTCTAAACGCACTTTCGTAAACATTTGTACCAGAGTGGCGATTAGACTGTGCTTAGCCTGCGTGATTTTTTCAATTTTTAATCCAAAATCACAAAAATATTTTTGAAAAAAAAATTAAAAACAAAATTTTTTTTCTCCAAAAGCAATTATTTTTCTGGAACAGCAGAAAGTTCTTTGAATCATTTAAATCGGACGTTTAGGTCTCTCAAAAACTATCATTTTCTTATCATTTAGCCCTGTATCTTCGAAATGGCTGGGCCTGCCATTGCCAAAAACTAATAACCACTTTTCACCGTCATTATGAACTGAATGTTTTTTGAATCATACAAATCGGATGCTCCGTTCTCTCAAAAACTCTATTTCTATTGTCTGCACTCTTTGCTCCGTATCTACGTAACGGCTGGACCTGCCTTTGCCAAAAACTAATCAGCACATCTACCTATCAATAGCACACACACACACATATTCATTTAGTTTCTGAGGTATGTCCCTTAAAAATGTTGAGAAACCTTCAAAACGTCGAGAAATGTAAAAATTACTATAACGACCGTTTGGGAAGTTAAAAATATTAAAATTATTCAATAATCCATTAAAAAATATTATAGTTATCCATAAAGCCAAAAGTGATAAGAATGTTACCTCTATTTTTGTTATATTTTTTGGTATATTTTGTTTATAATATAAAATAATTACTTATATATAAAGTATTTCATATAAATTTTTAACGCCATCAATTACCAAAATTAACCAAACAAAATCAACCCCATAAAATGTCTTATCCAATTAACAAATAAAATAATCCATCCATCCATCTATTCATCCCTTCCTCGTCGTCGTTTAATTTCTTAAACAAAACACAAAATTTATTACCCTCTACTTCAGCTTCCTTATTCATACTTTTACGATCGGATTAAAAAATATATTCTTAAATATATAGGAAAAAAGGGGTTGGTTGACTGTTTGGCATCCTATTTTATGTCTTTTTATTGTAATAAAACGACGAGATGTGCAAACAGTCGTAAAAAACTTAAAGAATTATATTTATTTATTTATTATTCGGGGCAATTTAACATCTGGTACATAAAACGCTACTTGCTGATAGAAAGTAGAAAGAATTTGTGAAAATTAAGAACTTTCAAATTTTTGGTGTAATTTTATAATTGTATCCAATTAATTAATACTAAACGAACTAATTATCATGTTTTTGAAACATTTTTCACAATTTTGGTCCATTTTGAACCTTTTTTTGGTCAATTTTAATATTTTTGGCTCTATTTTGATACTGTTGGTTAAATTTTGATATTTTGGATCAATTTTTACATTTTTGATACTATTTTAAGATTTTTGGTTCAATTTCGACAATTTTAGGTAGATTTTGACGTTTTTTGATAAATTTTATCATAAGATCTATTTCAACACTTTTGGGCGAATTTTACTAAAAATTTAATAATTCTGATTTAAATTTAACATTTTTTAATCAAACTTGACTTTTTTTTTTCAATTTTCATATTTATGAATTAATTTTGGCACTTTTATCAATTTTTGTCACGTTTTTATTTAGCTTTGACTTTCTTGATGCAATTTAGATATTTTGGTTTCAATTTAACATTTTTGAATCAAAATGGTTATTTTTAAATAAAATATTACGAATTTTTAAATATAATAAAATTTACGAATTGAATTTGGCACTTTTTATCCAATAGTTTTTATCAAATTTTAGCTTTTGTTCATCTTTGATTTCAGATTTGATCTTTTATTAAGTTTTGACGTTTTCGGTTCAATTTTGATATTTTCGAATAATATTTGGTTGAAATTTAACAGTTTTGATTCAAAGTGGTTATTTTTTCTAACAAATTTTACATGTTTTATTTAATTTATTATTTATGGGATAATTTTGACACTTTTTAATCAATTTGTCGTTTTTATCTTTTTTGACATATTTTTTAGTCAGTTTTTTTAGTCAAAATGCTTATTTTTTAATCAAACTCAACATTTCTTTTTCAATTTTTTATATGTATAAATTACTTTGACACCTTATAAACAATTTTGTCATTTTTTTGTTCATTTTTGATATTTTTTATTCAATTTTGACTTTTTTGGTATAATTTAGATATTTTTGGTTTAAATTTAACATTATTGAATCAAAACTGTTATTTTTTCAAACCAATTCAACATTTTTATTCAATTTTTGTACTTATGAATTGATTTTGTCACTTTCTGATTATTTTTTTGTTAATTTTTGTCATTTTTTATTTAGCTTTGACTTTCTCGGACCAATTTAAATATTCTCGGATAAAATTCGGTTCAAATTTAACATTTTTGAATCGAAATGGTTATTTTCTATCAAACTTGATATTTTTCCTTAATGTGAATTAATTTTAACACTTTTTATCTAATTTAGTCATTTTTTTTGTTCATTTTTGACATTTTTTCATTCAGTTTTGATTTTTTGGATCTAATTTAGATATTTTTGAATCCAATTTATTTCGAATTCAACATTTTTGAATCAAAATGGTTATTTTTTAATCAAACTTGACGTCTTTTCATTCAATTTTTATATTTATAAATTAGGTTTGGCACTTTTTAATCAATTTTGTCATTTTTTGCACATTTTTGCCAATTTTCAATACATTCCTTGATTCAATTTTGACTTTGTTTAGATATTTTTGAATCCAATTTATTTCGAATTCAACATTTTTGAAGCAAAATGGTTATTTTTTAACAAAACTCGACATTTTTTTATTCAATTTTTATATTTATGGATTAATTTTGGTACTTTTTAATCAATTCTGTCGTTTTTTAGTTTATTTTTTAATTATTTTGTTCAGTTTTGACTTTTTCAGATCGATTTAGATATTTTTGAATCAAATTAGAACACTTGTTGGTGAATTTAGAATTTTTTTGGTCAATTTCAACTTTTCTGAATCGAACTTTAAATATTGTATTAAATTTAACATTTGGAAATAATTACTCACATTTTTCCATTAATATTTTTAGATTCATTTTACATTTATGAATTTTTGGATAAATTTGATATATCTGAAACAAATTTATCATTTTTGAATCAATTTTAACATTTTTGAGTAAATTTTCGTTTTTAAAATTAATCTAAACTTTTCTAAAATATGTTAAACATTTTCGGATCAATTTAACACTGTTTATCTTCCAATTTTGATTTTTTTGACCAATTTTGACTTTTTTGTTGACTGTTATCACATTTTAGTTAATTTCTATATTTCTAATTTAATTTGGATACTTTTGAACTATTTTGCAACCTTTTGTCCAATTTCGATACTTCTGATTTATCTTCAGAATATTTTTGAATCTTTTTTGTAATTTTCTAATATCTTGATGATTTTGAGTCTTTTTGACATTTTTTAAATAAATTTAACACTTATGAATTATTGTTTACGCCAATTTTGGTACTTCTCCATGTTAGCCATTTACAAGTAATTAATTTGACTTGAAATAGTTCCTCATGTATTTTTAAATAGATCTTAAACTTTTTTGGTAAAACTTCCGTTTTTTTGTAAAATTTTTATATTTATTGTCAATGTTAAAAATCCTGACGACAATTTCTGAAAGCTCATCCTGCCATTAATTTGTCTTAAAAAAAAAAAGAAGCTCAATAATGTTATCCTTTTGGAGTTGTTTGGCGCGATAATTTGAAATTTTTATGACCCGATACTAAAGTTAAAGTTAAAGGATAAAAAGGATAAAGGAACAAATTGCCTCTTATTAATTGCCACATAAAAATACACATTTACACACACGCACACACACACTAAAGGGAATACAAAGGGTACAAGAAGGTATGGAAAGGTGAACATTAAGGAAAAGGTCTATTTTGTGGATATTAAACGAGAAATTAAAGTTGTCAAAATTGATCCAAAAACATCAAAATTGATTTAGAAATGTCGAAATTGGGTCAAAAATATCAAACGATTGAAAAATGTCAAAATAGAATTAAAAGCAAAAAACTAAAGTTAGATTCAAGGAAAAGAACTCTACTGACGAGCAAACGAAATTAAGATTTAAATCAGAAAAAGGGACTCTACTAACACGCAAACTCGATTTAGATCTTGTAGATAGAAAAAGGACTCTACTGACTAGCATACTAAGTTTAGATAAAAATCGAAAAAAGGACTCTACTGACGATCAAATTTAAATATGAGACAAAAAAGGATTCTACTGACAAGCAAATTAAATTTTGGATAAAAATAACGGACTGTACTGACAAATAAAATAAATTTTGGATAAAAAAGGACTCTACTGACAAGCAAATTATATTTTGGACAAAAAAGGGACTCTACTGACAAACTATTTTTTTTATAAAAAAAGGACTCACTGACTTACAAATTACATTTCTTCTAAAAAAGAACTCTACTGATAAGCAAATTATATTTTGGACAAAAATGGAATTCTGACAAATTAGTTTTTCGATAAAAAGGAACTCTACTGATGAGCAAACAATAATATTGATCTGAAAAATAAAAATGACTACTGACAAGCAAATTATATTGACAACTAGAACATAAAGGAACTCTACTGAAGAGCAAACTTTATTATTTATCAATAACCTAAGAAGAGACTCTACTGACAAACAAACTGGTTTTTAAGAAACAAAAAGGGACTCTAATGACAAGCAACATTTCAATCTACATGACGATTTACAATCTACTGACGAGCAAACTAAATATAGATTTAAATTAGAAAAAGAACTCTACTGACAAGCAAATTAAACTTATTTTCAAAATAAAAAAAGGACTCTACTGACTATCGTACCAAATTTAGATAATAATTGAAAAAAGGACTCTACTGAAAACTAAATTAAATTTTTGATAAAAAAAGGGACTCTACTGACGAGCAAATCAAATTTCGGGTAAAAAATTAAATTTAGAATGAAAAAGGGACTCTACTGACGCGCAAATTAAATTTCGAATGAAAAAGGGACTCTACGGACAACCAAATTATATTTTGGATCAGAAGGTACTCTGCTGACAAACTAATTAAATTTCTTCTTAAAAAGAACTCTACAGACAACCAAATAAAATTTTGAATAAAAAAGGACTCTACTGACAAGCAAATTAAATTTTGAATAAAAAAGGACTCTACTGACGAGCAAGTATTATTATTAATGTTAAAAATAAAAATGACTAATGACAAGCAAATTATATTGACAACTAGAACATTAAAAAAGGGACTCTACTGATGAGCAAATTTTATTATTTATCTAGAATTTAAGAAGAGACTCTACTGAACTTGTTTTAAAGAAACAAAAAGGGACTCTACTGACAAGCAAAATTTCAATTTACGTCTAGAATCTGGAAAGGGACTCTACTGACAAGCTAAATTTCAATATACGTCTAAAATCTGGAAAGGGACTCTACTGACGAGCAAACTAAATATAGATTTATATTAGAAAAAGGGACTCTACTGACAAACAAACGATCGAATTTATAATCGAATTACAAAAAAGGACTCTACTGACGAGCAAACTTCATTTATATTAAATTACAAATAGAACTCTACTAAAAAATATTTTTTTTACAATGATTTTGTCAAACCGTCAGATGTTTTTTTAGTAGAGTCCTATTTGTGTTTTAAATATAAATTTAATTTGCTCGTCAGTAGAGACATTTTTTTACTTCAAATATAAATTTTGTTTGCTCGTCAGTAGAGTCCCTTTTTACTACTAACTTGACAATTTTTTTAAAACTCACAAATAAAACACAAAATAATCATCTCCTTCCAAATTAAAACAAATTTAATTAATCATCTATATATATATATATATATATATATATATATATACGTGTATATATAAATATATATATATATATATATACATATATATATCTATATATATATATATATTGACACACGTAACACGTACTCCAAGCTGACAACATGTTCGTTTGGAATAAGCATTTTTATGATAAAATATATTATTTATTTTAATTTTACAATTTTTCAAAATTTATCATAACTCGACGTTTTATGAATTTTTTGTTTCATATTTATTTTTTCGTGCAATTTTGTGTGTTTTTGTGTTTTTTTTTCAAATTTATGCACTGAAGATGGGTCAAATCAGGACCCGAAACGTATGTTCTCTGAATAAAAGCATTTTCTTTCAATAAAACTGTTTTTAATTACTGGATGGATGACCAAGAACAATTTTATCATATATATATATATATATATATATATATATATATATACAATTATATAATTTTGAAACTCGCCAATAGGCCTAATAACCCTATACCCTGCTTATTTAAATATTTTAATAGCCCATAAAAACCTAAAACACCACAACCCTTATCCTTAAAACTCGAGTCGACTTAAGAGGTCGTTTTTCATTTTTATTATCGAGGGTTAATTTGTACCCAGCCTTAGAATCGTGCAAAGTCATCGAGATCGGTTAAGCCGTTTTTTTATGGCCTTGTAGTAATATTATATATATGTATATATGCAGATCAATTATGATTTACGATATCGTAAAAAATAACAAAAAAAAGTCGTTATATAAAAAAAACTTGCTCGTTTTTATAGGTTATGTTATTAAGAAATGGCATTTATGAGATTTGGGATTAATTCTGTAAATTTAAACGGGGTGCGTTAAAACGTTTCTCTTTTAAGGGTTGATTATATGTTACATTTATTATATAAAAAGGACTGTACTGACGAGCAAGCTAGATAAAAGAAATATAATTTCTCTTCATTTCATTTTAAATATAAGAAATAAATTCAAAACAAATGTTTCATAATAAACGCATTAAATTTCATTTAAGCGCTCTGAAATGAATTATATGCATTTGAATACCATTTTAAAGTATACATAATTGTTGTAGGGTTATAAGTTGTGAGACAATATTCTAGATAATTTAATATAGAACAAATTTGCCGAATACACTATTCATATTAAACGAATAGTTTAGAAGTTACGAGAGATACAATAAATAAATGCACGAGTGAGTCGATTTGTGTTGCTTCGTACTATAAACAGTACAGCGGGTCAAAAAGACCCTTGATGACATCATATGGCAAAAATGCATGTTGGGTATCAAATGAAAGGTCTCAACGAGCACTTTTCGAATATCATACTTATAGACTCTAAAAACCAATAGGGTTCCGTACTCTTTGTACTATATAACGAATAAATATACTTTTACTAAATTAATTTGGTCCCCAGCTTTCAAATGCACTGATAAACCGAATTGTTTTAAGATATTTAATTGTTTGTAAAAAATGATTTATTATTTATTGTAAACACATTTCTTTTAATCAAACATTCAATGCTAAATACGAATAAAATATAGAACATTACATGCAAGTTTTTAAATGCAATTTCCGAGTACACTGAATTGCTTGAGAACCTTTGATTATTTACAAAATACGCAGAATATGTAATTGTAAATAATTTTGTCTAATACCACAATTATACTAATTGAATAGTTTAAGATCTACAAACGATACAAAAAATAAATGCACTCGTATCAAATATCTGTGTTTCAGAACGATTTTAAAATATACCGATGTAATATGCTGTACGACTTTGGTGTATTAGAAAACATTATAAACAATTTAATTTAAAACAAATCTTTCGAATATTTCATTCATTTCGGACGAACGGTTCAAAAGTTACAAGCAATATAATAAATAAATGCACCACTACTTATCAATTTAATTACATGTAGTGATTGTGTCGTACTATATATAGTACAGCGGGTCAAAAAGACCCTTGATGACATAATATGGTAAAAATGCATGTGGGGTATCAAATGAAAGGTCTTGACGAGCACTTAACGAATATCATAATTATAGACCTTAAAAAATAAAATGGTTCTGTATCAGTCATATTTAACAACGGTATTACCTTATATTATACGACTTTTTGAATAAAACCGACTTGTAATTATGATTTTTATTTTAAATAGTAAATTATTCATAATATTTTTTATTACAGTAAATATAAAATGTAATATTTCATTTAAATTATCCTATGTTTTATAGTAGTACAAACAGTAGGACTTAGTTCATAAAAACTTTGTTTAAATTATTTTTCATTACATTTCTTATTTATTATTAAATATATGTATATATATATATATATATATATATATATATCTTAAATAAATTAGTATTCCAATATAAACGGTACGACCTGAAGAGCTCATTGAACTAGTCAATTAATCTAGTTAGTGTCATGTAACTTTTTTATTTTTGATTACAATTTTAGAGTATACCGAGTCGCTACAGGGCATAATGATACTAGACAATATTTCAAATTATTTAATTTAGAACAAATTTGCCGAATACATGATTCATATAAATCAAACGGTTTAAAAGTTACGAGAGATACAATAAATAAATGCACTAACGTGTCGAACTATATACAGTACAGTGGGTCAAAAACACTCCTGATGACGTCATATGGTAAAAATGCATGTGGGGTATCAAATGAAAGGTCTCGACGAGCACTTTACGAATATCATAGTTAGAGACCTTAAAAATCAATAGGGTTCCGTACATTAAATATTAACCTTATATTTACAATTAATTTATCGATTTTCTTAGATATTTTGTACTACACTTACTTGTTTTATTAGACAGTATTATAAATTATTTAATTTTATACAAATTTGCCGAATAATTCATCAATATTGAACAGATAGTTTGATAGTTACAAGAGTTTAGAGGTCGAGTCGATGTCCTATGGAAATTGCTTCGTACTATATACAGTACAGTGGGTCAAAATATGCAAAATAGTAAAAATGCATGTTGGGTATCAAATGAAAGGTCTCAAGGAGCACTTTACGAATATTATAATTAAAGACCTTAAAAACCAATAGGGTTCCGTACATTCTACATTTTCCTCATACCTAACTTATTATTTATATACATTTTCTTATAATATCAATTTTTATTTTAAATTGTAACTCAAAAATCAACAATTTTTGTATTTGTTGTTAGACAATAGACATTCCATATTTATATTTAGCACTATGACACAAACAATGTGGCCTGAGAAACTCTCCAAATTGAAATATGATATATGGTTATTTTCTCAAAAAATCATTTTTATATGAAATTGTAAGAATAAAATAATTAGCTTAAGTATTATTATTCTGAAAGACATACTAAGAAAAATTAATTTAAACCTGTAACACAAGACGGTACGTTTTGGAGAGTTCTTCAAATAAACTATAAGAAATTTTCTTTATGTCATTTAGTTTGACTATATTTCAATAAAGTTTTGAAGTACACCGAGTTGCTGTATGGCGTTATGATGTTAAATAATATTATAGACAATTTAATTCAGCGCAAATTTGCCGAATACTTCGTTTATATTAAAGAAACGGTTTAAAAGATACAAACGTTACAATAAATAAATGCACCAGCGGGTCGAATCGATGTTCGATCGAAGTCGCTTCATACTATATACAGTACAGTGGGTCAAAATGTCCAAAATAGTAAAAATGCATGTTGGGTATCAAATGAAAGGTCTCGACGAGCACTTTACGAATATCATAATTAAAGACCTTAAGAACCAACAAGGTTCCGTACCCTTTGATTTTACTCAATTTTTAAAGTTTCTTGCTATATTAAAGTGTGCTGAGTTTCTGTAGAGTTTTACAATATTCGACAATATTCTAGATTATTCAATTTCCAACAAATTCGCCAAATACTTCATTTATATTATTCGAATGGTTTAAAAGTTACAAGAGTTTCAATAAATAAATGCACATGAGTAGAGATGAAGACCTTTGGCCGAAATAATATTATATAAATTGAATCAAATGCATTATTTATTATTATTTTTTATTTTATTTCTGGTAATAAAAATATTTCGCAGTTTCGTCAAAACGTTCGGAATAATTTTTAATTTTCTTAATGTTTCGTTTTTTTATTGCGAAATAAAAATGAGAATGAAAATGCGGAGGACATTCGCATAATTATATGCCAGATTTTATTTTTCGCAAATATAAAAAATAAAAATAAAAAATACATATATATTTCAGTTTTATTGTTAAGATTTATGTCGATTTTTTGTGACCGCATAAAAATTGGGTGAGGTTGCCCCCTAATAAAATAATTTTTTTTGAAGGGGCGACGGTGGGGCGATTTGCTGCACTTTTTATAAATTGCTTACATGTTTTTTTTGTCAATAGTGTTAATTTGAAGAAATGTTTGTATTGTTCCTCTATGAGTATCAGAGATATGAACTCTAAGGCATAAAACTTTAGACTAACTTGCCAAAAAATTTGATAAAAATAATAATTCTCTAGAAAATTTGCTCGACGTAAAATTATTTAAAATATTTTTATTAACATGTACTATTTGTACAAGAATGATACTGTAAATAAGATTTAGTCTTATATACTTTAATATATAAACTATAACAACAAATACTAATACTAACGACAAAGTGACGACTCTTGTCATTCATAAACAAATGACAATAGCGTTAATGTACAGAACCCTTCTGATTTTTAAGGTCTATAATAATAATATTCGTAAAGTGCTCGTCGAGACCTTTCATTTGATACCCAACATGCATTTTTACCCTATGACGTCATCATGGGTCTTTTTGACCCGCTGTACTATATATAGTACGACACAATATCGACATTGAAGTAGCGGTGCATTTATTCATTATATCCCTCGTAACTTCTAAACCATTATTCCAAACTGAATGAAATATTCGGTGAATTTGTTTAAAATTAAATTGTCTATAATTTTTTCTAATACACCAAACCTCTACAGCAACTCGGTATACTTAAAATAGTAAACAAACATAGACATTGAATTTGCGTGCGTTTATTGTTTGTATCGTTTGCAGATCTCATAGCTAAATCTTGGGATATTTTTTTTTATTGAGTAAGAGTTAACTATAATGTTGTAATTCCAGTATATCATACTTTAGTATGTATATTATGACTTTAAATACTAAAATTGATAAATACATTCCAAAATTTTGAGATAACAATAATTAAGTAAGTAAACTACCCAATACTTATTGTTGTAATCAAATTTACTATAAACATGAGTTTTCCAGATTTTTTACAAATCAAACCATATATACTAGACTACTAAATTTTTAATATGTTATACTTCAATATGTCTATTATGCCAACAATTAATAAAATTGATAAATATTTCTAAACAACACAAGATATTAGTAATAATCCGAAAAAAGTACCTTCTTTATTTTAGACAAAATATCTTTTAGCCAATTTTTACACTTTCAAGAATTTTTTCTAAAATGTATTTCATGTGTATAAAGAACCCTAAAAATCTTAGTTTTGATGTTATTTATTGCTCCATATGCATACATATATCAAAAAGTCAAAAAAAGGCATAAAATCAAGTCAAAAGTCACCGAAATGCCGGAAACAGACGATTTACTAGACTTCGCGCATCATTTGGGGATTTCCCTGTTTTTTGTGAGGAAATCAAGATGGAGAAAGCTATTTTTTATTTAAAGTTGAAGAAAAAGAAAATGTATACGTAGAGTGTAATAAAAATATTATATATGGAACCATTAAATAGTTTATATAAGTAATTAAAGTTTGCTGTTCAACCGGGAAGTTCATGCAACTTACCTTAAGGCAAATAGTCACTTACATCTAGTTTTGATACTAGAGTTCCTTTCATCATTAGAATCATTAGTCAAATTTTACTAAATAATTTGCTCGTCAGTAGAGTCCGTTTTTAAATTTAAATTTTATTTCGCTCATCAGACTTTTTTCAGATTCTTTTACATGGTTTTGAAATGTTTTGATCTATTTATTATCTAATTTTCTTTGTCAGTAGAGTTCATTTTTAATTTTCTATCTCGATATTCAATTTGCTCGTCAGTGGAATCTTTTTCTTGAATTTGCTCGTCAGAGTCCTTTCTTGATGTTCTATCTATTTATTTAATTTGCTTGTCAGTACAGTCCTTTTTTAATTTTTTGTCTAAATATTTAATTTGCTCGTCAGTAGAGTTTTTTTCTACTTTTCTATCTGGATATTTAGTTTGGTCGTCAGTTTAGTATTCTTCATAATTTTTTGTCTAAATTTTTAATTTGCTCGTCAGTATAGTCCTTTTCTTGAATTTGCTCGTCAGTAGAGTCCCTTCTTTACTATATACTATATCAAGTTTTAAAAACTCAACCGTGATATTAATCTTGCTTATGCTAAAGATAAAAATTGAAATATGCTAAATTTTGAATTGAATAATTAACTCTATTGATCAGAGTTGGTTCAGATTTTTTGTTATTTACTTGTCAGTAGAGTTTATTTTATTTGTATTTATGCACTCTGTAGTTTAGTTTACAATGAAACTACTATTCAGTTTACTCGTTAGTAGAGTCCTTTTCATCTTGTTCCAATTTAGCGTTGAGTAGACCAAAACTTTACTCACGACATTGACCTTCTAATATATTCTAACTATAAATTTTAATTATGAAACAATAATGTTGTATGATAAAAATTGCACCTTTTTATAGTCATAATTAGTGTTAATTTTTGTCGTCAGTAGAGGTCATTTTCGGGTTGCTTTAGTTTTCTTATCGTTAAATGTTTAATTTCAATCTTGTTTTAGTTCTAAAGAATACTATGAAAATGTCTTTTACATATGAACAAAGAATGTTACAATAACAGTATCTTCGATGATGCAGTTATCAAATTCACCTGATCGCACGATAAACATTTTTACAGTTTTTCTACCAAGCAATAAGCATAAGATAGCGTTAAACTCATATCTGTTTATGCAACTTGCCTTAAGACATAATTCCACTAACACCTACTAAATATAAAATAGCATAAATACGTATATTTATTGGTGAAGTTATCCACATCAATCATAATTAATTCCCGTCGATTCCGGTTTCCGGAAATGTAGGTCAACGTCTTAAGTACATCCCTTAATATTTTGTCCGGGTTCAATAAGTCACCCCGGAAGAAAAATAACTCCTCTTAATAACTTAATATAAGGACGAAGGACGAACGAGAGAAATCATCCCTCGGACAAATAGATTTAGATAAATGTATATATGTATATATATATATATATATATATGTGTATATATATATATATATATATATATATATATATATATATAGGGTGTCCCAAAACCTAATGACAAAACTAACACAGCAGAGAGACAGCGATACGTGATTTAAATGCGTGCGAATGAAACAAAAACATCAATCGCCATGAATTACATATTTTATTTATTTATTTATTTATTTATTTATTCATTTATTTGTTTATTTATTAATTTATTCTTAATTAATAAATAAGCAAGCCGTAATCAGGGTTAGAAAAAACCGGTTACTTAATGTTTTTATTTTTTACTCGTTTTTTGAAGTAAAACTTCATTAGACTCGACCACAATACATAGGAATGATCAACTTAAAAACTGTCGAAGGGACTCTACTGACGAGCAAATTCAATATTTAAATAAAATATTAAAAAATACACTCTACTGACGAGCTAATTGAAAATCGATTTAAACTAGTTGGTTTGGTATTTAGCCTTGAGGCAAATTACATGAACTTCCCGATATGTGTAAATAATCGACTTGATCAAAAAAATGTGTAAATAATATACTTCATCAATCCTACTTTAAAAAAAAACGATAATAATTTTAGCAAAGTTTGACGAATTTTTAAAATTAAACTACTTGTCGTTAGGCCGTAATATTACAGTAAGTTCTATAAGACCATGATGTATATCGCCAAAAAAAGTTCCATGAAAAAAGGCTTAAATTTTTTTTCAACATTTAATTACAAGAAAACGGCTCGGTAGATTTTCACCTAAAATTAATCAGCACCAACTAATATCTTTCGAACAGTTTTTGATTTTTCAAAATCGGTTCGGTAGGATGAGCTTAAATGTGGACGAAAAGTTCAACACTTTTTTTCAAATTACGAAGAAACGGCTTGGCAGATCGTTGCACAAAACTGACAAACGATAGTCCTCACCGAAATACATCAAATGGCTTTTAAATTTCCAAAATCGGTTCAGGCGTTTTTGAGAAAACGTCGATCAAAAGTCTAATTTTGACAAATGCCAAAAAGACCATACTGATTTTTGCAAACTCTGACGAATTTTTAAAGCTGAACCAGTTGTCGTAGGGCCGTAATATTTTAGTATGATCTAGAAGACTATGGTATCTACCGTCAAAAAAATAATCATAAAAATCGTCGAATTTTTTTTTTTAAAAACTTTATTACAAGAAAACGGCCCGGCCGATCTCTACCAAAAACTAATCAGCACGATTCCCAACCAATATCTATCGAACGGTTTTTGAATTTTCAAAATCGATTCATAACTGCGGGCTAAAACGTGGACGAAAGAGTTTTCACTTCTCTGCTATTTACGAAGAAACGGTTTGGCCGATCGTCGCACAAAACTGACAAACAATAGTTCTCGTCGAGATACATCGAATGGGTTTTAAATTTTTGAAATCGGTCCAGCCGTTTTTGAGAAAACGGCGATTTACGGCAAAAAATCTGTTGGTGCACACGCACACACTCACACACACACACACACACACACACTTTTCCAAATTTGGTCTCATTCGATTCAGAATGGCTTGAAACGTCGAAAAAACATAAAATTAGCGAATCGGATTTTTTGATGAAAACATAAACTTCTCCTTCGGGAAGTTAAAAATGAGCAAAATCGACTCTACTGACGAGCAATTTAAAACAAAAGGACTCTACTGATGAGCAAAATAAAATATTAGTCTAGAAAAGTGGAAAAAGACTTCACTGGCAAGCAATGTAAAATATGTAATAAAAAGACTCTTCTGACAAACATAAAAAATTATTTAGATAGAAAAAGACTCTACTGACGAGCAAATTAAATAACAATCTTGAAAATTAGAAAAGGACTCTACTGACGAGCAAATTAAAAAATAATCTTGAAAATTAGAAAAGGACTCTACTGACGAGCAAATTAAAAAACAATCTTGATAATTAGAAAAGGACTCTACTGACGAGCAAATTAAAAAACAATCTTGATAATTAGAAAAGGACTCTACTGACGAGCAAATTAAAAAACAATCTTGAAAATTAGAAAAGGACTCTACTGACGAGCAAATTAAATAACAATCTTGAAAATTAGAAAAGGACTCTACTGACGAGCAAATTAAAAAACAATCTTGAAAATTAGAAAAGGACTCTACGGACGAGCAAACTCTGATTTATGTCTTCAAATAAAAATAAACTGGACTCTACTAACTTGCAAGAGACTTCTTATATTCTTTCTGATAATCTTTTTTTTCTATTCATATTATTTCTTCTTTCATTAAAAAACTAGCAAGACTAAAAAAATTCTTAACAAGACTAACTAAGGACTTGAGTGCAAAAAAAGCAATTGAAACATTTTGGTCGTCAGTAGAGTCTTTTTGGTTCAACAAATATACTAATATTTACATCGATAAATATAATCAAAATTGAACCAAAATAGCCAAAAAATACTCACTAAGTTAACTAAATACTCTTTCTTAACTGGACAAAATTTCCAAAATGCATAGACTAAATTTTTAACTTCCCGAAGGAGAAGTTTATGTTTTCATCAAAAAATCCGAATCGCTAATTTTATGTTTTCTCGACGTTTCAAGCCATTCTGAATCGAATGAGACCAAATTTGGAAAAAGTATGTGTGTGTGTGTGAACAGATTTTTTGCCGTAAATCGACGTTTTCTCGAAAACGGCTGGACCGATTTCAAAAATTTAAAAGCCATTCGATGTATCTCGACGAGAACTATTGTTTGTCAGTTTTGTGCGACGATTGGCCAAACCGTTTCTTCGTAAATAGCAGAGAAGTGAAAACTCTTTCGTCCACGTTTTAGCCCGCAATTCTGAATCGATTCTGAAAATTCAAAAACCGTTCGATAGATATTGGTTGGGAATCGTGCTGATTAGTTTTTGGTAAAGATCGGCCGGGCCGTTTTCTTGTAATAAAGTTTTTAAAAAAAAAAATTTCGACGATTTTTATGATTATTTTTTTGACGGTAGATACCATAGTTTTCTAGGTCATACTAAAATATTACGGCCCTACGACAACTGGTTCAGCTTTAAAAATTCGTCAGAGTTTGCAAAAATCAGTATGGTCTTTTTGGCATTTGTCAAAATTAGACTTTTGATCGACGTTTTCTCAAAAACGCCTGAACCGATTTTAGAAATTTAAAAGCCATTTGATGTATTTCGGTGAGGACTATCGTTTGTCAGTTTTGTGCAACGATCTGCCAAGCCGTTTCTTTGTAATTTGAAAAAAAAATTTCATCCACATTTAAGCTCATCCTACCGAACGATTTTAAAAAATCAAAAACTGTTCGAAAGATATTAGTTGGGAATGGTACTGATTAATTTTAGGTGAAAATCTACCGAGCCGTTTTCTTGTAATTAACTGTTGAAATAAAAATATAAGCCGATTTTCATGGAATTTTTTTTGGCGATATACATCATGGTCTTATAGAACTTACTGTAATATTACGGCCTAACGACAAGTAGTTTAATTTTAAAAATTCGTCAAACTTTGCTAAAATTATTATCGTTTTTTTTTTAAGTAGGATTAATGAAGTATATTATTTACACATTTTTTATTGATTAAGTCGATTATTTACACATTTCGGGAAGTTCATGTAACTTGCCTCAAGGCTAAATACCAAACCAACTAGTTATTTTTGATATGTGTCACCCTGTACATGTATGAATTTCATCCCCCTTCTGTATCTGTGACGTAATAATAATGTTGTGAATTTTGCGGTCGGCGTTTTTGTTCCGCGCAATAAAACACGATAGTTCATATTTCATATTACATATATGAATGAATGAAATATATTTCATATCATTGCCGGAGGAATATTTTTGTTCCACATATCATATGAAATATTGCACATTATATGTATATATATATATATATATATATATATATATATATATATATCTTAGAGTTTACATATATCTGCATTGGAATGAAAAAAATCGATTAAAATCTATCGATACATACATCTATCTAATTATCAAATATAGCACATATTTTCATAAATTAGAAAACGTACCAATGGGTGGTTCTCTAAAAACATTACACCTTAAGTCTCAGATTAATTACTAAATGTCATTTAATTATAAGACAGATTGTAATTTAAATATATACATTTATCTAAACAATTACAATTTTTTTTTATCAAAATTAGTCGTTTGGGAGCATATGACATACATACCTACAAAAGATTCATATGTTGACTATATTTTTGTGTGTTGCTATTATTATTTATATCAATTTCCTAAATTAAATGCTCAAAAAATATTCTATTTTATTTTTATGTACTTGTTGTAAAGAATTATGAAACTAATAGTTTCTAAATTAAAAACTTACTGAAACTCATTTTGAATAGTTTAAAATATATAAAGAACGGTCCATAAGTATAATATTCGTA
>NW_020538040.1:1587946-1634809 GCF_003426905.1 Ctenocephalides felis | reverse complement strand
CACATGACTTGTAAATTTTTTTAACGAAAGAACTCTACTTACGAGCAAACTGATTCTAGAGTTTTATGTGCATAAATATTATGTAACAAAAAAGCAAATATACTGACGATTAAGCTAAATATTATTATCCTTGTGAATATAAGTAACATTTACGTTACATTGACGTAACTATTGGTTTCATAAGAATGTTTCTGCTCTACGTTACGATTTTGTAACTTATGTGATTTTTTAGCTTTGTATTGATTAAGTCAATTTTATCATATATCCAAAAGTTTTTTGAAACTTGCCTCAAGGCGAATTACCACTTACAACTATAACATTATATAATATAATAATGAATAAATTATTGAATAAAATACTAATATCTAAAAAATGTTCTATAAATACAAATATGTATATAATTATACATTTGAGGTCTTTCAGAACATAAATATGATTTTCGAAAAAGAGTGCCATAAAGCCTAAAGGTGTATTTTCATATTAACATTTCAAAAAAGCTGTTATTTTGAGTTTCTAATGACACTTGCGACCCGTTCAATAATCTGTAGAATTAAAACTACTTACTACGATTAAATAATTTTTACCCAAAACATCATTTGGGGAATTCATCAACATTTTACATTTGACGTATGAGTCGTCATCCAATGTTTTATTTCAAATTACGCTTTTCGAAAAATGTAAACTTTATATGTGGTTTTGAAATAATAATTATAACTATGTTATTAATAAGGAAGACAAATCTTACCTTATAAATAACTTAATCAATTGTCTTATTGTACGATTGCGTAACAAATGAATACGTCATAAAAAGCAACATGTAACACTATAAATATATATATATATATATATATATATATACGAGTATATATGTATATATATATATATTTCTATTACTATTAAGGCTAAGGCTATAAAAAAGGTTTTGATGGCTAAGGAAAAAGGTAGCCCTAGCCCTAGCCCTAGCCCTAGCACCCGAAATGAGTAATAAGATCCTCGTTTTATTTCTGACACATAATTATTACATTTAATCAGAACAAAAAGGGGGATGTGGTGTGGCATGGCATGGTGTGCAATCACTATTACTGCAAGACAAGGGATGAAACACGATCGTATGAATTTTAGTGATATCGATTTTAGTAACTGTCGATAATTAAATTTAGGTTATTTTTAATTAGTGTAAAAGATATTAAAAGAATCAGATTTTTCTCTTAACTAGATAAAAAAATAATTTCATTTGATTTTGGTTTGCTCGTTCAGTAGAGTCCTTTATTGCGTTGATTGTCGAGGAAATCCTATTTTGCTTCAATATTTAATTCGCTCGTCAGTAGAGTCCTTTTGGTAACATCGAAAATGTTGCTTTGTCATTTGTTCATCAGTAGAGTTCTTTCTTCTTTCTTAGATTATTTAGTTTTCCTCTTCAGTAAAATCCTATTTGTTTATCTACTAGGTAATTAATTTGCTCGTTCGTAGAGTCTTTTCTTTCTTTTTTTATTTCATTGTTCACTTTATTCGTCAGTATAGTTCTCTTTTTACAATCTACGATCTTGTTATGCCAGAAACTTAGTTTATTTGTCAGTAGAGTCTTTACTTTGCCTTTTTTTCTTAATCATTATTTAATTTTTTCGTCTTTAGATAATTCATATTTTTTCATAATTTCATATCTTGATAATTATTTTGCTCGTCAGTAGAGTCTATCATCTCATTTTTAAATTGATAATTAAATTGTTCGTCAATAGAGTTCACTTTTTTTCTTACCTAGATCGATATTCATTTTGCTAGTCAGTGGATTCCTTTTTTTCTTAAGATCAATATTGATTTTGCTCGTCCGTAGAGTCCTTTTTATTTTCCATTTTGCCACCTAATTTTCTACCAGTAAAGTTTATTTATTATCTATTATTTTATACGTAATATCAATTTTAACAATTTATAGCTATAGTACACCAAATTATGTGTTAAAGATTAGAACATATTGTAGATATTTATAATTAGTACAAATTTATAGAATATTTCGTTCAAATCGGACGAACGGTTCAAAAGTTACAAGAGATGTAATGAAAAGTAAACCGATGGGTTGCGGAACTAGGGATCAAATATGAGTTAAGAAGTTTTACTTCAAATATAGGCATGTGGGGTATCAAATGAAAGGTCTCGGCGAGCACAATGTAGAGATCATACTTAAAGACCAAGACTTACATTTTTTGCGTTTGTATTAAAAATATTTTCATAACGCTTACTATGCATGTCCGAGCCTAAGTGAAAATGTATGGGAAAGCGTCGTGTTAGGTTCGGACGACATGGCAAGCATTTGTAGAATTTAAACGCATTTTATAATAATTTTAATCGTTTTTTTTATTTTTACAGATATCTGGTGCAAATTTAATTTTTGCAGAACGGTGAGTGTATTTTATAAAATTCCTTGCATGCATATATATATATATATATATATATATATATATATATATTAACGAGTTCTCGATAACTAGACAATATTAGGTGTAATTTCCCATTTCCCATTTCATATTATTCTCTTTTTCCGTCTTTTCTTCTAGACAGTTGAATAACCCGTCAAATAATAAATACCTGAAAATGGGAAACATGCAATATTTATTACTTTACGACTGCTACAAAAGCTTATTTATAAACATAATTATGTATCATTATTACAATCATTACTTATGTGTCTTTCGATCAAAAAAACAAAAAACAAAAAACTTTTTTTTCCTTTTCTCTTTGTTTTTTTTTGCTCTTGACCATTTTGTGTCACATTAGCACGTGGGTTGATAGTGCGACGGCCGGTGGAAAGAATGAGAAGTAAGAAAGTATTATAGAAACGAATGTTCTTAGGGATTAAGTTCATCCATTAGTCAAATCATTTTTAATAATTTCTAGAGATATTTAGAAATGTTTAGAAATTAAATTTTTTTCGAGTTTTATAGACAGAAATATTTAAAGACCTTTAGAAACCATTTCAAATTTTTTTAAAATCTTCAGAGTTTTAAAAATTATTAGATATTTTCAGATCTACTGACTTAGATTAATCACGTGAGGCTTTTATAATGTGGGAGAACGCGGGCTTTAGTAAATATCACGTGTATTTCTTTTTGACCTCTAAATTTAAAAAAAAAAAAAAAAAATTTTACAAGTTTTTCGTCCGATGTTGGCTAGGGGAGGGGGAGTAATTTTAAATGCCACAAGTCCAAAAATTCCTAAAAAATTGATCACGTGATTAATAGACGATCACTTTTTGCAAATTTAAGTCTGTTTCAAGAATATGTAAAGAAACACGGACCAGTTCTTGGTAATTTAGGGTTTTTTTAAAATTCTACAATATTTGTAATTCTTTTTAAAAAAATACTTTAATCGATATTTTGATATGTCAGTATTTATTTTTTTTAAACTCAAGGTCGTTCATTATTTATAAGCTTGTTTAGTAAAATACTTTTATTATGATGAGATTTATTTTGTTCGGCTCTATTCGGTTTTATTTTTTCAATTTTCATTCAATTTGCTCGTCAGTAGAGTCCTTTCCTTATTTTTATTTCGATTTACAGTTTGCTCGTCAGTAGAGTCCTTTTTTGTTTATATCAAATTTGCTCGTCCGTAAAGTCCTTTTAAATTCCTTATCCATTTATTAAATTTGCTCATCGGTAGAGTCTCTTTTTTCTTGCATGTATTCCGTTTGCTCTACAGTAGAATTCTTTTTTCATGTTGAAGTTTAGTTTGCTCGTCAGTAGAGTTCTTTTATATTTCTCTGTCTAGATATTTAATTTGCTTGTCAGTAGAGTCCTTTTTCTTGTCTATAATAAATTTGCTCGTCAGTAGAGTCTTTTCTTTTTATGTCGATTTTCGTTTTGCTCGTCAGTAGAGTCCTTTTTTATGTATATCGAGTTTGCCGGCCAGTAAAATTCTTTTTTAACTTCCCGTAGGGCAAGTTATAGTAATCGCAAAAAAATCGAAAATGAAAATTTTTACATTTCTCGACGTTTCAAAGGTTTCTGAATATTTTGGCATACCTTAGAAAAAATGGATGTATGTGTGTGTGTGTGTGTGTGTGTGTGCGTGTGTGTATGTATGTGCGGATACAAATTTTCGTCGACGATTTCGGGAACACCGATCAACCGATTTGAATAATTCAAAAAACATTCGATTTGTATTGATAAGGAGACGTGCTGATTAGTTTTTGGCGAAGGCAGGTCCAGCCGTTCCGAAGATACGGGGCAAAAAGTGCCGAAAACGGTAACTCAGTTTTTAAGAGAACGGAGCGTCCGATTTAAATAATTCAAAAAACATTTTACTTGTATTGACAAGGTGAAGAACCAATCAAATTTTCATAAAGGCAGGTCTAACGGTTTCGGAGATTTAATGAAAAAAGTAAAAAAAAATGCCATTTGGCGGTCAAAAATGATCATTAGACATATGCACATCAAATTATCAGATATTTTATAGAGATTTTAACAATAAGTATAATTTTGGTTTACAGTCCTATGGGTTCCGTACCAGTGTTTACGCGTTAGGCGGCGACGTGGCGCTTTACGCTCTTTGATAATTCGTCTTTATGCAGTTAAAGCAGTACGATTGCTTTGAAAAAAAGTTTAGATCTTTCAAAATATGTCAAAATAAAGAAAACATTTTTTTTTCAAAAAAAAAAATTAAAAAAAAAAAATAAAATAAAAAATTTTTTTCAAAAAAAAGTAATTTTTTGTCTAATTGTTTGTCAAAAATCTTATTTTTTCGAAGTAATTTTTTTTCAAAAATGTTAATCGTTTTTAAAAAAATAATAATTTTTGGCACGGGAAGTTCCAGCAATTTGCCTTAAGGCACGATGCCTTAATTGCCTTAAGACAGAATTCCACTTACAGCTAGTTTATGTTAAAATTCAGTTTTCTTGTCAGTAGAGTCCTATTATATTTCTCTATCTAGATATTTACTTTGCTCGCCAGTAAAGTCCTTTTTCTTGTCTATTTTAAATTTACTCGTCAGTAGAGTCCTATTGTACTTTATCTAAATATTTAATCTGCAGTAGAGTCCTTTTTTCATTTTTCTTTATTCAGTTTGCTCATCAGTAGAGTCCTTTTTTCATTGAAAAGGGGACTCTACTGGCGATCATACTAAAAATCTAGACAAAAGATTGCAAAAGTGACTTTACTGACGATCAAACTAAAAATCTAGACAGAAAATTTCAAAAGGAATTCTACTGACGAGCAAACTAAAAATCTAGACATAAAATTGCAAAAGGGACTCTACCGACCATCAAACTAAAAAATCTAGACATCAAATTGGAAAAGGGACTCTACTGACGAGCAAACTAAAAATCTGGACAAAAAATTGAAAAAGGGATTCTACTGACGAGCAAACTAAATAATTAAAAAAAAGATAGAAAATTGGAAAAGATGAGATGAAATTAGATAGAAAATTGGAAAAGGGACTCTACTGACGAGCAAACTAAATAATTAAATAAAAGCTAAAAAAGGGACTCTACCGACGAGCAAACTTTTCAGAAAAGTTGCAATATTTATCAAGTAACATAATCATGTGATTTTTCATACAATATTAATTCTATAAAAAACAAAATAAATAATATAAAGAATAGAGTAAAATTAAAATTCAAAAAGGGACTCTACCAACGAGCAAACCGAATGACACATAACCAAACACACATTCTTGAAACAAACCACACTTTTATTGATCCAAGAGTTAAACCAGCTTTGAACACCTTGAAACTGTTATATACTAAAACTTATTGTTTAAAAAAATTAAAAAAAAACTTATCTATTTGTACATCAACTCTCGCATTATCCACCAATTGCACTTTCATACAAAATTCGTCGATTTTTACAATTAGTGCGACGGCTAGTGCCCTAAAAGCAACACTTTTTTGCAAAATTGTTTACACTTATTACAATCTGTACTTAAAACTAACTTCAGGTACTCAAAAACTATAATACATTAATATATAAACCATAAAAAAATTTATTAGTAAATTTAGTATATCTGTGGTTGTACTTTTGTTTATTACAAAATGTGTAAATTTATTTTATTTCGAGTTACCAGCTGTCGCACTATGGAGTAATTGTATGTCCTTACGGAATTCGTCAATTTTCATACAATATTAATATCGTAAATGGTTTTTTAATAGGACTAGCTTTATTTTGGAACTATTTTCGGGCTATAGCCGTGAATCATAGCTATGATAAATAGTTTTTGATACTTTAATAATGTCTCGTAAATGGGGATATGTTTTTATACAAAGAATTACATAGGAAATGCACTGAAATATGTATGGAAAGTTTAGTTGCAATTGTTTTTTTTTTTAAATTCAGTTTAAAATATTAATATTGATGATATGATATTATAACATTAGGCAAGTTTGTTAAGAATTTAATATTCTTTAAATTGGTCTTGGACACCTTTCATATCCAACAATTTGTTTAAAAGTTATTAAACAAAATATAAAAATATACATTAAAATTGTTCAGTCATGTTTATTAGGAAAAATATTTTTTCATGGATCAGAGACATGGACAATTTTACATATGAATCTTAGAATATTTTTTTCCTATCTAAGATAGTTTTTCAATCCATCAAATCGTTTAAAAGATACTAAACCAAGCTAAGTTATAAATTTGCTTGTCAGTAGAGCCCTTTCATCAATTTCCTATCTAGATTTTTATTTTGCTCGTCAGTAGAGTCTCTTTTTCTATTTTAATTATATATATTTAATTTAGTGGCCAATAGAGTCCAACTTTTAAATTATTTATGGATTTAGATAATTTTTGCTTACCTTTCCTCCTTTTTATTTAAAAATTTGATTTGCTTCTTAGTAGAGTCTTCTTTTTATTTTGAAATACAGTTTGCTCGTCAGTGAAGTCCCTTTTTATGTTCTTATTTATTAACTTTGCTAAGGATAAGTTTGTTTTCTTAAAAAAAAAATTGATTCGTTAATTTTTTTTCTTCGACGTTTCAAATCATTCTGAATCGGATGAGACCGAATTTGAGGAAAAAGATAGTTTGTGACTGTGTGTTTTCATATCGAGATTTATTTTGCTTGTCAGTACAGTCCCTTGTTTAATTATTTAGATCGATTTTTAATTTGCTCGTCAGTAGAGTCGTTTTTCTAATTTTTTATCTAGATATTCAATTTGCTCGTCAGTAGAGTCCTTATTCTATTCTTTTATTTAAATATTTTTTTGTTTGTCAGTAGAGTCCTTTTTCTAATTTTCCATTTTGATATTTAGTTTGTTCGCCAGTAGAGTCCCTTTCCTTGTTTCTGTATTCCAATTTTTACTTCACTCGTCAGAAGAGTCCCTGTTTTGTCTATCTAGATATTCAATTTCAATCTCGACAATAGAGTCCTTTTCTAATTATCTTTATAGAATTTTAGACTTTATCTAGTGGAGTCCCTTTTCCTCTTTTTGCTCGTCAGTAGAGTTCTTTTTTCTCCTTTTATGTCAAAAATTCAGTTTGCTCGTCAGTAGAGTCCTTTTTGAACTGTATATTTAATTTGATAGTCAGTAGAATCCTTAATTATCCTCTAATTTGTTATTTATTCTGCACGTCAGTAGAGACCCCTTTTTATCCTTTAGTCCTTTTATACTTATCTATCTGGATTTTTAATTTGCTCGTCAGTAGAGTCCTTTTTTCACGTCTATATTAAGCTTGTTCGTCAGTAGAGTCCCTTTTGCTTCTCCTATAGCATTATTTTCGTAATTTTAATAATTATCGTGTTATTTTATTAACTTCCCGTAGGGTAAGTTATAGTAATCGTCCAAAAATCGAAATCAAAAATTTTTACATTTCTCGACGTTTTGAAGGTTTCTGAACATTTTGGCATACTTCAGAAAAAATGGATGTGTGTGTGTGTGTGTGTGTGTGTGGTGTGTGTGTTTGTATGTCCGCTTTTTTTCGTCCACGTTTTCGGGCGCACGGATCAACCGATTTGAATGGTTTAAAAAAACATTCGATTCCTATTGATAGGGAGATGTGCTGATTAGTTTTTGGCAAAGGCAGGTCCAGCCGTTACGGAGATATGGAGCAAAGAGTGCAAAAATAGAAAGCGAATTTTTGAGAGAACGGATCAACCGATTTGAATGGTTTAAAAAACACTCGATTCCTATTGATAGGGAGATGTGCTGATTAGTTTTTGGCAAAGGTAGGCCCAGAGGTTTCGGAGTTACAGAGCTAAATTTAAAAAAAATGGCTGTTTTTGAGAGAACTAAGCGTCCGATTTAAATGATTCAAAGAACTTTCTGCTTTTTTCAACAAAACAATTGATTTTGGAAAAAAAAATTTTTGTTTCTAATTTTTTTTCAAAAAAATTTTTTTGTAATTTTGGACTAAAAATTCAAAAAATCACCCAAGCTAAGCACAGTCTAAGCGCCACTCTGGTACAAATGTTTACCCAAGTGCGTTTAGACTGTTTGTGTACTGGAGCACTTTTCCAATTTTGTGAAAATTATTGAAAAATGTGAAAATGCCGCCAAGCTGAGCACAGTATAAGTGAAATGTCGCACAGAATTATTTGCAAATGCGTTTAGACTGTGACTATGCGGGAGCACTTTTTCAATTTTGTGGAAATTTGGCAACTATTTTTTTTTTTTTGAAATTTGATTCGAAATGAAATGACGATTGTTAATGTTCTGGAGGTGATAAATTGATTTATTTATAATTAACTTTCCGTAGGTAAGTTATAGTAATCGCACAAAAATCGAAAATGAAAATTTTTATATATCTTTACGTTTCAAAGGTTTCTGAATATATTGGCATACCTTAGAGAAAATTGATGTATGTGTGTGTATGTGGTGTGTGCGTGCATTTGTGTGTGTTCAGATACAAATTTTCGTCGACGATTTCGGGAATCGGGATGAAGCAATTTGAATAATTCAAAAACATTTTACTTGCATTATCAAGATGAAGATTTGATGAAATTTTTATGAATTAGGTCTAGCGGTTTCGGAGATCTAGTAAAAAAAGTAAAAAAAATAACATTTGGCGGTCAACAATAATCATTAGACATTAGACATATGCACATCAAATTATCAGATATTTTATAGAGATTTTAACAATGAGTATACATTTTGTTAACATTCCTATGGTTCCGTACCAATGCTTATGCGTTAGACAGCGACGCGGCGCTTACGCGCTTCGATATTTAGTCTCTATGCATTAAAGCAGTACGATTGCTTTGAAAAAAAGTTCAAAATTTCCAAAATATTTCAAAATAAATTTTTCAACAAAAACTTTTGTCAAAAATTTATATAGTTCCTCAAAAATCTATTTTTTTAGAGTAAATTTTTTTAAAAAATGTTAATCTTTTCAAAAAAAAAATAATTTTTGGTACGGGAAGTTCCAGCAATTTGCCTTAAGGCACGATGCCATGCGCCCCACTAGTTAAGTCTTAGCTTATCTTAAGACAGTATCTTATTTCAAATTAAATAACACATTCCTCACCACTTTAATTATCTCACCCCTTTCATCCCTTTTTTCTGGAATTAATTCGTGAAATTCGACAACCGCGCACTTGCGTTCGCCGTGTTTTATTAGGGTCGAAACGTATTTCGGTGTTTATCGTTTATCGTTAGATCGTTTATTGTTTATTGTTTATTGTTTATTGTTTATATCATTTGTCGGTGTGTTAATAAACAATGGCAATAAACAATGCATTATAATTATTAAACATTTATTTTATTACGGTACAACCCTTGACGAAGGGTTCACATCGCCAACCCTCGCGGAGGGCGCGGATAGACGGAGAGCCGGGTGCAGTTTTATAAGATATTTAAAATAATAAAATACTATTATATTAACAAACGAGAAATTGAAGGAGCACATATTGCCCTTCTATATTTAATGTTATTAATAGCGGTGCATTGTGGACACTGATCAAGGTTACAACGCAAATGTAGTCACACACGTGTAATGAAGGAGTGGGAGAGGTTTGTGAGAAACGAAAGGAGAAAGAAAAACAGAGAGAAATAAATTAATATATAGAAATATAATATATGTTATATGGTTTTTAGATTACTGGATGATGACACACATCAAGTGTCGAAACGTTAATGGATTTTATAAGACAAAAAAATTGATTGTCAAGAAATTTGTAGAAATAAATCTAGAAACACATCGGTTTGCCGTGCGATCTGGCGTATTTTACATATAAACGGATCTTATGATAATTGCACCATATAGAATCTTGTTATCATACCATTCCTTCTTGCTTACAATTTAGAAACTGAAAAGGACTCTACTGACAACCGAACTAAATGATAAAAAAGTGAACTCTATTAACGAGCAAATTGAATATTTTGACAGAAAAATTGAGCAAGGACCAAAATTTAATAAAGATTTTTATAAAAGTGTTGAATTTGCTAGGAAAAATAAAATGAAATGTGCTTTATCCAGGTTTAGTGTTTGGCGCAATCAACAGAGGCGCTAATGTGCTGAAATTCACCATTCTTTTTTAAATTTTAAGTTTTTGTGAAAATATATTTTCTCATTCTTCATTTTTCATTTATTTTTTGAAAAGAATCAGGTTTCCTATATAATAATTTTATATTTATATAAATATTATTCAGTGTTATACTTTGGGGTTGAATTTACGTCCTAAAGTTGGTGGCGCCTCTATGAATTGCGGAAACAATTAAAATTGCGATCTATTTATACTTATTGAAATATGTAGATATGTCAGTGAAGGAATTTGTAGGAGTGACTCTACTGACGAGCAAACTCAAAAAAGAACTTAAGGATAAAAAGGGACTCTACTGTCGAGCAAACTAAATTTCGAACTAGGGATAAAAACGACTCTTCTAACAAACTAAAGAATAAAAAGGACTCTACTGACGAGCAAATGATAAATTTAGATAGAATATGAAAAAAAAGACTTTACTGACAAGCAATAAAAATATTTATGTAGACTATGCGAGAAGGGACTCTACTGACCACAAAACTAAATTTTAAATTTGAGGATGAAAAGGATTCTACTGACAAACTAAAGAATAAAAAAGGACTCTACTGACGAAAAGACTCTACTAAACAAACAAAAAAATAGAAAAAGGACTCTACTGACAAACTAAAGAATAAAAAAGGATTCTACTAACAAATTAAAATATCAAAAAGGACTCTGCTGACAAACTAAAATATAAAAAAGAACTCTACTAACAAACTGAAAGATAAAAAATGATTACACTGACAAATTAAAATATAAAAAAGAATTCTACTGACAAACTAACGAATAAAAAAGGACTCTACTGACGAAAAGACTCTACTAACAAACTATAGAATAAAAAAGGACTCCGAAAACAAACTAAATAATGAAAAAGAACTCTACTAAACAAACAAAAGAATAGAAAAAAGACTCTACTGATAAACTAAAGAATAGAAAAAGGACTCTACTAACAAACTAAAGAATAAAATAAGGACTCTACTGACAAACTAAAGAATAAAGGACTCTACTGGCAAACTACGAGTATACAATAAAAAAAGGACTCTTCTAACAAACAAAAGAATAAAAAAACGACTCTACTGAAGAACAAAGACTCTTAACGAACTATAGAATAGAAAAGAACTCTACAGACAAACTAAAAGATAAAGGACTCTACTAACAAACTAAATGTTATATAGCAATAAGAGAAAAGGGACTCTACTGACGAGCAAACTTATTATCGGCGTAAAAAGCAAAAAAATGGACTCTACTGATGAGCAAAGTAAACCAAACACCTCTCACACTATCGTCGTAATTAAATTCAGAATTAATCTTCATTAATCAATACATTAATTAATATACTTACTAATAAATAAAATGTAAAATTTTTTTTTAAATTAATGGATAATTTATTTATTATTCAATAATAATTTTATAAAGTGTATTAAATTAAAAAAAAAAAAAACAAATTATATATAGGGTCCGCTAAATAATTTTTTTTTTACAAAACTACTGAATATTTTCTAAAATTTATTTTCTTATTTGGAAGTACAATCCTTTCAGTTAATAATGAAATTAATTCATTTAATAATGAATATAATAATTTCATTCAAAAATGAAAAAAAGTCTCGTCTGAGCGTTGAAAAAAAATGAAAATGAAAAATGTTAGATGACATACCCTATATAATAACCTTTTATAAACTGTGTTAGCAAAGACGTACACCAGCCCCAGCACTAGCGCCATATATCCTCCGCGGTCGTTTTAATAAAATATTATATGCCTACTGGCAGGTTGCTGCTGCTTGTCGCTCATATAAAATGTTTTATTGCACATCAACTAATTGACTTTGGCATTATTGTCACGAATTTATACATTTGTACATTACATAAACACATTTATATATACATTTATACATTTATTTGTATATATATATATATATATATATATATATAAATATATATATATATATATAAATGTATGTATGAATGAATGGAGTGAATTTACGACGTGTTTTATAGTTCTAGTATTATATAGAGTTTAGTGTTTCGGTTGTGCCTGATACGGGCATTAAAATTATTATTGTTTTTGCGTTTATTGCAAATTACATTCTCGCGAATAAAATCGCACAAAGCAATTTGCAATATTGTATTTTATAATGCAATACATTATATTATATAAGTATATTTATATGACGTCATCATGTGGAATTACTAAAGTCATAAAAAAGATTCAATTCATATTAATAAAAGAATTATATGTCAATATATATATATATATATATATATATATATATCTCACTCTTTATTTTTTATCATTTTTTTTAACTATAAATTATACTATGTAGTTCAGTTCACTCGTTAGTGGAGTTCTTTATTTTATAATATTCTAGATTGTTATTTAATTTGCTCGTCAGTAGAGTCCTTTTTTAATTATCTATCTACATTTATAGAGACTATCTATCTAGTAGAGTTCTTCTTCCTCTTTTTGCTTATCGGTAGAGTCCTTTTTTCTCTTTTTATGTCTAAATTCAGTTTGCTGCTCAGTAGAGTTCTGTTTTTATCTTCAATTTTGGGTTTGATTGTCAGTATAGTCTTTTTGTCTTGCGTTATTTGGCTCGTCAGTAGAGTCCTTTTTTTAAATTGATTTGCTCGTCAGTAGATTGTCAGTAAATACCTGTTTTTAAAAATCAATTTGCTCGTCAGTAGAGTCTTTTTTCTAATTTTTAATCTAATTATTTAATTTGCTTGTCAGTAGAGTCCTTTCTTGATTAATTTGCTCGTCAGTAAATACCTGTTTTTAAAAATCAATTTGCTCGTCAGTAGAGTCTTTTTTCTAATTTTTAATCTAATTATTTAATTTGCCTGTCAGTAGAGTCCCCTTTTTATCTTCGGTCTCGATATTAAATTTGCATTAATATAGTCCTTTTTTTCTTATCATTGCCAATTAGTTCGTCAGTAGAGTCCTATGTAGATATTTAATTTACTTGTCAGTAGAGTCCTTCCTTTTTCTCTAGATCAATATTTAAATTTGTTCGTCGGTAGAGTCCTTTTCGAATTTCCTCCTTTTTCTAATTTTCATAACTATTAATCTTATTTAATTAAATAATTTCCTAATTTTTTTTTGTCAGTGCAGTCTAATTTTCTTTCTATATATGTAATTTGCTTGTCAGTAGAGTCCCTTTTGTAATTATCAATTTAGATATTTAATTTGCTCGTCAGTAGTCTTCTAGATATTTAATTTTCTAAAAACTGTTTAGAATATGTGATATAAAATTAGGAAAAATTAACTACGTGATTTTTTTTTATTAAATAAAACACATTTTTAATAATTTTGCAGTAACGAGTTTAAAGAAGTTTTACTTCAAAAATTTAGATTCAATTTCTATGGCATGTGGGGTATCGTTTGAAAGGTCTCGACGAGTACAATCCGAATACTGGAGTAAAATTCTAATAGACAAAATTATATGGAATCTAATGAAAAATTGTATCCATACACACACATACATTTCTTCCTATGTACTAAAATTACACCATTCTAAAACAGTCCAAAAGTGACTTTCTAATCCGTTTCTGCACTATATCAGAATATTCTAATTCGAGTAATAACTTGGAAGTACTTAATGGTTACTTAGGCAAAGTAATAATATTTATGTATACATATAGAAATAGTTGGGTTACTAGGAATACTAGAACAGAGTCTGCAAAACATTGATATGCAAATAAATTGAAGGAAATGCTAATTTTAGAATAATATCATATCTGCACAAACTTAGAACTTAAGGCGATTCTCTCTCTTATATATATATATATATATATATATATAAAAAAAAATCCATTAGTCATAAACCAGAAAAAAATCTGACAGTTCTAAAAATCAAATAATTTCCATAAAAAGTGTATCTACTTTTTGAAGTAAAACTTCTTTACTACTAATTCATTAAAAGTGTATAACAAAGTTGACAAATTGAATAGTTAATTTTTCACAATTTTACACCTCATTTTTAAAATAAAACTTAACATACTAATATTTTTTGTAAGAGCAATATTGTAATAGTTTTCATTATTATATAATCATTTTTTTATGATTATCGTTTTCTACTCATGCAGACTTTTCAAACAATACCCCACATGCCATAAAAGTAACAATCTTGATTTTTGAAGTAAAACTTCTTATGCTCGTCTATTACAAATTCATATAAACTGTACATTTTCTTGGCAAATTTTGTAGTTTGTTATTTGCTACAAAAATATAACGTTTCAAACATTTTTCAATAATATTATTCAGAAAACTAATATTTTTTGTAATATGATTTTTATAACATATTCATTTTCTTATAAAATTTGTTTTCTGCTCGTCGAGACCTTTCAAACGATACCCCACATTCCATAAAAGTAATAATCTTATTTTTGAAGTAAAACTTCTTTAGACTCGTTCTTGGCGAATATATATTCTTGGCAAATTGTATTGTTAATTATTCGTTATAAAAGTATTACGCTTTAAACATTTCAAAAAGTTTCAGTTATTGAACGAATTAATATTTTTTGTAATGTGATTTGTATATTATATTCATTTTTTTTTACAAAATTCGTTTTCTACTCATCGAGACCTTTCAAATGATACCCAACAAGCAATAAAACATTGAATTGAATTTTTTGAAGTAAAACTTCTTTAGGCTCGTCTAATACAAATTCATAAAAACTGATATATTACGATGTTTATAACTTTAATTCATAAAAAAAACTAAGATATGGTATTAATTAGAAGAAAATACTTTCGGAATATAAAATTGTGAGTAAAAATTGCAATTTATTTATTTATTTATTTATTTGTAGACTGTTGTTGAAATTCAAATTTCAAAAAGCCACAGCAAAGCGTGGCAGGGAATGCTCTAGTATGCATTAACTTCTAACCAAATCCTGCTTTTTATTTTCTTTGTGATAAATACTAATATATTTTTAAATACAACAGTAAACACATTAGTCAACACTTAATTCCATAGAATTAACTAACAGGGCTATAATTATTTTGACATTACGTAGGCAGAAGGGCTGGAAGAAAAATTAGTAGAAAAATAATTTATATTGTTTTGAACAAACTGAAAAAACAAATGAAAAGAAACTGATTTACAAACTGAATTAAAGTACTGATAATTTAAGGGATAAAGTTTTTCGATACATGAGCATTTTTGTTTATTCTAATTTGTTACTAAGATTTTTGTAAAGTGCTCGTCGAGACCTTTCATTTGATACCCAACATGCATTTTTACTTTTTGGAACATTTTGGCCCACTGTACTGTATATAGTACGAAGCAACTTTGATCGGACATCGACTTGACTTGTTTGTGTATTTATTTACTAAATCTCTTAGTAACTTTTGAACCGTTTGTTTAATTTGGATGGTGTATTCGGCAAATTTGTGTGAAATTAAATTATCTATAATATTGTCCTATAATTACACTTGGTATAAAGCAAAGTTTCTCGAAAAATTGATGAATTATTGTTAGATATGTGGTAAATGTGTAAGGTACGGAACCCTGTTGATTTTTAGGATCTATAAGTATGGTATTTGTGAAGTACTCAACGAGACCTTTCATTTGATACCCCACATGCATTTTTACTTTTTGGAACATTTTGACCCACTGTACTGTATATAGTACGAAGCGACTTTGATCGAACATCGACTCGACTCGTCTGTGCATTTATTTATTAAATCTCTTGTAACTTTCAAACCGTTCGATTAAATCAAATGATGTATTTGACAAAATTATTCTAAAATAAATTATCTAAAATATTGTCCTACATTATAACGACCTTTAGCAACTAGGTATACCTTAAAATTGCTTTGAAAGTAGTACACTTCAATATATAATTTATATAAAGTTTTCAAGAGTTATAAACAGTTTGAAATATATATTATAAAAAAGCAATTGTCATGAAAGTATTAATTTCCTGAAAAAGTAAAAGTTTGTTTTTGCCAGAAAATCCAACTTGCTCATTAGTATACTAATAAATATTTATTATTATTAATTCATTATATTTGAGTCAAAATTCACAACCTATTCTATATCTTGGATATTTTAAGGTTTTATAAACTATTTATTAATTTATAAAACACAATGCTATTTTTATGATATATATCTGTGTCTTTTATTTAATTTTAAATAAAAAATAGCTTTCTCCATCTTCATTTCCTCGCAAAAAAACAAAAAAACAGGGAAATACCCAATTTTGACCTACTGTACTGTATATAGTACGAATCGACTTCGAGTCGACTTCTTGTGCATTTATTCATTAAATCTCTTGTAACTTTTGAACTATTTGATTCACATGAATGAAGTATTCGACAAATTTGTTTAAAATTAATCCATCTATAGTTATGTGATACATTATAATACCTTAGCAATACAGTATACTTTAAAATCGTACAAGAAACTAGAACTTTACTGTTAGATTTTACTTGAATATAAAGGGTACGGAACCCAATTGATTTTTAGTGTTCACAACTATGATATTCGTAAAAAGTTTGTCAAGACCTTTCATTTGACACCCAACATGCATTTTTACTTTTTGGAACTTTTTGACCCACTGTACTGTATATAGTACGAATCTACTTCGACTCGACTCGTTTGTGCATTTATTTATTAAATCTCTTGTAACTTTTAAACCGTTCGATTAATGTGGATGAAGTATTCGGCAAATTTATCTAGAATTGATAGCTTTACAATATTGTCTTACATTATAAAAACCTACATCAACTCGGTATACTTTAAAGTAACAAAATAAGATTTTTAAATCATTGTTTTGAATCAAAGATTTTTTATAAGTTTTTACAATTATTAAAATTTTTTCTATTAGGCTGCCGAAGGCAGCTATTTAACCCATAACCTCGCTTTAAGTACCAATTTATTTTTTATTTTAATCAAGTAAAATTTGGCACAAGCTCCCTTATTATTCACTATGCAAATATTGATTTTATCTTTCACTCTTTGTCAACGCCACAAAGAAAACAGCTAATTGATTTTGTTTCTTCGATAAAATGTAAAATATTTATCCGAATGAAATGAATTAAATTGCATTCGATACGTATGTATGTCGACTACGAGTTACCATAATTTTATCAAGATCAGTCAAGCAGTTTTTCTGTAATTAATATAAATGTTAACAAATGCAGCATTTTTTCTCTATGAATTTGATATATACTAAATTATTTTTAATAATTAAACTATAACTACTAGAAATTTGTAATTTTAGTATAATATTTATTAATATGTCTACTATAACACCAAATACTAAAATCAACACTTTTCTTACCAAACAAACCTACAATCAACAATAATCTAAACAAATCCATTCACTAAACCCATTAAATTATCAAACTCGCACCTGTCAACACATTAAATAACTCGTACCGCCATCTATCATCTGCGGTCATTACATCCAGTGGCGGTCACTTAAATTTACGACCGTTTATGACCTTTAAAGACTTACCTTCATTAATCTCTGAAAATAATTATCAAAACCGTTTTCTAAATGCTTTTAGACGATTGTCGTCCTTTATTTCATATTTAATATCCTTGCAAAATGACAATTGGAAAGGACCAGAAGTGGGATGAAGAAAGTATATATATATATATATATATATATATATAGGGTATTATGATGGTCAGTTAAGGTTTTGCACATGTGAGATGTTTTGCGTAATTGTTTTTGTGATTAATGGAAGGTAAAGGATTGTTTGGTTGAAGTGTTTTGTGTAGGGGTAGTATGTACATTTTTGGTTTGCAAGGTGTATAAGTATGATATTCGTAATGTGCTCGTCGAGACCTTTCATTTGATACCCAACATGAATTTTTACTTTTTGGAACATTTTGACCCACTGTACTGTATATAGTAAGAATCGACTTCGACTCCTATCGCTTGTGCATTTATTTATTATATCTCTTGTAACTTTTAAACTATTTATTTAATATGAACGATGTATTCGACAAATTTGTTCAAAATTAAATTATTCGTAATACTCCCTAATAAAACAAGTAACAGTAGTTTAAAATAGCTAAGAAAATTGATAAACTAATTGTAAATATAAGGTAAATGTTTAATGTACGGAACCCTATTGGTTTTAAGGATCTTTAAGTATTATATTCGTAAAGTGCTCGTCGAGGCCTTTCATTTGATACCCAACATGCATTTTTACTTTTTGGAACGATTTGACCCCCTGTACTGTATATAGTACGAAGCAACTTGCATAAGACATCGACTCGACCTGTGAACTCTTGTAACTTCTAAACAGTTTGATTAATATGAATGATGTATTAGGCAAATTTGTTTAAAATTAAATAATCTATAGTACTGTCTATTAAAACAAGTAATTGTAGTACAAAATATCTTAGAAAATCGATAAGTTAATTGTAAATATAAGGTTAATGTTTAATTTACGGAACCCTATTGGTTTATAGGGTCTATAAGTATGATATTCGTAATATGCTCGTCGAGATCTTTCATTTGGTACCAAACATGAAATTTTGATTTTTGGAACTTTTTGACCCACTGTACTGTATATAAGTCAAATCGATATTGATTCTACACGTTTGTGCATTTATTTCTTATAACTCGTGTAACTTTCAAACCATTCGATTAATATGAATGATGTATTCGGTAAATATTTACAAAATTCAATTATCTACAATATTGTATAATATCACAACGTCCAACAGCAACTCGGTATACTCGAAAATAGCAACTGAAAACTAAAAACTTTTTGTGCTAAAAGAAACTATCTTTTTAGTTTAGAAACGAGTTTTTTTAGTTTTGAATCTAAATTTATGTTGCTCGGTAGTAGAGTTCTTTTTTGTTTTTTGTTTTTAAGTAAACTTATTTTGCTTGTCAGTAGAGTTCTTTATTCATCCTCTAGAACGACATTTAGATTGCTCATTACCAGAATGTTTTTTTTATCTTTTAGTTTGCAAATTGATTTGCTAGTAAGTGGAGTTCTCATTGATAGATTATCACAGGAATTTGTTATTATATTTATATTAAATTCAATAAAATCTAGTATAAGTTTGGTTGTCAGTAGAGTTCTTTTTTAATGCATCACCCTGATAAAAATGTAACATGATAACAGTTTCTTTCAGTACAAAAAGTTTTTAGATTTTAGTTGCTATTTTCAAGTATACCGAGTTGCTGTAGGGTATTATGATATTAGACAATATTGAGCGGTATTTAATTTTGAACAAATTTGCCGAATACATCAACCATATTAAACAAACGATTTAAAAGTTACAAAAGATTCAATGAAAAAATACATAAACGAGTCGGATGTCTATTCCAAGTCGCTTCGTACTATATACAGTACAGTGGGTCAAAATGTTCCAAAAAGTAAAAATGGATGTTGGGTATCAAATGAAAGGTCTCGACTAGAACTTTACAAATATCATACTTATATATCCTAAAAACCAATAGGGTTCCGTACTTTATATACTTACTACAAAATCTATAAGTGATACGCACCTTCAACATCAACTATACATTCTAGAACGTTAAAATTGGAACATGTACTTCTACAAATTATCTATAATTTCCACAAATACTAAAACTACTAACTTCTACTAAAAACTAGTTCTAAACCTATTTTGAAAATAGTGTTCGCGCCATATCAAAGTGTGCGGTTATATTGATATATAAACAATAAATCGTCAATCGAAAATCATACAAAATCAATCATTACGATATTAAAACATATTAAAATTATTGTAAATACACTTATAACTTGTTATTAATATAAAATAAATATATGCAGTTATAATTAAAGTATTTTACGATTGGTCCTTCAAAAACATCAATCAAAACAACATTGCAAGAAAACAAGTAGTATAACAAAAGATGAATGGACTCATTGTCAAATACAATTTTAAAGCATATACAGTTTTCGTAGGACTTTGCTATATTAGACAATATTTTAGATTATTTAATTGTGCACAAATTTCCCAAATACTGTATTAATATTAAACAAACGGTTCAAAAGTTACAAGAGGTGCAATAAATAAACGCACAAGCGAGTCGAGTCGATGTCCGATCGAAGTCGCATCGTACTATATACAGTACAGTGGGTCAAGATGTTCCAAAAAGTAAAAATACTTGTTAGGCATCAAATGAAAGGTCTCGACGAGCACTTATGGATATTAAAATACAATAGAGCTTCATACGCTTTCACTTATCCTAGACAAATTGAAGTGCCAGAGACAAATATACGATTTTTTTCATTTTTTTAAGAATTGCAAACTTCTGTTTTGCATAAAAATTGCAATTAGTGTTGGTATAATATTATAGTACTACGTATCATACTACAAATATACTAATCTAATGCTTTATAATCTACAAACGATGCCAAAAATACTTGCACTCGTATTAAGTTTTTGTGCTTGATAGCGATTTTAAAGTATGCCAAGTTTTTGTAGGTCTTAGGTGTACTAGAGAAAAGTATAGTACATTTATTTTAGAACAATTCACTAAATATTTTATTCATTTTGGACGAATGGCTTAAAAGTTCTAAGAGATTTAATGAATAAATGCACAAACCAGTCGAGGCGATGTCCGATCGAAGTCGCTTCGTACTATATACAGTACAGTGGGTCAAAATGTTCCAAAAAATAAAAATGCATGTTGGATATCAAATGAAAGGTCTTTACGAGCACTTTACGAATATCATACTTAAAGACCCTTAAAACCAATAGGGTTCCGTACATTCTTATGTTTAAAACATACCTTATATTTAAAACTAATTAATTAATTTTCTTAGATATTTTGAAGTACAGTTACTTGTTTTATTGGACAGAATTATTAATTATTTAAATTTGAACAAATTTGCCTAATACATCATTTATATTAAAGGAATAGTTTAGAAGTTACAAGAGATATAATAAATCATAGCACAAGTTAGTCGATTCGTACTATATATAGTACAGTGGGTCAAAATGTTCCAAAAAGTAAAAATGCATGTTGGGTATCAAATGAAAGGTCTCGACGAGCACTTTACGAATATCATAGTTACAGATCTTGGAAACCTATAGGGTTCCGTACGTTACACATTTACTACATATTTCACATAAAAAACACCAATTTACTTTGCAACTTTGCTTTATACCAATGCCAATCATGAGACAGTATTATAGACAATTTAATTTTAAACAAATTCACCGAATATTTCATTAACTTTCGACGAACAGTTCAAAAGTTACAAGAGATATAATAAACAAATGCACAAACGAGTCGAAACGATGTCCGTTCGAAGTCGATTCGTACTATATACAGTAAAGTGGGTCAAAATGTTCCAAAAAGTAAAAATGCATGTTGGGTATCAAATGAAAGGTCTCGACGAGCACTTTACGAATATCATAGTTACAGATCTTGGAAACCTATAGGGTTCCGTACGTTACACATTTACTACATATTTCACATAAAAAACACCAATTTACTTTGCAACTTTGCTTTATACCAATGCCAATCATGAGACAGTATTATAGACAATTTAATTTTAAACAAATTCACCGAATATTTCATGAACTTTCGGCGAACAGTTCAAAAGTTACAAGAGTTGTAATAAATAAATGCACAACCCAGTCGAATCGATGTCAATTCGAAGTCGCTTCGTACTATATACAGTACAGTAGGTCAAAATGTTCCAAAAATTAAAAATGCATGTTGGGTATCAAATGAAAGGTCCTGACGAGCTTTTTGAAACCAACATAATAATAATCACTCTATACAATTTTTTTACAAAATATATTTCTCTCTATATATACACACAACATTCTGCTTCACATCAGTTTCTTCATCTTATACTATTAAATTAATTATAATTAATAATTTTTAAATTAATTATAATTATAATTATTAATTATTAAATTAATTATAATTATTAATTAGTTACATTTTTAATGATTTATATATTATGGCCTCCGTCGTGTTGGCAAGGTCTCCTCTTCGCCAATTTTCGGCAAAAATCGGGATCCTTCATGACGTCACCGACGAAAACGCTGAGGAGGTACCATTGTTTGTCCTGGTTGGAACTCGATAGGTATCCGCTGGAATTTGATTAATTAATTAGATTATTGTTGAAGTAAAACTTTTTTAGGCGCGACTAGGGTGTAAATCCGTACAAATGCAACTGAAGTTTGTTACGCCCGAACTGTGCGTCATTCGCTCTCGATTAGATCATTTCTATACGGGTCGATTGTGATTAGCAGTCGTGTATGTGAATAGAGATCTGTCGTTGTATGCGCATCGATATCAACAAGCAAATCGACATAGGTAAATAAACATTTTAAAGTTACATCATAGTACAAATCTTGCTTTAATGGAAAATGCTTAAATTAGAAGAATATTTTACCCTGTTTCTTGAAAATAATAAAACAAATTAAACATTTGTGCCGTGTACTAAACGTGAGTTTATTGATTAGAAATTATTTCTATATTATTCGTAGTTTCTATAAATCTTTGAAGTCATTAAAATAGAAAATATTTTTTAGGCAAAACTTATATTACAGCTGTTCAAAGAATGAGATTTTATCGCCAGCGAAAAAGTAAAAAAAATATCATCAGTCAATGAATGTATGTAAATAAAACAAATATAAAAGTATGGCTTCAATTTGTTAGACAAGACGGATATTACAGCTGTTCAAAGAATGAGATTATATCGCCAGCGAAATAGTCAAAATAAAATACAAGCAGTCAGTGAATGTATGTTAATTTTAATTACATGAAGTTCTTCAAACACAATTATTATATGATGATGGGTATCAATAAACAATATTTGTTTAGGCGTTGTTTAACATAATAATCTGTGTGAACGAATATTATAGAATTCATTAATCAGCAATTTCTTAATTTCTCTAATGAAGGTTCATTTATAAATGCTAATTACAATGACAAACCGATCATGTCATATTTGAAGTATGACTTTAATTACATTGTTTTCAAATATTATAGATATTTTTAATGCTATTATCAATATATAATTTATAATTTATCATTATATAAATGTGTAAAATGGTGTTGACACTAATAAATGTGTGCATCACGAGTGTTACCATATTACTAAAAAACTAAATTATTCCAAATTGTTATATGATGTATTTATTTTTACTTAAATGCCATCTTGCACAGTAGCAAATAAGTTTTACTTCAATCGCGTGTGATCCTTACGCGCACTCTTTTTTATTTTCGATTTTTGTTGGATTTTTGAGTCTCTTTGTTTGTTATTGGAGTACGCTAAAAACTTTATTTTTTTATTCAGAGAATTGAAAAAGGGACTCTACTGACGAGCAAACTTTAATTTTGATTTAGGAAGTAAAAAAGGGACTCTACTGACGAGCAAACTTTAATCTCGATCTAGAAAGTAAAAAAGGGACTCTATTGACGAGCAAACTTTAAAGCACATTAAAGAAAATAGAAAAAGGACTTTACTGACGAACAAATTTAATATTACTAATAAAAATAGAAAAAGAGCTTTACTGACGAGCAAATTTAAAATCATCAATAAAAATTTGAAAAAGGACTCTACAACGAGTAAATTTAATCATCATTGAAAACACTAAAAGGACTCTACTGATGAACAAAATCACCAATGAAAAATAGAAAAAGAACTCTGCTGACAAGCAAAATTCATATTATCAATTAAATATCAAAAGGACTCTACTAACGATCAAACTTCAAATTACCGATAAAAAATAGAAAAAGGACTTTACTAACGAAGAAAATTGATATTATTAATAAAAATAGATCTTTGGTAGAATTTGTAGATTTTTCTAGATATCATTAAAGTATGACTGTGTTAAAGAATTTTTTTTAAGAAAAAAATTCATAGCTGTTAATACATTTTTCTGCAGAATTTAGCAACCCTTAATTTCTTTTCTATTTATAAATACTAAAATTACAAAAATATTTTACAAATTGTATAAAGATTTTTTCAATAATAGATTTTCAAATCTTTTATCACAATTATTTTCTCTTAATCAAAATTAAAATTTGCTCATCAGTGGAGTTCATTTTTTAATTCTTTAAATTAAAATTAATGTTTGCTCGTCAGTAGAGTCCCTTTAGTAATTCTCTAAATCAAAATTAAAATTTGCTCGTCAGTAGAGTCCCTTTTAAAATTCTCTAAATCAAAATTGAATTTTGCTCAATCAGTAGAGTCTCTTTCATTCCTCTATTTTTTGGTACTGAAAAATCCACAATGTATTTAGCACTTTAGTAAAAATAAAAATTATAAAAAAGGACTCTACTGACAAGCAAACATAAAATAATTAGAAAAGGGCTCTACTGTCGAGCAAACTTAATATTTTTAATAAAAATAAAAAATGTTCTACTTACAATTAACTTGATTTTATCAATAAAAAAAAGAAAAATGACTCTACTGACGAGCAAACTTCATATCAATGTTAAGAATAGAAATAGGAGCTTACTGACGACCAAACTTTAATTTTGATATAGAGGTCTAAAAAAGGGACTCTACTGACGAGCAAACTTTATTAATTGTGATTTAGAAAATTAAAAAAGAGACTCTACTTACGAGCAAACTCTATTTTAATCTAGATAATTTTAAAAAGGGACTCTACTGACGAGCAAACTTTAATTTTGATTTGGAGAATTAAGATATGGACTCTACTGACGAGCAAACTTTGATTTTGATTTGGATGCGCCAAAGTATCTGGAATTCAAAAATTATAAACCATTTTTAAAGTACTAAAATAATAATAATAATAATAATAATAATTTTTCAATAATTTTACTCGGAGTGAAACAGCTTTAGGCTATAATCGACATATTTATTGTTGTCCATTGACGACACTCGTGCACATATTGACTGTATTGTTTATGTGTGTGTCAATTATGTTTTTTTTATTTGTACAACGAATGCTCAATAAACTAATTTTTTCTAGTTACCTCAAAATCTCTTCCCAATCGGGTTGCTCTCCCAACATGCCAAATCTTTTGGCAATCGTCTCCAAATTGGCATTTCTTTTGCTTCTTTCAACAGATTTGACTGCATGTTGCACACACACCCTTTGCATCACACACACATCATCCCCTAAATTAAAAAAAAATTAAAAAATAACCATAGATCTTACATTACAAGGTCTACTAAATTCTCAAACATAGAAAAGACTGTGACGTCACATGTCTGAGCGAACATTGCCGACGACAAACGCGGACTCTGCTGATTTAATAAATGTCATATGTTATATGTTTTATTGCAATAATATGTAATGACGGCTGTGATTGTTGACAATTTTTTAAGAAATGATATTAATAATATTATTAATGTATATGAAATCGAATACACCTGTAAAAATTGGTTTATATATTACTATAAAGACATTTGAGCAAACTTCAATTTTGATTTAGGAAATTAAGAAACGGGACTCTACTGACGAGCAAATTTTAGTTTAAATTTTAAAAATAAAAAAGGGACTCTACTGACAAGTAAACTTAAATTTCGATTTATAGAAATAAAAAGGGACTCTACTGACAAGCAAACAATTGACTCTACTGACAAGCATTCAATTTTAATCCAGAAAATTAGAAAAAAAGGAATTCTACTGACAAGTAAACTTTATTTCTAATTTAGAGAATTGAGAAAAGGGACTCTACTGACGATCAAATTTAAATTTTGATTTGGAAAATAAAAAAGAGATTCTACTGACGAGCAAACTTCAATTTTAATCTGAAAAATTAGAAAAAAAGGACCCTACTGACAAGCACACTTTAATTTTGATTTGGAAAATCAAAAAAAGGAACTTTACTGACGAGCAAATTTAAATTTTAACTCAAGGAATTAACAAAGGACTCTAATAATGAGTAAATTTTATTTTTAATTTAGAGAATTAAAAAAGGGACTCTACTGACAAGCAAACTCAATTTTAGTCTAGAAAATTAGGAAAAAAGAACTCTACTGACAAGCAAATTTTATTTTAATTCAAAACAATAAAAAAGGGAATCTACTGACGAGCAAACTTTAATTTCGATTTAGAGAATTTAAAAATGGACTCCACTGACCAGTAAACTTAAATTTTGATTTAGAGAATTAAAAAAGGACTCTAATGATGAGCAAACTTTATTTTTGATTTGGAAAATTAAGAAAAGGGACTCTACTGACGTGTAAACTTGATATGACCCTTGAAATTAGAAAAAAAGGGACTCTACTGACGAGCAAAATTCAATTTTGATTTAGAAAAGTGAAAAAAGGACAAAAAATAGAAATAAACTCTACTATCGAGCAAACTATAATTTTGTTTTAAAAAATTTAAAAAGGGACTCTACTGATGAGCAAACTTAAAATCACATTAAAAATTGGCAAAAAATGACTCTACCGCCGGAGAGTCCGCGATTGTCGTCGGCAATGTTCGCTCACACAGTTCCTTCTATCTTTTATTTCACTATATATAACATATGAGGACTAATGGCAGTCCATGTAGTGTAATATTTATAAATGATATAAATAAAAATATTATTTTTTTATTTTTTTACCTAAAGAGGCCACTAATTTCCTTTCGGCTTCGTCGATATCGAAATTGACTTCGAAGTCCTGTCGAAGATTCTCGAGTGTCGATCTTTTCGATCTCTGTATAGTGTTGGAAGAAATTGCCGAATTGTAATTGGACGGGATTTGCGATGATGAATTTGGTGCATAGGTTTCTGAAATGATAAAAAAAATTATAAATATTGCAAAAATGTTCTATTTTTTTTTGTTATAATAAGAAATGATACTAATTTAGCTAAAGTATTAAGTTTGCTTGTCAGTAGAGTCGGTTTTTCACTCTTCTAGATCAAAATTAGTTTATTGGAAATATTAAGTTTGATCATCAGTCTTAATTATTGCACATTTTCTTGTCAGTAAAGTCCTTTTTTGCTAATTTTTATTAGTGATTTTAAGTTTGATCGTCAGTAGAGTCCTTTTTTTAGCTTTTTAGCAGTGAGATCAAATTTTCTCGTCAGTAAAGTCCGTTTCTGTTTAAATTTCAAATTCAATTTATCAAATTTTTAAAGTTTTTTGTCAGTAAAGTCCTTTTACTATTTTTTGACAGTGATATTAATTTTGCTCGTCAGTAGAGTCCTTTTTTATTTTAAGTTTGCTAGTTAGTAGAGTTCTTTTTCTAATTATTTCACTTTTGCTTGTCAGTAGATTTTTCTGAGTTTATGGATTTTTTTTAGATTTTTTGGAGTTTATGTATTTTTTTTTTGATTTTTCTGAATTTATGGATTTTTCTAAGCTTAAGTTTTTTTTTGGATTTTTCTTTGCATTTTACGGAGTAAGTTTCGGAGTTTATGTTTTTTTTGGTATTTGTGGGTTTTTTGGAGTTTATGGATTTTTTTGGAGTTTATAAATTCTATTTAGAATTTGTGGATTTCATTTTAGAGTATGGATTTGGATTATATAAATTTTTGCTTGTCAGTAGAGTTCTTTTCTATTTTATTTTAAGTTTGCTTGTCAATAGAATCCTTTTCCTAATTATTTTGTGTTCGCTCGTCAATAAAGTCCTTTTCTTAATTATTTTATATTTGTTTTTCTATTTTTTTTAAGTTTGCTTGTCAGTAGAGTATTTTTCTCAAACTTCTAGAACAAAATTAAAGTTTGCTCGTCAGTAGAGTCCTTTTTTTTAATTTCTTTGAATCAAAATTGAAGTTTGTTCGTCAGTAGAATCCTTTTTTGATTCTTTAAATGAAAATTAAAGTTTGCTCTTCAGTAGAGTTCTTTCTTTAAATTTGTTGAATCAAAATTTAAGTTTGCTTGTCAGTAGAGTCCCTTTTTGTTAATTCTCCAAATTGAAATTAGAGATTGCTCGTCAGTAGAGTCCCTTTTTTAATTCTGTAAATCAAAATTGAAGTTTGCTTCTCAGTAGAGTCCTTTTTTTAATTTCATAGATAAAAAATTTAAGTTTGCTCGTCAGTAGAGTCCATTTTTCTATTTTTTTTATAAATATCAAATTTGTCCTTTGAGTCCTTTTGCTAATCATTTTACGTTTGCTCGTCAGTAGAGTTTCTTTTTTAAATATTATAAATCAAAATTAAAGTTCGCTCGCTAGTAGAGTATCTTTTTTAATTGTTCACATCATAATTAAACAAGTCACTTAATAAATATTGGCATTAATAATTTCATTGACAGTTAAAATTCTGAGGTTAGGTTTAAAAAAAAGGTTTGACAATATCGATAGTAGTAAATTGAATTGCAAGTACAAAACCCTATTGGTTTTAAGGGAGTATAATTATGATATTCGTAATGTGCTCGTCGAGACCTATTCATTTGATACCAAACATGCATTTTTCCTTTTTGGAACATTTTGACCCATTGTACTGTATATAGTACGAAGCGACTTCGATTAGACATCGACTCAACTCGTTTGTGTATTTATATTTTGTATCTCTTGTAACTTTTAAACTATTCGATACATATGTATGATGTATTCGACAAATTTGTTTCGAATTTAATAATAAAAAACTCATCTAAACGACACTAGACCCTAGAGCAACTCGGTCTACTCTAAAATTGCATTTTTTCAACTTTAGTTTCTAATAGTACGAAGCAACTTCGATTGGACATCGACGCGACTTGTTTGAACATTTATTTACTAAATCTCTTGTAACTTTTAAACCGTTCGTTTAATATGAATGATGTATTTGACAAATATATTTACTATAAAATAATAAACAATTTTGTCTTATATTATAATACTCTACAGCAAATCGGTATACTCCAAAACCATTCAGAAATAAAGACTTATAATTAGGCTGCTAAGTAAATAAAATCTATTTACCACGACTGCATGTATTTATTGCATCTCTTGTAACTTTTAAACCATTCGATTAATATGAATGATGCATTCGGCGAATTTGTTCAGGACACAATAATCAATAAATCGAGTGAAAATAAATGCAATAATTTTATCATTATGAAATAGTTTATATCTTCCGTTCGAAAGTGTGTCAATGGCGCTTTCGTCTTCGACGATTGTTTGATGTAGAAATTCTCTTCTTCAATTTTGTAACATTAGAAATTTTCTACTATTGTGTAATGATGGAAGTCGTCATTATTATTTTTAGATACAAGACACGACACACATATTAATATTGCAATTATAATTGAACATAAATCACTTAAGGTTCCGTACTGAAAAAGAAACGAAAAAGGAAAACGTATTATTATAGCTCCAAATACTAATTTTGAGAGGCATTTTAAAGTATACCGAGTTGCTGTATAGCGTTATGATATTAGACAATATTTTATATTATTTTATTTTGAAAAAATTTGCCGAATACATCATTTATATTAAACGAACGGTTTAAAAGTTACAAGAGATACAATAAATAAATGCACAAACAAGTCGCGTCGATGTCCAATCGAAGTCGCTTCGTACTATTAGAAACTAAAGTTGATAAAATGCAATTTTAGAGTATACCGAGTTGCTGTAGGATCTAGTGTTATTAAGATAAGTTTTTCATTATTAAATTCTGAATAAATTCTCCTAATACATCATTCATGTTAACCGAATGGTTCAGAAGTTATGATTGATTGACAAGAATTTTGCACTAATTTTTGTACTAACTAATTCTGTAATTCTGAGTTCTGTACAAATAGAAGTGACAAAATTTAGTTTTAATTTCTGAAACCAATTTTAGAGTATACCGAGTCGCTGTAGGGTCTAGTGTTATTAAGATAAATTTTTCATAATTAAATTTTGAACAAATTTGTCGAATATATCATTCATATAAATCGAATGGTTTAAAAGTTACAAGAGATACAATAAATAAATGCACAAACAAGTCGTGTCGATGTCCAATCGAAGTTACTTCGTACTATTAAAATATAAAATTGATAAAATGCAATTTTAGAGTATACCGCGTTATTGTAGGGTCTAGTGTTATTAAGATAAGTTTTTCATCATTAAATTCTAAACAAATTTGTCGAATACATCATTCATATTAAACGAATGGTTTAGAAGTTATAAGTAAAGTACAAGAATTTTTGCACTAATTTTTATACCAACTAATTCTGTTATTCTGAGTTCTGTACAAATAAAAGTGACAAAATTTTGTTTTCATTTTTAAAATCAATTTTAGAGTATACCGAGTTGCTGTAGAATCTATTGTTGTAAAGATGAGTTTTTCATTATTCATTTCTCAACAAATTTGTTGAATCATTCATATTAATCGAATGGTTCAGTATTTTTAATTTTATTTTTATTTTTATTTTACATTAAAATGTAAAATAAAATCCGGATGCCTTATATTTGCACAAAAACGCATTCTTCAAGTATATCTCTACTTGAAGAATGCGTTTTTGTGCAAATATAAGGCATCCGGATTTTATTTTAGATTTTAATGTCAATTTTAGAGTATACCGAGTTGCTCTAGGCATTAATAATGTGAGACAATATTCTAAATTTATTTAATTTTGTATAAATTTGCCGAATACATCATTCATGCTAATCAAATGGTTTAGGCGTTATAAAAGATACACCAGCAGAAAGCACGTTTGAATAAAAATAAAATTTCAGTATTCAACTTTAGTCTTTAATGTCGATTTTAGAGTATACCATGTTGCTGTAGAGTTTTAGTGTATTAAAAAACATTATAGACAATTTAAGTTTGAACAAATTCACCAAATATTTCATTCAATTTGGACGAACCGTTTAGAAGTTACAAGAGTTATAATAAATAAATGCACCGCTACTTAGCAGAATGTAATGATTGTGTTATACTATATATAGTACAGCGGGTCACAAAGACCGCTTGGTGACGTCATGTGGTAAAAATGCATGTGGGGTATCAAATGAAAGGTCTCGACGAGCACATTACGAATATGATACTTATGGACCCCAAAAACTTATAGGGTTTCGTATATTACAAATCTATGCTTGTCAGTAGAGTTTTTTCTTTTTTTAAGGTCATTATTTCCTTCTTTAAGAGAAAAATTAAATTTGCTCGGCAGTAGAATCAACCCTCTATTGATTCAAAACTAGATTTTCATATTTTGGTTCTCAGAGAGTTCTCTTTTGTTACGCAATATTTATAATATAATCAATATTAATATTTTTTAAATTTGAATTTTTTTCAATAATATTAAGTTTTTTATACAAAGGAAATATAACTTTGCTTGTCAGTAGAGTCCCTTTATGATTTAGGTCTAGATTCGGTTTGATTGTCGAAAACAGGTTTTTTATTTTAAATTTTTCACATTGCTAATATTTTTTTCTTGTGTCGAGATTTATTTTGTACGTCAGTAGTGTCCTTTGTGCTTTTAGTGCATTATGATCTTAGACAATTGATTTAGATTATTTAATTTAGAACAAATTTGCCGAATACACCATTCATATTAAACAAACGGTTCAAAAGTTATAAGAGATTTAGTAAATAAATGCACAAACGAGTCGCATCGATGTCCGATCGAAGTCGCTTCGTACTATGTACAGTACAGCGGGTCAAAATGTTCCAAAAAGTAAAAATGCATGTTGGGTATCAAATGAAAGGTCTCGACGAGCATTTTACAAATATCATAGTTATAGACCATATAAAGCAACAAGATTTCTCAAACTTTATAAAATCTTACCGAAACATATTACATTATTCTAGTAGATTTTTATTTTATCTTTTATTATGAAAATTATCTCCCTTTATATTTAAATATTTTATATACTAACTTTTCTTCAACCACTTTTTCTTTCTTTTTTTACTTTATTTCAACATTTTGTCTCTAAATTCTAATAATTAATTTTCATTCATTTATTCAATTTACAGTCTGTTAACATATTTAATATATTATTCTTCAACATAAGTCCTACGAATATTATTTATTAAATATATCTAAAAAACATTTAATAGTATTTAATAAGTACATATATCAACTTAAATAATATTATGATAAGCTTTTAACTATTATATTTTAAACTAATGATTAATACTGTTTAATTAATCATTCAATCTTTGCATGTACTACATATATTCATACATAATATAATATAAATTTAAATATATCATATTAATATAAACTAAAATATATACTCTACAAACTATTGTCATCTGGCAATTCAAGTAACCAAAGGGAAATTAGTCATAAATGCAATCTTTCTTTAAGTTATTGTATTAGATAATACTAATGTTAGACTTCATATTGTTTTAGAGTTGTATTTTACTGTAATTAATTCAATTAAGATAATTTATTATCTGTAATTATTAAATTTAATCCTGTATCCGTAATATGAATATAAATATAAACATAAATCGGGCAATACTCAACTAGAATAAGCAAGAAGGATTTTCTCTCACTCTATCTCTTTCTCTTTCTCCTCTGTCGCTCATTCTGTCTCTTTCTCACGCTCTATTAAGCATCGTTTACACATCAAGCGTTTTTTATCCGTTTAATAAATTTCCTAAACATTATGGCACACAAATTAACATTACAAAAACCGGTTTTTCTCTACAATTCCATCAAAATAATAACAAATGTGTCTTACACGTATAAATCTTTCGCCTTTCTCCTCTATTTCAGTTACGCAATTAAATTTCCGGTCTAATAAGAACTAAAACAAGTCTTCTGTCGATGTAACTATAATTATATATATGTATATATATATATATATATATATATATATATACAGGTTATGCGATATGGAAGAATTTACTATTTATGATTATTTATTACGTGACTATTATATTACGATTACGATTGGTTTAATAAGGTTCCGTACTGCTTCCGGATAGAAATTTCCGGGTCGGAAGTTGTATTTGTGATAGATATGTTATATAGTGCAATTTATATATATATATATATATATATATATATATATATATATTACATATTTATTACATATTTTTATTAATGATGTATAATTTATATAATGATGTCTAGGGGTAGTATGAACATTTTTGGTTTTCATTGTCTATGAGTATAATATTCATAAAGTGCTCGTCGAGACCTTTCATTTGATACCCAACATGCATTTTAATTTTTTGGAACTTTTTGACCCACTGTACTGTATATAGTACGAAGCAACTTTGAATCGACATCAACTCGACTCGCTTGTGCATTTATTTACAAAATCTCTTGTAACTTCAAAACCATTCGATTTATATGAGTGATGTATTTGGGAAATTTGTGCAAAATTATATTGTCTAGATTATTGTCTGATATTATATTATACTACAGTAACTTAATAGTATTTGCAACATTGTTGAAAATCGGTAATTACTTTTAGTTTCTAGTTAATTGTGAGGGGTACGGAACCTTATTGGTTTTTAAGGGTCTATAACTATGATATGCGTAAAGTGCTTGTCGAGACCTTTCATTTGATACCGAACATGCATTTTTACTTTTTGAAACATTTTGACCCACTTTACTGTATATAGTATGAAGCTACAACCATAGCACATCGACTCGACCTCTAAACTCTTGTAACTTTCAAACCATTTGATTAATATGAATGATGTATTAGGCAAATTTGTTTAAAATTAAATAATTCATAATACTGTCTAATAAAACAAGTAACTGTAGTACAAAATATCTAAGAAAATCGATAAATTAATTGTAAATATAAGAAAAATGTTTAATGTACGGAACCCTATTGGTTTTTAGGGTCTATAACTATGATATTCATAAAGTGCTCGTCGAGTCCTTTCATTTGATACCCAACATGCATTTTTAATTTTTGGAACACTTTGACGCACTGTACTGTATATATATAGTACGAAGTGACTTCGATTGGACATCGATTCGACTGGTTTGTGCATTTTTTTCCTAAATCTGCTGTAACTTTTAAATCGTTTGTTTAGTATGAATGATGTTTTCGGCAAATTTGTTTAAAATTAAATTATCTAGAATATTGTCTAATATCATAATACCCTACAGCAACTCGGTATACTTTAAAATAGTAATTGAAATCTGAATTTGTACACTAATTTAGCTTCTGCACTAAAAGGAACTATTGACATAATATATTTGACTCATTGTGATATAATACAAAAGAACTCTACTGACGAGCAAACTAGCACTAAAATTTAGATGGAAAATGACTCTACTGACCAGCTATTTATAAATATCCACTTATTATTAGTCTAAATATAAATAGGTACTGCTTTTTGTTATAATACTGCACGTTTTTTTGTTTTTGTTTGCTCGTCAGTATAGTTTCTTTTTATTTTTTTTGTTTTGCTTGTCGGTAAAATCTTTTTAAATGTTGCTCGTCAATAGAGTCCCTTCTTATTATCACTTTTTTTCTTAATTTTTCTCGTCAGAATTCTTTACTTTTTTTAAATTCGCTCGTTAGTGGAATCCTTTATCTTTTTTTTAAAATTTTGCTTGTCAGTAGCGTTTCTTTCTATTTTTTTAAATTTTGCTTGTCAGCAGAATCCCTTTGCTCTCTTTGTTTGGATTTGCTTATCAGTAGAGTTCAATTATATTTTTTTTAATTTTGCTTGTCAGTAGAGTCTACAAATTTTGCTCGTCAGTAGAGTTCTCTTTTCTTGTTTCATTTTAGTTTGCTCGTCAGTAGAGTTCTTTATTTTCTTTTTGTTTTAAATTTTGCTTGTCAGTAGAGTCCTTTTTCTCTCTATATCTCGTTTTGCTCGTCAGTAGAGTTTCTTTTCTCCTTTTATTTCAGTTAGCTCGTCAGTATAGTCCCTTCGTATATTTTTTTATTTTTTTTTGTCAGTAGTTCTTTTTTATTTACTTTTTTAAAATTTTGCTCGTCAGTGTCTTTTTTTGTAAATTTTGCTCGTCAGTAGAGTTCCTTTTTATTTTCTTTTAGGTTTAGTTAGCTCATCAGTATAATTCCTGCTTATTTTTTTGAAATTTTGCTCGTCAGTAAAATTCTTTATTACTATTTTTTTAAATTTTGTTTGTCAGTAGAGTCCCTTTGTACTTCCATACTAATTTGCTCGTCTTGTAAAATGTTCTTTTCTTCATTTATTCGAATTTGCTCGTCAGTAGAGTCCTTTTATTTAATCTAGTCGAAAATCGTTTCGAACATCAGTACTGTTCTTTCAATTTATTATTTGGGTTTACTTGTCAGTAGAGTCCTTTTTAGGATCTAGCTTTTTTCAGTTTGTTCTTTTGTTGTTTCTCTATAGTTTGCTCGTCAGTATTAGGTCTTTTTATTAGGTCTCCAGAGTTCCTGTTTTATTTTAGTTTGCTCGTCAGTAGAGTCCCTTTGTTCTTTCATCTAAATTTTCTCGTCAGTAGAGTTTCTTTGTTCTTTTATTTGAATTTGCTTATCAATAGAGTCAAACATTATTATATATATATATATATATATATATATATACATATACATATAGCCTCTTCTATATTCTATATCCTCCTCCCACTACTTACGTGGACTAAGGCTGTAAGCCAACTTCTTAACGAAATTCGAAAGTCTGACAGCCAAAATGATGACCGGAAATCCGATCAGCTGAACCGGAAGTTCGAAAGCAGGTTCCTGACACGACACCTCATTGGTCGACAGCAGTAACAAACTGTTGATAACGATCAAAAGGAGATAGGTGATTGGTCGGTTAAGGAAACGCATCTGAAAAAAAATGAAATATAATATAATTAATTTGCTTTGTTTTTCTGTTTTTATAAGTAGTATCAAGTTTGTTTGTCAGTAGAGTCCTTTTTTATTTTTATTAATTACATCAAGTTTACCCCTTTTTCTACTTTTTTTGAGTTTGCTCCTCAGTAGAGTCCCTTTTTCTATTTTTAATAACAATATTAACTTTACTCGTCGTAGAGTCCCTTTTGTATTTTCGTCAGTACAGTCCTTTTCCTATTTTTATTAGGAATATCAAGTTTGCTCGTCAGTAGAGTCCTTTCTCTATTTTTTATTAGTAATATCAAATTTGCTCGTAATTAGAGTCTTTTTTCTATTTGTGTATTAGTAATATCAAGTTTGATCGTCAGTAGAGTCCTTTTTCTATTATATTATTGGGATATTTGGTTTAGACGTCAGTAGAGTTCTTTTTATATTTGAAATAGTAATATTACTCGTCAGTAGAGTTCTTTTTTTTAATAGTGATAAGTTTGCGCGCCAGTCGAGTCTCTTTCTAATTTTGCTTGTAGGGATCCTTTAAAGATCCCCCCATCTTTTAACTTTGCTTGTAGGGATCCTTTAAAGATCCTTTTTCTATTTTTAATGTGATTTTGAGTTTGCTTGTCAGTGGAGTTCGTTTTCTATTTTTATTGATAATATTAAATTTGTTTGTCGTTAGAGTCCTTTTTCTATTTTTTTCTATTTTTTATTATTTTCATTAAGTTTGCTCGTTAGTAGAGTCCTTTTTTATATTTTCAACTTTCCGTAGGGTAAGTCATAGTAATCGCAAAAAAATCGAAAATAAAAATTTTTATATATCTTTACGTTTCAGAGGTTTCTGAACATTTTGGCATACCTTAGAAAAAATGGATGTATGTGTGTGTGTATGTGTGTGTGTATGTATGTACGTGTGTGTATGTATGTGCGGATACAAATTTTCGTCGACGATTTCGGGAACACGGACCAACCGATTTGAATAATTCAAAAAACATTCGATTCGTATTGATAAGGAGACGTGCTGATTAGTTTTTGGCGAAGACAGGTCTAGCCGTTCCGAAGATACGGGGCAAAAAGCGTCCGATTTTAATAATTCAAAAAACATTTGACTTGTATTGACAAGGTGAAGACCCGATCAAATTTTCATAAAGGCAGGTCTAACGGTTTCGGAGATCTAACGATAAAAGTAAAAAAAATGCCATTTGGCGGTCAAAAATGACCATTAGACATATGCACATCAAATTATCAGATATTTTATAGAGATTTTAACATAAATAAGTATGAATTTTGTTAACATTCCTATGGGTTCCGTACCAATGCTTATGCATTAGACAGCGACGCGGCGCTTACGCGCTTTATATTTTGTCCCTATGCAGTTAAAGCAGTATGATTGCTTTGAGAAAAAGTTCAGATCTTCCACAATATGTCAAAATGAAGAAAAAAAATTTTTTTTTCAAAAAAAAAAAAAAATTAAATTTTTTTTTTTTTAAATTTTTTTTTCAAAAAAAAGTTATTTTTTGTCCAATTTATAGTTTCTCAAAAATCTTATTTTTTCAAAGTAAATTTTTTTCAAAAATGTTAATCGTTTTTAAAAAAATTAATAATTTTTGGTACGGGAAGTTCCAGCAATTTGCCTTAAGGCACGATGCCTTAATTGCCTTAAGACAGAATTCCACTTACAGCTAGTTCTCATTTTATTTACTCTGTATGAGCGTTTTTAGCATATCACAGATGGTGCTTGCGCGCTTCAAATTCAGCGTTTGTTTAAGTTTACACAGAGTTTTTCTAAATATAGTACACGTACTTTAAACGTTCGAATACCTATTTTATATATTGAAATATATATCTTTTTTGAATAAAAAAATATTTAAATATTTCTTATTATATATTTTTAACTTCCCGTATGGTAGTTATAGTAATGGGCCGAAAATCGAAAATGAAAATTTTTACATTTCTCGACGTTTTCAAGGTTTCTGAACATTTTTAAAGGGGCATACCTCAGAAACTAAATGAATGCGTGTGTGTGTGTGTTTTGTATGTCCGCATTTTTTCTGCTTGTATTGACAAAACAAATGCTTTTGAGGTTAAAAAATTATTACATCTTATTTATTTTTCATAAAATATTTTTTTGTAATTTTGGATTAAAAATTGAAATAATTACCCAGACTAAGCACAGTCTAAGCGCCACTCTGGTACAAATGTTTAGCCAAGTGCGTTTAGACTGTTTATGTACTGGAGCACTTTTCCAATTCGAATTTTGTGAAAACTTATGAAAAATGTGAAAATGCCGCCAAACTAAGCACAGTACAAGTGAAAATGTCCCACAGAATTATTTGCAAATACGTTTAGACTGTGACTATGCGGGAGCACTTTTCCAATTTTACGTAAATTTAAAAATTTGAAAAAATTTTGGGTTAAAAAAATTGAAAAAATTACCCAGACTAAGCACAGTCTAAACGCCACTGCGGTACAAATGTTTACCCGAGTGCGTTTAGACTGTTTGTGTACTGGAGCACTTTACGAATTTTGTGAAAGAAGAAAACTATTGAAAAATGTGAAAATGCCGCCAAACTAAGCACAGTATAAGTGAAAATGTTGCACAGAATTATTTGCAAATGTTGTTTAGACTGTGACTATACGGGAGCACTTTTTCAATTTTGTGTAAATTTTGTGCAACTATTTTTTTTTGAAAATGTAATTTTTATAAATAACGCCCTTCTAAATAAATATGTTCCGGGTTATCACTTAGACTGTGTCTAGTCTGGGTCATTTTACGATTTTTCAACTCAAATGACATTTTTATAAATAATTTACATAAAATTTGAAAATTGCTCCAGTACAGTAACAATCTAAGCGTACCCGCAAATATATTTGTACAGGGTCGTTACTTAGACTGTGCTTAGATGCCTCATTTTTCATTCTCAAAATTGAAAAAGTGCACCCGTACAGTCACATTCTAAACGCACTCGTGAAAACATTTGTACCGCGTTCTCACTTAGACTGTGCCTAGTATGAGTCATTTTTCGATTTTTTTTAACTCGAAATGTAATTTTTATAAATAATTTACATAAAATTTGAAAATTGCTGCGATGAAGTAACAATCTAAACGCACTTGAGCAAACATTTGTACCAGATTGTCACTGAGACTGTGCTTAGTCTGGTTAATTTTCGTAATTTTTACTTAAAAATGGCATTTATTTATTTTTTCATAAGCAAGCCGTAATCAATAATAATAAACTAAACTAATGAAAAATGTGAAATTGCCGCCAAGCTAAGAACAGTATAAGTGAAAATGTAGCACAGAATTGTTTGCAAATGCGTTTAGACTGTGACTATACGGGAGCACTTTTTCAATTTTGTGCAAATTAGGCAACTTAGGTATTTTTTTTTAATTGAGTTCGAAATGAAATGACGATTGTTAATGTTAACTGTAGATAAATTGATTTATGATTTATGATTTACATTTGATTTGCTCAGATATAACAAGATAGCAAAAATAATGAAACAATTACAGTATTTGTAATAATATATTTGAAAACGTTTAAACTATCTCGAATATTTCATTACGGTGCGGGAAGTTCCAGCAATTAAGGCACGATGCCATACACCACTAGTTTACAGCATATTTATAATTTTCTTGAAAATATATTTTATTTAGTCAAATTAATCAGGTTTTTTCTTTTCTATATTATATATTTAAATAAATCTTATCCTAGAATTGAACCTAAGGGTAAATTTACGTGCTACGGCCGGTGGCGCCATCTATGATATGCTGAAAGAATTAAAATTGATGTAATTTCAGAGTGGATGTATTTGCCATCTATTTATACTTGTTTCAGTATGCATATTGTAGAGAGTGCAATTAGAGGCAATAAACGAGTAATTAGAGACGAAGTTAATAAACATATATAATATAAAATGACGTTTTGACACTATAATTCAATCCATCAAAAGTTAATTTTTACACAAAATTATTATTTTGATTTTTTTGTACATTTGTTTCTTTTTTTTTTGAAAAACGTTGAATTTGACTTATTGTTAGTAATTTAATTAGCTCGTCGGTAGATTCCGTTTTTATAATTTGCTTGTTAATAGTTTCTTTTTTCTATTTTTTATTAGTGACATCAAATTTGTGCGTCAGTAGAGGCCGTATTCTATTTTTATGGTGTCTTGCTTGTCAGTAAAGTTCTTTTTTGTGTTTATTGGTAATATTAAATTTGTTGGTCAATATAGAAACCTTTTGCTATTTTTTATTAGAAATATTAATTTTGCTCGTCAGTAGAGTCCCTTTTCTATTTGTGTATAGTAATATCAATTTTGCTCGTTAGTAAAGTCTTTTTTCTATTATATTATTGGGATATTTGGTTTAGTCGTCAGTAGAGTTCTTTTTATACCTAAACTACTAACTTACACTAAACATTTAATTCAATAGTGTTTATACCACAAAACATGATATTTGTAAATTTTATATGAAATGTCAAAAAATTACAAAGTAGTTTTTGATGAGCTCTTCAGGATGCACTGTTTGTACTACAGTACTATAATTTTTGTATCATATACTTCAATATATCTACTATGACAATAAATAATAAAACTAAACAAATTCTTTTATGAAAAAACATTTATATAAAAAAGTACCTAGTATATGAATAAAAATTGTTCAGGGCATAAATAAAATGTTAATTTCAAAGAGCTCTTAAGGACGCACCATTTGATCTACGATCGTATAACTTTGTCAATGTATTCTTCAATATATATATATTTTGATACCAAATACTAAAAGTAATAACTTTTAATTCAAAAAATCAAAAAAAATCAATAAATCTAAAAAAATGTATTCAAAATTAAAACCCTAGCTCATAGTTTACAAATTGGTAACCAATTAAATGTGGTTTATTACAAATAATCGATTATAATTGGTTAATAATTATTATCAAATTATATTTGGCCAATCATGATTATGCTATTTAAAAAGTGGGTATTACGGTTACTATTTATTAGCCAATGAAATATAATTGTGAGGTCATTAAAGTTTTCTCTTAACAAAAGGAGATGATTTCTCAACAGTATTATGAAATATAATTTTATATATATATACGAGTATATATATATATATATATGTATATATATATATATTGTATATATATATATATGACAATTAATATTTTGCAGCAAAATATTTATTTAATCGGTGATATAGACACTTAAATTATCATTAATAAATTGCCATCAATATTACAAGTTTGCTGTCACAGATGGCGCAAGAATTTACTTAATGACGTATGTTAATAACAAATATAAGAAACTTTTAATTGAATTGCGGACTATCACAAATGTTGATATTAAGAGCTAAAACTTTCAGAGATTTATCTTTAATTAATTTAGAAGTATTTGAGCCTTTGGTAGCAAAGAAATTTGAAAATATCCATATTAAGGACCACCCTAATATACATATAAATATTTAAAAAAAAACTACTTTTTTTAATGATTTTTCTATTTAAAAAAAAATGTTTCCCTATAATCGAAGATTCGACGCTTTCTCACAAAATGTTCATTGTTTTTCAGTAGAATTTATTTTTTTGTGTATTTCAGTTTGCTCATCAGTAGAGTCCCCTTTTATATTATTTTAGTTTGGTTATTAGGAGAGTTAATTTTATGATTTAAATCTAAATTTAGTTTGCTCGTCAGTAGATTTCCTTTATTATTTCTTCTAATTTACTGGTTAGTAGAGTCCCTTTCAGCGTCTTTTTTTGTTCATGTTTTGATTTTTTCTCAAAATATTTGACTTTTTCATTAAAAAAAACAAAAATAACTTTTTTATGAAAAAATATGTCTTCGAAAATATTAAGAGTAAATTCAAAATAAAAAAACAAAGGGACTCTACTGACGAGCAAAAAGCAATAAAAAGAAGAAAGGAACTCTACTGGCAGAAAATATAAGAGAGAACTGTACTGTAAAGCAAACTAAAATAAAAAGGATACCAAAGGAACTTTACTGACAAGCAAAATTTAAAAAAATAATAAAACAAACAAAACTATATTAAAGAGCGAATTTTATAAAAATCGAAAAGAACTCTACTGACGATCATACCTGATTCAAAAAAGGGACTGTACTGACACACAAACTAGAATAAAATAATGAATAAAAGGGACAAACAAATTGAAATGAAAAATAGAAAGGAACTCTACTGATGAGCAAAATTAAATAAAATAAAAGAAAAGGGGACTTTACTGACGATCAAAATGAAATTAAAAAGAAAAAGGGACTCTATTAACGACCAACATAAAATTAGAGGGACAACTGACAAAGCAAAATTACATAAAAACGACTCTACTAACAAGCAAAATAGAACAAAAACAAAAAGGGCAATATTAATGACAAAAAAACTGAAATGAAACCAAAAGGAACTCTACTGACGACCAAATTGAAATAAAAATTGAAGAAATCAGAACTGATCAGCAAACAAATAGAAGAAATGGACTTTATTGACAAACAAAGTTTCAAAAAAAGGAGAAATGGACTCTACTGACGAGCAAACTGAAACAAAGGGACCCTACTGACGAGCAAACTGAAATTAAAAAATAGAGAAAGGACTCTACTTACGAGCAAACTTGATATTACTAATGAAAAAATAGAGAAAAAACTCTACTGACAAGCAAACTTAATATTATTAATAAAAAATAGAGAAAGGACTCTACTGACGAGCAAACTCAATATAATGATATTAAAAATAGAGAAAGGACTCTACTGACGAACAAACATAATGTAACTAATAAAAATAGAGAAAAAACTCTACTGACGAACAAACTTGATATTCGTAATAAAAATAGAGAAAGGACTTTACTGACGAGCAAACTTGATAATTCTAATAAAAAATAGACTATACTGACATACAAACTTGATATTCCTAATAAAAAATAGAGAAAGGACTCTACTGACGAGCAAACTTGATATCTTTGATAAAATTAGAGAACGGACTCTACTGACGAGCAAACTTGATATTACTAATAAAAAATAGACTATACTGACAAACAAACTTGATATTACTAATAAAAAATAAAGAAAATAAATAAAATAAAATAAAAAGGACTCTACTGACGAGCAAACTCAATATATTATTATTGAAAATAGAAAAAGGACTATACTGACGAGCAAACTCAATATATTACTAATAAAAATAGAAAAAGGACTCTATACTTAGGAGCAAACTTGATATTCCTAATAAAAATAGAAAAAGGACTCTACTTACGAGCAAATTAAAAAAAATATAAAAAGGACTGTACTTACGAGCAAACTTGATATTCCTAATAAAAATAGAAAAAGGACTCTACTGACGAGCTAATCGGCATAAATACATAAAGGAAATCCATTGAGTAAAAGATTTGACTGTTATGTTTTTGTTTTTTGTAATCATTTAGAGAAATAATAGAGAAATTGATAGAATAATAGTTCTTAACAAATTAATTATTGAAAAAAATCCCAATCTTATAAAAAAACAAGTCAAAAATATAATTTACTTCATTTTTTAAAAAAGTTTTTAATTTTTAATAATATATAATAAATTTCAAACTCAAATCAAAATTAAATCAAATTCAAATTTAAAATTAAATGCTCCCACTTTTTTCATCAGGTTCAAAAGTTTAATAAAAAAAAAAAGTTTTTTTGAAAATTTTATGTTTTTCTAAACGACTCGATTTCTTCTTAAAAATTCTACGTTTTTAAAAGATTTCGAATATTAAAAACTTTAATTAATTATATATAATAACAAAATAATAATTATAATTTACATATAAAACTCATTTTGTTTTGTTTTTTGTTTCAGATATTTATGTGAACAGACAGACTTTTGACAAGCACTGCTTTAAGGGTAAGTTTTATTTATTTTTATATTAAAAATTCATTTTTAAATACTCTAAATAATTAAAATATTTATGAATTATTATTTATTTGTAAATGACATATTTATATGTTTGTTGTTATTATAAATATTTGATACAATTGTACAAAAATAGTAAGTGAAATATTTTTTCTGTGTTTTTTGAGTTTTAAACAAAACATGGACTTGCCTTAAAGACTAAAATTAAATAAAAGAAATAAAAATATTTACCTTTTGTTTATAAATCTCTACAATACACTACAAACTATATTTTTACACTAATTTTATCACTTTTTAGTTTTTTATCACTTTTAGTCACTTGAACTGTTTCAAACAAACAAAACTTCTTTTAGAACTTTTAAAATAATTTCAAAGACTGTAATTAAAGAATTCAAAATATTTGACCGGTTTAACCGTTAAAACAGTTAATTGACCCTAGAATTAACCGTTAATTTTAATTTCACTTTTTGTCTGGTTTTAGTATTTGTTGTAAAAGAAGACACACTAAAATAATACTTTGATATAGCCTGCAGAGCTCGTCAAAAACGATATGGTGATTTTTGGTCAATTTTCAGAAAAGGACTTCACAAAAGTCGTCGATTTTTTTTATTTATTTTATTAAATTTATATTAAATACCAGTTTATATAATTATATAATCTTTTATATATTATTTGAGATTTTAACGAGCTCTTCAGAACGTACAGAAATCTAACAGTAAATTTTTGAAAAATAGTTTTATGGAAAAATGTACCCCACAAAAATTGCTTCAGAAAGCAAAATCTAATATGGCGGTGAGGCAAAAATTAAATTGTTAAATTTAGAATTTTAGTTTGTTAAATAAATTTGTTAATTTAGAGAATTTTGTTAAAGGAATTCGTAGATTGATTTATCTAGTTTTTTGCAAAATTTGTAAAAATGTAATATTTGTCTCGGTTGATTTTTGAAAAATTGTTTTGTGGAAAAATGTACCCCACAAAAATTGCTCCAAAATGTATATTCTAATATAGTGGTGAGTCGTGAAATAAATTAAGTTTGGAATTTTAGTTCGTTCAATAAATTTGTTAATTTTGATAATTTTTTTTGAAGAGTTGATGGTTTAATTTGTCTAGTTTTTTTGCAAAATTTGTAAAAGTTGAATATTTGTGTCAGGTGATTTTTGAAAAATTCTTTTTGGGTAAAAATGTACCACAAGGAAGTAAGAATCTAATGTAGAGGTGAGACAAGAATCAAGTTGTTAGGTTTGGAATTTTAGTTTGTTAAATAAATTTGGTAATTTTGATATTTTTTTTTGAAAAGTTGATAACTTGGTTTGTCTAGTTTTATACAAAATTTATAAAAATGTGATATTTGTATCAGTTGGTTTTTGAAAAATTGTTTTGTGGTAAAATGTTCCCCACAAAAATTGCTCTAGAAAGTAGAATCTAATATGGCGGTGAGGCAGAAATCAAATTGTTAAGTTTGGAATTTTAGTTTGTTAAACAATTTTTTTAATTAGGATGAAATTTTTATGAATTTCGTAGTTTCATTTGTCTAGTTTTATACAAAATTTGAACAAGTTTGATATTTGTATCGGTTGGTTTTTGAAAAATTGTTTTGTGAAAAAATTGGAATGTTTTAGTAAGAGGAAGCTGAAACTAGTATTTTTGATTTTTTTTAATTTTATACAGTTAAGTATTTAAAGATAGTTTTGTATGGGACTTTGTACTATTACTATTCTAGTATTTTGCAAAATTATCACAAGTTTGAAATTTGTCTTATTTGATTTTTTAAAAATATTTTTGTGAAAAAATGTACCACTTAAAGGATTCATAAATAAAGTACTATAAAATAGTGGTAAGACAAGGAAGAAAACTTAAGTTTGGAATTTTAGTTTGTTAAATAAATTTGTTAATTAGGATGAAATTTTTATGAGAATATTTAGTTTCATTCGTTTAGTTTTATACAAAATTTGTAAAAGTTGGATATTTGTGTTAGGCGGATATTGGATATTTTTGAAAAATTGTTTTGTGGAAAAATGTTCCAAAAAAATGCTCCAGAAAGTAAAATCTAATTTGGGGGTGAGACAAGAATCTAATTGTTAAGTTTGGAATTTTAGTTTGTTAAACAATTTTTTTAATTAGGATGAAATTTTTATGAATTTCGTAGTTTCATTTGTCTAGTTTTATACAAAATTTGTAAAAGTGCGATATTTTTGTCCAGTAATTTTTAAAAAATATTTTATTTAAAAAATGTACCACGGAAACTCTACCAAAATATACTTCAATATAAATACAAAAACAACAAATACTAAAACTACTAAATCTAAGTCTAAGAAAACCCAAAAAAAACTATTTTTCACACACTTCAACACTTCAAAACACTTTTTAGACCCAAAAACTTGCAAACAAAATAACCAAAATTATTTTTAATCGAAAAATTAATTCATTAATAAATTAATAAAATAATTAGTTATAAATTTAATTAAATAATTTTAGTAAAAAAATATTTTCGTCTCGTTTATACACACAAAACACTTCAAAAATCAAAAATTGAAAATTATACATTTTTAAACAAAATTATTATTTAACATAAATTTTATTTGAATTTTATAATTTTTTTATTAATCAGCTAGTTAGGTATTTAATTAGTTAAAAAATAAGTTAGTTAAAGATTTAATCAAATGAAATAACTTATTTAAAACGTATTTTTGCTAAATTTTTGCACGAAACTTCCATTTTATTTATTTATATATTTTATTTCAAGCAACCGACTTTATATTTGTATTTATTTATTTAATTATATAATTATAATTTAGTAATTTTTATTTTACAAATTAATTAACAAACTGATAAATTAACGCGTCAATTAATTAATTGCAAATTTTATCGATTTAACTATTTTAAATAAAATAAAAACACATTGCATTTTATTTGTTTATATATTTTATTTCAAGCAACCGATTTTATATTTGCATTTATTTATTTATTTAATTATATAATTATTATTTACTAATTTTTATTTTACAAATCTATCA
>NW_020538040.1:1561827-1586946 GCF_003426905.1 Ctenocephalides felis | reverse complement strand
TTACTAACCGACCGAAAAGTGAAAGTGCATTTATATTATATATATATATATATATATATATATTTATATTATATATATATACAGGTGTATATGTATATTACATGTATATATATATATTATAAATGTATATATTACACGGTAAAGTGTTAACAAAATGTTTTAGGAAGTGGGAAGTTACATATTAGAACACTTGTAGGTGAGACGGGTGGAAAATTGGTTATGTTTGGAATTTTGGTTTGTTAAAGAAATTTGCGAATTTTGATAAAATTTTGATGAGGATTTTTAGCTAGATTTGTCTAGTTTTGCGTAAAATTTGTAAAAGTACGATTTTTGGTTTAGGTGATTTTTGAAAAATTGTTTTGTAGAATTTTGTACCACAAGGAAAAATTACATATAAGGCAAATGAATTATGAGGCAATTGGTTAAGTTTGGAATTTTGGTTTGTTAAAGAAATTTTTGAATTTTGATAAAATTTTAATGAAGATTTGTAGCTAGATTTGTCTAGTTTTGGGTAAAATTTGTATAAGTACGATTTTTGCTTTAGGTGATTTTTGAAAAATTGTTTCGAAGAAAAATGTACCACTAAAATGATCCATAAGTAAGTAACTGTAATATAGGAAAGAAATTCATGAAGTTTAAAATTTTACTTTGTTAAAGAAATTCTGGAATTTTGAAAATTTTGTGAAGGGAAATGGTAGGTTGATTTATCTAATATTTTACAGAATTTGTATAAGTTTCATGTTTGGCTTAAGTGATTTTTGAAAAATAATTTTGTAAAAAAATGTGCTACAAGGGAGAAGGAAATGTTGAAGGAAATGTGAAGGAAATCAATGCAATTGGTTAAATTTGGAATTTTGGTTTGTTAAAGAAATTTCTTAATTTTGAAAATTTTGTGAAAGGCGTTGGTTAGTTGATTTGTCTATTTTTTAGTAAAATTTGTATAATTTTGATATTTGTGTCAGGAGATTTTTGAAAAATATTTTTGTGAAAAAATGTACCACTAAAATGCTCCAAAAATAAAAATTTCTTATATAGTTGTGTAACAAGAAACTAATTTAAGTTTGGAATTTTAGTTTGTTAAATAAATTTGTTAATAAAGATAAAATTTTTTTGAAGATTCATAGTTTCATATGTTAAGTTTTTAGCAAAAATTGCACTAGTTTGAAATTTCTATTCCCAGATTTTTGAAAAATTATTAATCGGAAAAATGTACCCGAAAAATACTCATTAGGTAATATCTAATACGGCGGTCAGACAAAAATCAAATGGTTAAGTTTGGAATTTTAATTTCTTATATAAATTAGTGAATTTTAATATTTTTTTTAAGAAAAATCTATAACCAAACTAATCTAGTGTTTTGCAAAAATTATATAGTAATAAAATTTGCAATAATTTGTTTATAAAACATATTTCTGTAGAAAAATGTACCACCAACTTATCAAATCATAACATTTATAGACTCGTCATTAAAGTATTTATTATATAATAAAATTCATAAATTTTTATTCAATTTTTTCGAGTAATTAATAAGTTAACTATTCTAGTTTTATTCAAAAATTTCGAAAAACTTATATATGCATTGTCTGATTAAAAAAAAATATTTTCCGGAAAAATGCACTACGAAAACGCTTCAGGACAAACAATTTCACAATGATAATTAACATAGATGAAAAAATTCTGAAATTTTATATATTGACTATTTTTTTAAAGCAATTGATAGTTTAATTTAAATTTAATTTTATTTAAATACCTGATAAAAATATTATTTCATTTGCTCGTCAGTAGAGTTCCTTTCTGCATTTCTCTCGTTTGATTGTTAGTAGAGTTCCTTATATATAATATATAATATATATTTTAATTCAAGGTTAAATTACTCAAAGAAACCCGCAATGAAGAAATCAGGTCAATAATAAATGTCTTTCAAGATTCAAGAAAAAACTTGAATAAAATATGGAACACGGAGATTTGGTTTTTACAAAGAATTGTTTATAACAAAGAATAAATTATAACGTTTTGCAATCTATAGTTATGCATATATATGTATGTATATACATACATAAATATATATATATATATATATATATATATATATATATATATATATATATACATTTAGTAGTTATTACGAAATATTACATATGTTGAATGTTAATGTGAAAGACTTTCCAAAAAATATAAAGTTGTACGTGCCAAATGTCACGTACTACTAAATAATTTTAAACATTTTTATTTCAATTTCACCAACTAAATATTTGTACAAATATTAACACTATATATATATATATATATATATATATATATATATATATATATATATATATATATATATATATATATATAAATTTATTAGCATTTTACATTAAAAAATCCATATACTCTGCCACAATTTAGAACAACAATATATTTTTTAATGAAATATATATTTATAACCTAATGCCTTAATTTAATATCTATTTGCACTTTAATATTATAATAATGTTAAATTTATATATTTTACATTTTTTACACATTCATTTGAATATTTTCCATTAATAAATCTATATATAAGTATAAATCTATATCTACAATTTAGACATACAATATATACAAGTAAATATTTGCACTTTACACTTTTGCATTTTTACACTTCAAACTATTAATAATAATAATTCATAATTTAATAACAAATATGTAACAAAATAAATATTAAATTTAAAAAACGATATATAACTTTTTTTTATAAACAAATAAAATAATTGTCTATCAATTTATTCATTTTTTCATTTATTTAATATTCGCGTTAGGTCCATTTTAAAATTACGCCTGATAAGCAGTTCAAAAAAGATACATGCATAAATTTTTGATGAATTTATATTTTTTTTGTAAATTAAACTATATTTTGAGTTTCAATTTTATCACGACTAATTCAGTTGATATTTGACATTTCGTAAGTTTTTTATTGAATGAAAAATTTTGATTTTCCTGATTTTTTTTGAGTCTTAATATCAGTTTCATGTCGTAGAACTACCCTCTAAGTCGCACCTAAAAAAGTTTTACTTCAAACATTGAACAAACTTACCCTACGGGAACATAATACTAGTATGTAAGGTAAAATGCCACATGCACCTAGTTTATAAACTATTTATCATTATATAATTATTATACAATCTTGGCAAGAACTAATATTATTGTCGTCTAATTTGCACGTACACATCAATACACAAACACACTTATCCATCTTTTAAAATGTTCAGAAACTTCTGAAACGTGAAGATGTATAAAAGTTGTTATTTTTGGTAACAAAAAACAAAACTATTAGAAGACTGGAACCTTACTGACGAGCAAATTAAATTTGGGCAAAATATTAAAGAGAAATATCCAGAAAAATATATTATTGACTCTACTGACAAACTGATGTCATTTAGAAACTATTACGAAAAAAGGTTCTACTGACGAGCAAGCTAAATTTGTGAAAAATATTTAGCTCGGAACATTATTTTACAAGGAAGGGACTCTACTGACAATTAAATTAAATTTTTGCAAAATAAAAAAAAAGAATCTACTGACGAGCAAATTGAATTTGTGCAAGAAAGGACTCCACTGACAATCAAATTGAATTGTGCAAAACGAGGCGAAAAAGGACTCTACTGACGAGCAAATTGAATTTGTGCGAAACCAGACAAAAAAGGACTCTACTGACTAGCAAATTCAAATTTGTGCAAAACGAGGCAAAAAAGGACTCTACTGACGATCAAATTGAACTTACGACAAATTTATAGAAAAACGTTTAAAAAAAACATCAAGGTGAAAAGGGACTCTACTGACGAGCAAATTAGTCTTGAGCTTGAGGAAAATTTAGAAAAATTAATTATTAAAAAGGACTCTACTGACGAGCAAATTTATTTTATGACAACTTATAGAAAATCATTTAAAAAAATGTAAAAATGAAAAGAGACTCTACTGATGAGCAAATTAGTCTTGAGCTTGAGGAGAATTTAGTAAAAATGAAATATATAAAAGTATTCTACTGACGAACAACTTGACATTGACCTAAAAAGAAAATTTAGAAAATTACCAAATTTAAATTGTGAAATTTTCAATATTATTAAAACGCGAAGACGAAAGGGACTCTACTGACGAGCAAAACTAAAACCAGAAACAAACTTATCGAAACTTCACAATCGGTCGAGCCGTTTCTTTACAAAATGTGTACAATCATCTGTCCGTGAAAACGTCTGAACCGATTTTAAAACTTTCGAGCTAATTTCGATTAGCTCGAAACTAATTCGAACATTGTAAAATATTATAGGCTTATGAAAACTTGCTCAAAAACTGAAACAAACATTGTAAAATATTATAGGCCTATGATAACTTGTTCAAGTAAATTCATTACCCTTGAGACTCACTCTGATTATGTAAGACAAAAATACCACTTACACCTAGCCTTATCAAATATTCATCATTATACCATTTGCATGTACGCCTTAATACAGCCATAGATGGCATTAGTGGTTATGGTTGCATTCGATTTAAATGTAGATGCGCCGAACGCGGTTTTGCAAAACGAATTAGTTCAGATTTGATGGGATGCGTTTAATTATTATGCACGAAACGTACAAACTAAACATATATACACCTGTATATATATATATATATATATATATATATATATTCAGGTATAATTCTAAATTAGAGATTGACTAAACATTAGACGAGACGCTGAGGGAATATCTAATGAGATGTTACTTCAGTTAGTAGTATGGAAGGTACATATGTCAATTTGCAAAACGACATTCGTACATACTGATTAGTACATACACGGTGTATGTCTATAGATAATATTAGTTTAGAGCTAACTAAACTACAATTTGTACGAAAAAAGTCATAAATTAAAAGACCAATTTTGCAAATGCTTTTTTATTCTTCTTTCTCGGTACTAAAAACTGTCAAAATGTCTAATTTGCTGTTCAATTAGGCGTATTTTACACGTAAAACCGTATCATAACGATGCAGTTATCATAACATTCTTTCTTTCTGGGTATTTTATATATAAAATACGCCTGATCGTGCGGCAACAAGACAGACATTCGTGCTGTTTTTAGTACCGTGATAGAACTATAACTAATTGTAAGTGTTGCCATAACAACACTATGTTATCAATTGCAGAATTGGTCTTTTAATATCAATCAATAAATGTAAATTTTGTTTTAACCTAAATTTCAAAATCGCTCTCTTATCTTTCTATAAAATAACAAATCAATCTTATCCTACATCGACTACCTTTCAGGCGCAATTATTGAAAGAGTGAACAAAGAACATAAATAGTTAATTATTTAATTAATTTGCCTAAACTATTAATATAATAAATTTTATTATATTAAAGTAATCTAATCAATAATAACATAAAACGCATTTCACCAAACATTAGAAATAACTTTTATTTATATATTTACAAATTTCATATCTAATTGGCAACTTATATATATATACATATATATATATATATATATATATATATATATATATATATATAATTCATATAACTATTTACATAATCTACATATTTATAAAAAAAAATTACAAATTTTATTTATCTTAATTAATTTTATAACATCACAGAATAATTATCTAATTACCTAATTATATCCATTTATCTAATAAAGTTTGTTTCATATACAAAAAATTAAAGTACAGAAAAAAGATCGCTCTGGATTGGTTGGGATTATTTGGGATTATTGAAAGAATGAGAGAGAGACAGAAAAGGTTTATGGAGATACTGAGATAGAGCGATAAAAAATATGAAAGATTAATAGACTAAGACAGATTGCTAGAAAAAATAGGATTGTTTGGTTAGGATTATTTTGGATTATTTAGGATTAATAGACAGAAATAGAAAAATACAAAGTAAGAGGGAGAAAGCTGGATTGTTTGGTTGAACTTAATTTAAAAATGTTTGGGATTGTTTACGAAATAATTGGTTTATTTGTTTTTTTGTTTGCAATTGTTTGGGATTTTTGGTTAGGATTATTTAGGATTGTTCATAGAAAAAACAGGATTTTTGAGATAGTTGGATTGTTTGAAACCATTTAGGATTGTTTCAAAATGTATCAGGTGTCTTGAAAATCTGTGTGGAATAGTTTAGGATTGTTTACGAAAATGTTGATTTAGTTATTTGATTTTTTGTTTGCAATTTTTTAGGATTTTTGGTTAGGATTATTTATGATTGTTTATAAAAAATGCAGGACGTTAGAGATACGGTGATAGTTGGATTGTTTGGGATTATTTAGGATTGTTTCAAAATGTATCAAGTGTCTTGAAAAACTGTTTGGAATAGTTTACGATTGTTTACGAAATAATTGGTTTATTTCGTTTCTTATTTCTAATTGTTTGGGATTATTTAGGATTAAAGATTAGGTAGGATTAAAGTAAAATACAAGACGTTAGAAATATAGGGAGATAGTTGGATTGTTTAAAACAGTTTTGGATTATTTATGATTGTTTACGAAACAATTGGTTTATTCGGTTTTTATTTGTAATTGTTTGGGATTTTTGGTTAGGATTATTTAGGATTATTTATAAAAAAATTACAAGAGACAGAGAAGGGAAGATAGAGTTATAGAGATATAGAGATATTTGGATTGTTAGGAATTATTTGGGATTATATAGGATTATTAAAAAATGTATCAGATGTTATAAAAAACTGTTTGGCATAATTTGGGATTGCTTGTTTGTTTGGGATTTGTTCTTTCCTGATTATTTAAAAATGTATAAAATTTCTAAAAAACTGTTTGGATTTTTTTAGGATTGTTCACGAAAGAATTTGTTTATTTAATTTCTTGTTTGTAATAGTATGGGATTTTTAGTTAGGATTGTTTAGGATTATATATAGAAAATATATGGATTTTGATAGGAACGACAAGAGACAGAGAGAGGGAAGATAGAGCGATATAGATATAGAGTGACAGTTAGATTGTTTGGAATTGTTTGGGATTATATAGGATTATTAAAAAATGTATCAGGTGTCTTGAAAGACTGTTTCGCTACTAATAATTTGGGATTGTTTATGTTTATTTGGGATTTGTTCTTTCCTGATTATTTAAAAATGTATAAAATTTCTAAAAAATCTGTTTGGAATTTTTTAGGATTGTTTAGGATTGTTTACGAAAGAGTTGGATTATTTTTTTGCTTGTTTGCAATTGTACGATTTGTTTATTTATAATTATTTGAGATTTTAACAAAGAAAATGCAAGAAAAGTACTATGGGAGAGTGAGTAACACACAGAGAGAGAGAGGAAGAGAAAAAAAGAAAGCGAAAAAGATAAAAAAGAAATAACGAAAAAGAGAAAGAGATTAAAAAAAAGAAATGAAGAGAAAGAAAAAGAGACAAATCGAAAGAGAAATAGTTAAAGAGAAATTGAACGCAGAAAAAAAGAAAGAAATGCAGAAAATGAGAGAAAGATAAAAAAAGAAAAAGAGAGAAATAGATGAAGAGAAAGAGATGAAGAAAAAGGGATGAAAGTGATATAGAGAAATAGATGAAGAAATGGAGATAAAGAGAGAGATAAAGAGAGAGACAGAGAGAAAAGGATAAAAAGAAAGAGAAAAAGAGATAAAAAGAAAATAAAAGAGATAAAGCTAAAAAGATAAAGGGAGAGAGAATGAAAGAGATAGAGAGAGAGAGAAAGAGAGAATTAGAGAGAAAAAGACTGAGATAAAAAGAGAGAGAAAAAGATAGTGAAAGAGATAGAGATAAAGAGGGAGAAAGTGGTAAAAACAAAGAGAAAGGATAAAGAGAGAGAGAATGATATAAAGAGAAAGAGATGACGATAGAGAAAGAGAAAGGGATAGAGATGAAGATAAAGAGATGAACCCAAAGAGATAAAGAGAAAGAGACAGAGAGAGGAAGAGAAAAAGAGAGAGCAAGTGATGAAGAGAAAAAAGATAGGAGAGACAGAAAGAGACAGAAAGGGAGAGAGAAATAGAAAGAGATAGATAGACGGATGCATTTTTTGCCTATTTATTATACTTTAGAATTATTTAAAAGTGTTTAGATTGTATGGGGTTACATTTTTTTGGAATGGATTGTAAACTGTTGGGATCGTTGTTGAATGTCTTGGATTTAATTGGGATTTAGGATTATTCAAAAATGTTTAGAATCTGTTGAGATGAACTTATAATACATGTTTGGGTGCTGTGGGATTCTTTATGTTTGTTCAAGAATTGCTATTGTACTGTTTGGGACTCTTTGGGACTTTAATTTTCTGCAACACTGTACAAACTTGCAAATTATATTTACATCGTTCCACAATCAAACGATCATTTCACTCATCATAACTTATCTTTTGACTATTCTAATATCTTACAAGCGAGTCAAACTCGTCAAAAAATACTAATAAAACATTTCGTATTTATTCTCACACCAAAAATCGTCGTTTGTTCATAGAAAAATGTCGATTTTTGTTCAAATTAAAATTCGAAGTAAAACTTCTTAACGCTTGAACGTTAGACGTCTCGCTAGTTCCAGCAAAGGGCCGTGGGCTAAGGGACAACCTGACCAAAGGGCAGCACAACCTAAATGGAATAAAGATTTATGAAACTTGTTTAAATGAGTTTGTTGAAGTGGTCTAAAATTTACCTTGAGTGTCGGCCATAAGTTGGCCCATGTGAACGGCAAAATGCCATCTAGAGGCGACTTCGGCCATGTTGCCTATGCCGGAATTCCTAAAAAAAGAAAACGAGATTTAGAGAATAATTCTATCTTTTGCTAGGTGTAAGTGGTATTGAGCCTTAAGGCTATTTACAGGTACTTTTTTATATTTGTAACTGATATGATGAAGAACTATACTAAAAAGAAAAATAAAAAAAGAACTCCACTGAAGACCAAACTAAACAAAAATCAAAAAGAAACTCTACTCACGAGCAAACTGAAGAAAATTCTAGAGAATTAGGAGCCCTACTGACGTGTAAAATGAAAAGGATTCTACTGACGAGCAGATTGAACGTTTAGATATTAGATTAAAGGGACTCTACATATGAGCAAACTAGAAAAAAATAATAAAAGAACTTTACTAACGAGCAAATTAAAAATTTAGACAGAAAATTAAAAAAAGGGACTCTACTGATGAGCAAACTAAATATCTAGGTAGAAAACAAAAAAGGGAGTCTACTGACGAACAAACTATATCTAGATTAAAAATTAGAAACGAACTCCAATAACGAGCATATTAAAAATTTAGACAGAGAATGAAAAACAGACTCTACTGAAGAACAAATTAAATATCTAGACAGAAAATTATAAAAGGGACTCTACTGACGAGCAAATTCAATTCAATTTCACATTAGGAAAAGGACTCTACTGACGAGCGAAAAAAACTGACAATAATTCATAATTTAATATTTGTTCTGCGATTGGATTGCGATATGAATTTGAAAGAAGGACTCTACTGACGAGCAAAATAAAATAAACAATTTCACTTGAACAAAATAAAAAACATTGTAGCATAACTAAAGTCAAAAAAGCAGAACTCTACTGACGAACAAACTAAATATTTAGGTAGAATATGAAGAAAAGGTCTTTACTGACGAGCAAATTAAATATATAAATTAATAATTAGAGAAGGGAATTTACTGACAAGCAAACTATATATATCTAGATAGATAATTAAATGAAAGAGAGTCAAAAAATAAAATAGAACTCTACTGATAAACAAATTGAATTTAGATATTTTGTATTAATTATTCAGATATTTATATTTAAAATTTTAAATTAGAAAAGGGACTTTACTGACTAGCAAACAGAAAACAGATCAAAAAAGACTCTCCTGCCGAGCAAAATTATAGAAAACAAGAGAGACTCTACTGACAAGCAAATTAAATAACTAGATAGAAAATTAGAAAAGGACTTTTCTAATGAGCAATTAGATATTTGGACAGAAAATTTGAAAACGGACTTTACTGGCAAGCAAATCTAATATGTAGTTAAAAAAATAGAAAAGGGACTCTACTGACGAGCAAATTGATAAGAAAAAAGGACTCTACTGGCAGAAAATAGAAAAATGACTCTATACGGACGAGCGAATTAAAAAAGGATTCTACTACCGAACAAAATGACAAAAAATAAAAAATGAATCTACTGACAAGCAAAATGACAAAAACGAAAAGGGGACTCTACTGACGAGCAAATAATAAATCTAGATAGAAAAATATAACAGGACTCTACTGACGAACTAACTAAATAGAATATTAGAAAAGGGACTCTACTGACGAGCAAATTAAATTTATAGACAAAAAATTGAAAAGAGGCTCTACTGACAAGCAATTCAAATAACTAGTCAGATAATCAGAAAGGGACTCCACGAACGCGCAAACTAAATATCTTGATAGATAATTAGAAAAGGGACTCTACTGACAAGCAAATTGACAAAAAGTAAGAAAAAAGGACTCTGATACAAAAATAGAAAAGGTACTCTACTGACGATCAAAATGACAGAAAACAAAAAAGGGACTCCACTGACGAGCAAATTAAATATCTAGATAAAGAATTAGAAAAGGGACTCTACTGACGAGCAAACTAAATATTTAGATAGAAAATTGGAAAAGGGACTCTACTGACGAGCAAACTGAAAAAAGATCAAAAAAACGACTACTGACAAGCAAAACGATAGAAAATAAAAAAGGGACTCTACTGACGAGCAAATTAAATTTATAGGTACAAAAATACCAAAAGGACTCTACTGATAAGCAAAGTAAATATCTAGATAGATAATTAAAACAGGGACTCTACTCTACATAATTGCAAGTTCCCACGTGAGAAACAAATGAGACTACTGACGAGCAAATTCTGCGAGTAATATTTTATTTATTGAAAAATGACTTTTATCAAGTAACATAGTGTGATTTATTGATGTAAAAAATAAGAGCATTAACAATGCTAAATAAATTTAAATTTAGAAAAAGAACTCTACTGCCAAGCAACTATAATATACGAACAAATTAAGTAGTAATTTTATCAAGCAACATAGTAAATATTAAAAATGAACTATTTGGACGAACAAATTGAATTTTTTCGAAATTGTTGGTGTTAAATTTTACCTGATCATATCCAAAAGATGTCTCTCCTTAACCCCTAAAGCCTGGGCTGGCAAACCCGCCAACTCGCAGACCAATTTGGGCAAACAATCGGCTTTGACTTGTTTGATCTCATACTTGTTCATATCAGTTGCACCATCTAAAAAGAAAACATTTACCAAACTGCAACCAAATTCATCAATTGAATTACCATTTTTACCTCTTGCGATATTCCTGAATTTACCAAAATTACCACCATTGTTCTTTTCGTAAAATCTCGATTTGTCCAAAAGCACACCCTTGTCTTGTTCTTTCAAAAGTTCCTCGTTGGTCAAAAAATCAATTTTGGTGGTCTCGTCCAAAAAAGAACCAGCTGGTAGTCTGAGGGTTGATTTTTCGTCCTTGTTTCTTGGTTGGTGGTTGTTGTCATCATCTGTAGATTTCTGCAAAAAATAGTAAAATTACAGATTTTTACCAATTTTTTAGACCAATGTTATGGCAAGGCCATGTTATGCTACAACTTGCATACATTGTGCTAATGAATCATAATGAACATTGTTAAGATGTTATTGGGGTTGCTGTTCATTCAGGCGTTTTATACGTCATTTGCAACGTTACTCGTATGTTATGGAGCTGTATCAGAAACACGCTGTTTTCTAACATCGTTTTTTCGACGTTTTTATGTTTTATGTATCTATTTTTCACTTATATTAGTTTTTGTGACATGATAACAAGTACTGTTTATTTTTTAATTTAATTTTGGTTTGTTACAAAAATTTTTTTTTTTTAAGTTTGCTCGTTAGTGGCATTCCTTTTCCACATTTTGATCAAATTCATGCTCTTTATTTTAATTATTCTAATTTAATCTTAAGATGCGCTATTTTTAAGTTGCTCGTCAGTAGAGTTTCTTATTCCAATTTTTATTAAGTTTTCTATCTGACAACTTGAGAAATACGCCTGGCTGCAGAGCAACCGCGTGGCTTAGTCATTGCTTAGAACTAATTTGATGGAGAGTTCTTCATAACATAGCCTTGCCATAACATTTGTTTGGTGTGTATTGTCGTCAATTTTTTTAATTTATTTTAGGCTCCTCAGAAGAGTTCTTTTAGCTGATAAACAAACTACAAAAAATTAGAAAAAGGGACTCTACTTTAAGATCTAGAAATTAAAAAAGTGACTTTAGTAATGAGAAAATTAATTATCAAGATAAAAGTTAACAAATGGACTCTACTAACGAGCAAATTAAATATATAGATGAAAAATTAGAAAAGAGAACTCTACTGACGAGGAAACTTCATGTCTAGTTAGAAAATTAGAAAATAGGACTCTACTGACGAGCAAACTAAATATATAGATAGGGAATTATAAAAGAGGACTCTACTGACGAGCAACATATAAATCTAGATGGAAAATTAAAAAGGGACTCTACTGACGAGCAAACTAGATATCTAGGTAGAAAACTAGAAATGGGACTCTACTGACGAGCAAATTAAATATCTAGATGGAAAATTAGAGAAGGGACTCTACTGACGAGCAAATTAAATATATAGATAGGAAATTAGAAAACAGGACACTACCTGTCTAATTTCCATCAATATATTTAGTTTGCTTGTCAGTAGAGTCCCCTTTTCTAATTTTCTTCAATTTGTTTGTCAGTAGAGTCCTTTTTTTGCTAAATTTTCTAACTAGTTAATTCGTTTGCTCGTCAGTAGTCTCTTTTTGCAATTTTCTTCAATTTGTTTGTCAGTAGAGTCCATTTTTCGAATTTCTTCGAAATTCGAGATATTTAGTTTGCTCATAGGTAGAGTTCCTTTTTCTAATTTTCTTCAAATTGTTTGTCAGTAGAAATTGTCCTTTTTTCTGAGTTGCCATCTCGATAAATAATTTGCTCGTCAGTAGAGTTCTTTTTTATATTTTTTCAGTTTGCTCGTCAGTAGAGTCTTCTATCCAAATTTTATATAATTTCTAATTTTATATCTAGATATTTTATTCACTTGTCGGTAGAGTTCTTTTTTTTATTTTTTAACAAACAAAATATTTCTTGATTAAAATTAACTACTCATTAGTTTGCTAGCGAGTTACTTTAAGTTTGTCAGTAGAGTTTCTTTCTAAACTTCTGTAATTTTGCTTGATCGGTAGATTCTATCTTTTACCAATTTGCTAGTCAGTAGAGTCCCTTTTAGTTTTTCTTATTGCATTCAATATTATATTTAAACTATGACGCATAATGAAATAAGGACTTCTAGATTTGATCGTTAGTTGAGTTCTTTTTTTATTTAGTTAAAGCAAAATATCATTTACATCTAGTTTATCCTTACCTTGACTTCGGTGTCGAAACTACTGATGACAAAATCGCAGATGACGATAAACATCAGAAAAACACAACCTTTTAGTAATTTGGACATTTGACTTCTGCTCATTTTGGACAAATTTGGATTTGGGCTAATTTGTTTGGATATTGCGTCACGATAACACCATCTGGAATAAAAGTAAATGAAGAAAATTACTGCATTTAATTTTGAACAATGTACCCAACGCACATGAAGTTGTCCGCGAGTTGGTACTGTCAACTCCTTTTTGACGGTTGACATTTGAATTTGAATTCACAATGAAATATTTGTTTTATCTTTTACAACATTTTGTAAATAATTTTGTTCGAAATGTGATAAGTTGTTATATACAGAGTTGTAGATAATTTTATTAGCTTTTTAACGACTTATTATAATGTATAAGAATAAAGATTTAATTTTGAATAATGTACCCAATACAATGAAAGTTGTCCGCGAGTTGGTACTGTCAACTCTTTGTTTGGCAGTTGACATTTGAATTTGAATTTACAATATAATATTTGTGTTTTATCATTTTTGACTATAATATGACGTTTTGTAAATAATTTTGTTCCAAACGTACCAAATTGTAATATACAGATTTATAGATAATTTTATCTACTTTTTAACGATATATTATAATACATAAGAGTAAAGATGAATTTTGTTATAATAATGCTAAATATACAAAAATGTAACCAATGGCTGACTGAATTTTAAACTTTACATATTTTTCCTACTTAATTTTGTGAGCAAAGTTATTAAACGTTATATACAGATTAAAAGATAATTTAATTAGCTTTCTTACGATATATAAAATTGTTGATATATTTAATTAAATTTAAACAAAATAAATATGAATATAAACCACGAACATTTATTTGTTTGAAATTTAGAGCTGTCAAGCGTCCATGTTGGATTCGGAACTGTCAAGTAGACATTTTGTTTTATATTAATTTCAAATTTTAACGAATTATTTTTGTACAATTTTGTTCTAAATGTTACAAATTATTAAATACAGATTTGTAGATAGTTTTATCTACTTTTTAACGATATATAACATTATATATGTGGTATAACAAATTTTAGCATAATAAACGTAAATATAAAAAAAATTAACCAATGGCTAACTGAACTTTACAGATTTATCTTAATTAATTTTGTTCGTAAAGTTTTTAAACGTTATATACAGATTTGTAGATAATTTTATTAGCTTTCTAAAGATATATAATATTGTTAATATATTTGATTGAATTTTAACAAAATAAATACAAATATGAACCACGAACATTTATTCATAAATTGAATTATTTAAAATTTAGAGCTATCAAGCGTTCATGTTGGATTCGAAACTGTCAAGTAGACATTTTGTTTTATTTTAATTTCAAATTTTAACGAATTATTTATATATAATTTTATTCCAACACTTACAAATTGTTAAATACAGATTTGTAGATAATTTTATCTACTTCCCAACGATATATTATAATACATAAGAGTAAAGATGAATTTTGGTACAATAATGCTAAATATACAAAAATGTATCCGATGAATTCCACCAATGGCTAACTAAATTTTAAATTTCATTAATTTTTGTTATTGAATTTTGTTTGAAAAGTTTTTAAACGTCATATACAAAGTTATGAATAATTTTATTAGCTTTTTAACGATATATATGTTGTTTAACAAATTTTAGCAATATAAACGTAAATTTTAAAAAATGTAACCAATGAAATCCATCAATGTCTGACTAAATTTTAAATTTCATCAAGTTTTCTTATTTAATTTTGTTCAAAAAGTTTTTAAACGTTTTATACAGATTTGTAGATAATTTTATTAGCTTTGTAACAATATATAATACAATTGTTTTATTTTAATTATTTATAACAAAATAACCGTTGATGTAAAAAAGACCAACCCATGAAACTAATAATATAAAATGACACTTTATTTCGATATCGAAGTTTACAAATATTTTGTTCAAAACGTTATGAATTGTTATATACAGAGTTGTAGATAATTAGTAGCTTTTTAACGATATATAATAATATATATGTTGTTTAACTAATTTTAGCAATATAAACATAAATTTAAAAACATGCAACCGATGAAATCCACCATTGGTTAATTAAATTTTATTGTTTAATTAAAATTTGATCAATTTTTGTTATGCCATTTTGTTCGAAAAGTTTTTGAACGTTATATACAGATTTGTAGATAATTTTATTACCTTTTTAACGATATATAACAATATATATGTTGTTTAACAAATTTTAAAAATATAAACGTAAATATAAAAAAAAATGTAACCAATGGCTCGGTCAAACCGTTTCTTTTCTAAAAATATAAATAACAGGACAATGTACCAAATCAATTTAAAACCAATTATTCAAACTTTGGTGGTGGATATCTCGGAAATTTTTGGTGGTGGATATCTCGGAATTGAACAATTTTGTAACCACTCGATACGTGCGAAAGTCTACTTCAGTTTGGTATAATTTCGATACAGATCTGTCAAGCCGTTTCTGTTTAAAAAATACAAACTTCACCAAATGTTCCACAAAACAATCCAAAGATTTATTCAAACTTTGGTACAGGATATCTCGCAATTTTTTTAACCGATTTGAACAATTTTGCAACCACACGATACATATGAATGTAGACTTTTTTGTGCAGCCAAATTTTGAACAAAATACATCAACTAAATTTATAACAATTTACAAAATTCCAAGAAAATATACCCAAAATATCATCTTGATTTCTAGTGGTTACGTCTAAAAACTATACTGATTATCAATAAATACTAATTAATTACTAATTCTAACTAATTGCAACTAATGGCAAATATTTTTATTATATATAAATGACCTTTTGTTATTATTTTCTGCAAAAAAGTTATAAATTATAAGGTCTTGACATTTGTGTTAATAAAAAAATTCGCTTTTAGTTTTTATTGCGCTCACCAGATTTTTCTGCTCTAATTAACAAATTTGCAATTGAAATAATTATTTAAATATATTTATTATTTATAATTAATTGTGATATAAGTAAAAGAAATAATTTATCGCATCAAGATTTTTTTATAAATAAATTTTGACGTTTTTTTAAATAAAAAATGACATTTGTTTGACGTTTTTATAGAAAAAATGCAATGTAAAAACATTCGTGCAATTTTAAAAACAATGTTTTGCACTATAGTTTGTGCAAATTGTTATAAACAATGAATGCCGTAGCGTAAACTTTAGTTTGGTATAAAATTTATGAATAATACTCCAATTTTATTTAACACTTTCAACGTTTGTTTAAATTAATAACCAAGTTTTTTAGGTAAGGAATATAGAATGTAAACTTTGTCGAATTTTTAAAAAAATATTTTTGCACTAGAGTTTGTACAAAAAGTTATAAATAATAAATGCTATAGTTTAAACTTTAGTTTAGCGTGAAAATTGTATATATTAAGTAATTTTTTTTTAATAATTTTTTATTTTGTTTAAACAAATTACCAAGTTTTTGGGGTAAAAAATATTAGAACGCAAATTTTGTGCAATTTTTAAAAAATGATTTTGTTCTAAAAATTTGTGCAAAATGTTACAAACAATAAATGCTATACTGTAAACTTTAGTTTAGTGCAAAATTTATATATATAATATGTAACTTTTAATTAACACCTTTGACTTTTGTTTAAACTACTGACCAAGTTTTTGGGGTAAAAATTTTGGAGTGTAAAGTTTATGGAATTTTTAAAAAATGATTTTGTTCCAAAACTTAATGCAAATTGTTATGAACGATAAATGTTATAGTATGAACTTAAGTTTCACATAAAATTGATAAACAATATCAAAATTTTCTTTAACACTTTTGACGTTTGTTTAAACAAATTACCAAGTTTTTTCGGGTGAAAACTTTGGAGCACAAACTTTGTGGAATTTTAAAAAAATGATTTTATTGTAAAGGTTTGTGCAAAATGTTATAAACAACATAGTATATAGTTTATACTTTAATTTGGTGCTAAATTTATAAACGATACACAAATTTTATTTAACACTTTTGACGTTTGTTTAAACTAATAACAAAATTTTTGGGGTAAAAACTTTAGAACGCAAACTTTGTGAATTTTTTAAAAATTATTTTTGCACTATAGTTTGTACAAAATTTTGTAAACAACAAATGTTAAAGTATAAACTTTACTTTAGCACAAACTTTATCCAAATTAAACCAATTTTTGGGTGTTTTTTTTTTGTAAATTTAGCATCCACACACACAAAACCGTTTAAATTCAAACTAACGTACCAAAATTGCAAATTGAAACCAAAATTAGTAACTAACATTTTTAATAAACAATTTGGCACACATAAACATATTTTTTAGCACTTGAGAACCCCAAAACAATTTTTTTCAAACTTTTGCACCGCAACATATGGCTATCAAAATTAACTTTAATAATTAAACAAATAATGTAAAAAGTTGTAAATAAAATTAATAAATAGATTAATATTATATAAACAATTTCCCAAACCTTATTTTGTTAATAATCCATTTAATTTATTATAAACAAGTGTTAACAATTCAACGCGTTTATCCAAACTGGTATTTTCGCTTCGTAATAACACTACGTAAGACTATGAGTGTGATTTGGACGCGCACGACTAGACCTACGCGCTTAAAACATACAAAAAGCGTTCTAAACACGCGCGGTACGTCCACAATTTAATGTTCTACACCAGCTTTTACTTGCACGACTAGACTTTTACTCACGCGTTACACCACACCTCACCTGTACTCGCGCCTTAAGTCCAGCACGTACATTTCCTAAGGTTGTCTCAACGCGCACAACTAGATGTAAATGCCCTTTGCGCGCACGACTTGGTGTAAAGGTAAAGTGTAAGTTCAGGCTACATGTTCGAGGCTCACGCGAGTGTATTAGTACGCGTTTCACTTTCATTTTACGGTTGCGTAAGGTTGTAGGTTTTGTAAGCTTCGTTTACGATTGTTTAAAGTTGTTTTTGTTGTTAAAATGTTGTAGATGTTGTTGGTTGTTTAGTTGGGAATAAAAGTTGTTAATATTGTTGTTGGTTTAAGGGTGTTGTTTGGGAGTTACAGGGGTTGCAAGGGGAAAGTGTCTTGAATGTGGATTTGAAGTTTCAGTAAGTTTTGGAGCGCACAGGGTTGTTGTATGTTGTTGTATTGTTAGAAAGTGTTGTTGGTTATACAATTTCCAACAATGTTGCTGAATGTTGTATTTAAATTGCTCTACAAATTTAAAAGTTATGAATTTTTTAAACAAAAACTACACTAAATTTTTTTTAAAGTTGTTCACAAGTTTGTTGTTGTATTTTAAAGTACACAAAGTTGTTGTATGTTGTTGTGATGTTAGACAATGTTGTTGACTATACCATTTCAAATAATGTTGCTGAATGTTGTATTTAATTTTCTCTACAAATTCAAAAGTTATGATTTTTTTAAACAAAAACCACACAGATTTTTTTTTAAAGTTGATTACAAGTTTGTTGTTGTATTTTAGAGTACACAAAGTTGTTGTATGTTGTTGTGTTGTTAAAAAGTGTTGTTTGTTGTTGAGTTTGCAACAAATTTTGTGAACATTGTTGTTGGTTTAAAGGTGTTGTTTAAGAGTTACAAGGGTTGCAAAGGAAAAGTGTCCTAAATATGGATTTAAAGGTTTGACTAAGTGTTGTATTACAAGGAGTTGTATGTTGTTGTGTTGTTAGAGAGTGTTGTTGGTCGAATGTTGTATTAAATTTGCTCTACAAATTCAAAAGTTATGAATTTTTTAAGCAAAAACTACACCAATTTTTTTTAAAGTTGTTTACAAGTGTGTTGTTGTATTTTAAAGTACACAGAGTTGTTGTATGTTGTTGTGTTGTTGAAAAGTGTTGTTGGTTGTTGAGTTTACAACAAATTTTGTTAATATTGTTGTTGGTTTAAGGCTGTTGTTTAGAAGTTACAAGGGTTGCAAAGAAAGAGAGTCTTAAATTTGAATTTGAAGGTTTGACTAAGTGTTGTAGTACAACGAGTTGTTGTATGTTGTTGTGTTGTTAGATAATGTTGTTGTTTATGCAATTTCAAATAATGTTGCTGAATGTTGTATTTAATTTACTCCAATAATTCAAAAGTTATGAATTTTTTAAGCAAAAACTACACTATTTTTTTTTTAAAGTTGTTTACAAATTTGTTGAAAAATAGAAATGGACTCTACTGACAGTCAAATTTATTGTCTGAATGAAAACAAAAATAAAGACTCTACTCTCGAGCTAAATAAATATCTCTTTAAAAAGAGACTCTACTGAGGAGTAATATCAATATTTTGTAAAAAAAAATAATGGAAGGTCTCTACTGATGAGCAAAATAAAATAAAAGGACTTTTCTGACGAACAAATAAAATATCTAGATTAAAATTAAAAAAGGACTCTACTGACGAGCAAAGTAAAATAAAAGAACTCTACTAACGAGCAAAGTCAAATATCTAGACGAAAATTTAAAAAGGACTCTACTGACGAGCAAAGTCAATTAAATGGACTTTACTGACGAGCAAAATAAAAAATCTAGAATAAAATTAAAAAAAGGACTTTACTGACGAGCAAAGACAAATAAAAGGACTCTACTGACGACCAAATAAAATATCTAGATAAAAATTAAAAAAGGACTTTACTGACGAGCAAAATAAAATATCTACATGAAAATTAAAAAATGACTTTACTGACGAGAAAAGTCAAATAAAAGGACTCTACTGACGAGCAAAATTAAAAATCTAGTTGAAAATTAAAAAGAGACTCTACTGCCGAGCAAAGAAAAATAAAAGGACTCTACTGATGAGCAAAATAAAATATCTAGACGAAAATTTAAAAAGAACTCTACTGACGAGCAAAGTAAAATAAAAGAACTTTACTAACGAGCAAAGTCAATATCTAGATAAAAATTTAAAAAAAACGACTCTACTGACGAGCATAGACAAATAAAAGGACTGTACTAACGAGCAATGTAAAATATCTAGACGAAAATTTGAAAAGAACTCTACTGATGACCAAATAAAATATCTAGATAAAATTAAAAAAGTAAAATAAAAGGACTCTACTGACGAGTAAAATAAAAAATCTGAATGAACATTATAAAAGGACTCTACTACCATTCTTTACTTATTCTTTACTCTACTATATACTCTACTGACTATTTTATTCTAAATATATATCCTACTGTGATACATAATAAGAAATTTTATTTTTGCTTGTCAGTAGAGTTGCTTACCATCACGACATATAATCCAGTCATTATAGTAAGTTCAACTCGAAATTCAAGATACCCAGCTGTAAGTCTGTAAATACTTGTATTTTGCACCCTAAAAGTTGTCTCAAAACCTACATATGGTACTGACGAGCAAAATGAAATATCTAGATGAAAATTTAAAAGAACTCTACTGACGAGCTAAATTAATATCTAGATGAAAATTTAAAAAGAACTCTACTGACGAGCAAAATTAAATATCTAGATGAAAATTTAAAAAGGACTCTACTGACGAGCAAAGTCAAATAAAGACTCTACTGGCGAATCAAATAAAATATCTAGATGAAAATTAAAAAAGACTCTACTGACGAGCATAGGCAAATAAAATGACTTTACTGACGATCAATAAATATCTAGATAAAAATTAAAAAAAGGACTCTACTGACGAGCGAAGTAAAATAAAGGGACTCTACTGACGTGCAAGTTAAATATTTAGTAGAAAATTAAGAAAAAACTTTACTGACGGGCAAAGTGAATTAAAAGAACTTTACTGACGAACAAAATAAACATCTAGATAAAAATTAAAAAAGGACTCTACTGACGAGCAAAGTAAAATAAAAGGCTCTACTGACGAGCAAAATAAGAAATCTAGATAAAAATTACAAAAGGACTTTACTGACGATTAACTATTTTATTCTGACTATTTGAATCCTACTGTCTTATAATCAAACTAAATACTATTTTGCTCGTCAGTAGAGTTCTTTTACACTCCCACTTGCAACAATAATAAAAATAAAAATCATAGCATAAAAAAGAAAAATTTTAGTGTGTGAGTGGATAATATATTTTGAGAGACAAATAGTGACATATATAAATGAATATTGTAGAGAGTGCAATTAGAGACAATAAACGAGTAATAAGAGATGAACGATATATAATTCGCTCATCAGTAGAGTCCTTTCTTAATTTTCACCTAAATATTTTATTTTGGTAGTATAGTCATTTTGTTTTACGTGCTTGTCAGTAGAGTCTTTTTATATTAATTGCTCGTCAGTAGAGTCGTTTTCTGATACCATCTAGATAACTTACTTTGTTCACCGTACAGTCCTTTTATTTTACTTTTGTCTGTAGAGTCATTTTTTCATTTTTTATCCAAGTATTTACTTTGCCTCGTCAGTAGAAATCCTTTCATTTTACTTTGCTCGTCAGTAGAGTCCTTTTTGGTTTTTCCATCTAGTCAGTAGAGCTCTTTTTTTTATTACACAGCTTTGTTACAGTTCACCAGTAGATTTTTTTTGTTTTATTTTGATCGTCAGTAGAGTCCTTTTATAATTTTCGTTCTAGATATTTAATTTGCTCGTCAGTAGAGTTCTTTTTTCTAATGTCCTGTCTAGATATTTAGTATGCTTTCCTTTTTATTTTTTATCCAGATTTATAATTTGCTCGTCAGTAGAGTTCCTTTGTTATTTTTTTGATTTGCTGTCAGTAGAGTCCTTTTTTTTAATATGATAACTAGATTTTTAATTTGCTCGTCAGTAGAGTCCCGATCTTTTATTTATTCTCTTATTTTATTTTAGTTTGCTCGTCAATAGAGTTCTTTTTTATATTATTCTAGTTTTTGTTTGTCAGTAGAGTCCCTTTTCTTTTTAATATTTTCTCTAGTTTATAATTTGCTCGTCAGTAGAGTCGCTTTTCTAATTCTATCTAGATTTATAATTTGCTCGTCAGTAAGAGTCCTTTTTTCTATTTTCCATCTCGTTATTTAATTTGCTCGTCAGTAGAGTTCTTTTCTAATTTTGCGATCATGACATTTTTCAATAATTTCTTCTATAAAATTAATAATAATACTAATGATATTATTTTACTAGATAGTAGAGTTCTTTTTATTTACTAATCTCTCTTCACTTTTTTTGTCAGTAGAGTTCATTGTTTGGTTTTTTAAATCAACTTTTTTTGAGATGATGGCAGTAGAGTTCCTTCTTTTACTTGCTCAATTTGCTTATCAATAAAGTTTGCATATTTTTACATTTTTTAATTTGTTCGTCAGTAGAGTACTTTTTTTAATGTTTGCTCGTCAATAGAGTCCTTTTATAATTCGAATGTTTGCTCATCAGAAGTTAATATAGTCAGTTAGTATAATTTGCATAAATCTTTAATTGTAACTAGGCTTTACTTAAATAAATAAATGAAATGAAAGTTCAACGTCAGTGACTCATATATACAATTATATATATATATATATATATATATATACATATATATATATATATATATGTATATATATAATTATATATGTATATATGTCCGTTAATTGCAAATGTTTCACATAATAACTTTTACTTTCTTTCCGCATCACATTGCTGCTTCATGTAATAATGTGCTGTGTGTCCGATACATAATTATAATCGAAAATCTCTCCCGAGTTGACAATATTGTCGACAACTTATCCTATCCGCCTTTGTGCTAGATAATCGATTGTTAAATCTAGTGGAGTGCGGCAAGGATGCCGCGTAATTGAATCCTTGATACTCGTGCACTTATTTGCAAAATCTCTTGTAACTTTTGAACCGTTCGTTTAATATTGATGAGGTAAAAGGATAAATTTGTTCAAAATAGAATTATCTACAATATTGTCTAATGCAATAATGGTCTATAAACGGCTCGGTATACTCCAAAATGTATTGGAAAAATAGACTTGCTGTCTGTAGTACATAGTAATTATAGTACAGAGACCGTATATGTGCATTTTTTATATCTCTTGTATCTTTAAAACTATTTGTTTAATATCAACAATGTTTTTAAAAAATTTATTTAAAATTAAGGAATTACAACTATTTCTTACAAATTAATTCGATATACTTTAATATAATACGAAAATAATAAAATAGTTTTGGGTTTCTAGTTAAATGAGTGATTACTTAAAGAGTATGTATCACTATTGGTTTTAAGGTCTTATAACTATGATATTTGGTAATGTGCTCTCGAGACCTTTCATTTGATACCTCACATGCATTTTTACTTTTTGGAACATTTGGACCCACTGTACTGTATATAGTACGAAGCAACTTCGATTGGACATCGACTCGACTTGTTTGTGCATTTGTTTATTGCAACTCTTGTAACTTTCAAATCATTCGATTAATATAAATGGCGTGTTTGGGAAGTTTGTTCAGAATTAAATTATCAAAAATATTGTCTAATATCATAAACACGTAGAGCGTTCTTTCCTAAAAAAAACTTTACTAACCAAAAATAACCATTTATTCCCATTACCAATAACAACTACTCTTCCATCACTTCCTAAAAGTTAAAATTAGGATTCTACTGACGAGCAAATCAATTTAAAAAGTGTAATCTACAATTTATTCAAATGAATGTGATAAGCAAATTATTCCTTTAAAAAAGGACTCTACTGACGAGCAAACTAAATTTAGAACTAGAAAACATAGAAATGGGACTCTACTGACGAGCAAATTAAATATCTAGATGGAAAATTACAAAAAGAACTCTACTAATGAGCAAACTGTATATCTATGGTAAAAAGGATTTCTTTAAAGGCGAATAAACTAAACATCGTCATAAAAAAGAAAATAAGAATCCTACTAACAAGCAAATTTAATATTATTAAAACATGGAAGGACTTTACTGATGACCTATATGATTTTCGACATTAGAATAGATTCTACTAACAAACTGAATATCAAAGAAACTAGCTGTAAGTGGAATTCTGTCTTAAGGCAATAAGGCATCGTGCCTTAAGGCAAATTGCAGGAACTTCCCGTACCAAAAATTTTTTTTAAAAACGATTAACATTTTTGAAAAAAAATTACTTAAAAAAAAATAAGATTTTTGACAAACAATTAGACAAAAAATTACTTTTTTTTTGAAAAAAAAATTTTTTTTAATTTTTTTTTAAATTTTTTTTTTTTTTTGAACAAAAAAATGATTTCTTTATTTTGACATATTTTGAAAGATCTAAACTTTTTTTCAAAGCAATCGTACTGCTTTAACTGCATAAAGACGAAATATCAACCGCGTAAGCGCCGCGTTGACGTCTAACGCGTAAACATTGGTACGGAACCCATAGTAATGTAAACCAAATTCATACTTATGTTAAAAATCTCTATAAAATATCTGATAATTTAATGTGCATATGTCTAATGATCATTTTTGACCGCCAAATGGCATTTTTTCATTAGATCTCCGAAACCGCTAGACCTGCCTTTAAAATTTGATCAATTCTTTACCTTGTCAATACAAGAGTAAAATGTTTTTGTGAATTATTAAAATCGGACGCTCCGTTTCTTCTTAAAAACTGAGTTAACCGTTTTCGGCATTTTTGCCCCGTATCTTCGGAACGGCTAGACCTGCCTTCGCCAAAAACTAATCAGCACGTCTCCTTATCACTACGAATCGAATGTTTTTTGATTATTCAAATCGGTTGATCGGTGTTCCCGAAATCGTCGACGAAAATTTGTATCCGCACATACATGCACACACACACACACAC
>NW_020538040.1:1539494-1560827 GCF_003426905.1 Ctenocephalides felis | reverse complement strand
AATAATTTGGTTTATATACCAAAACTACAAATTTGTAGTTTGATTGAATTACTATTTGTTATGTCAGTAGAGTTCTTTCTTGTTTAAGTATATTTTACATAGACTATTTATTTTGTTTATTTTGCATTAAAATCAAGTAATTATAAAAATATCGCTATTTATTTAGCTCGTCAGTAGAGTCCCTTTTCATATGTTGCAGTCATTTTGCTCGTCAGTAGAGTCCTTTCCCTCTCATTTTTAAACTGAATTAGTTAGAATTAAAATCAAGTAACGTAAATTTGAGAAAATTTACAATTTAATTAGCTCGTCAGTAGAGTCCCTTTTTATTTTTCAGCCATTTTGCTCATCAGTAGAGTCCTTTTCCTCATTTTAAAACCTGAATTAGTTTGAATTAAAATCAAGTAACAAAATTTTGAGAAAATTTTACAATTTATTCAGCTCGTCAGTAGAGTCACTTTTAATATCTCTTCAGTCATTTTGCTCGTCAGTAGAGTCCTTTCCCTAATTATCTGTTTGTTCTTACCTTTACTTCGGTGTCAAAACTACTGATGACAAAATCGCAGATGACGATAAACATCAGAAAAACACAACCTTTCAGTAATTTGGACATTTGGCTTCTGCTCATTTTGGACAAAATTGGATTTGGGCTAATTTGTTTGGATATTGCGTCACGATAACACCATCTGGAAAAAGAAATGAAGAAAATTACTGCATTTAATTTTAAATAATGTACCCAACACTTTGAAGTTGTCCGTAGTTATACATTACGCATATATTTTAACCGTTGACATTTGAATTTAAATTTATAATATAATATTCATAAACTATTAATTTGTATATAAAATGTTTTGAAATTACTGCATTTAATTTTAAACAATGTACCTAATACAATGAAGTTGTCCGCGAATTGGTACTGTCAACTCTTTTTTGACAGTTAAGATTTGAATTTGAATTCACAATGGAATATTTGTGTTTTATCAATAACTATTTTTGTAAATAATTTTGTTCGAAATGTCACAAATTGTAGTATACAGAGTTGTAGCTAATTTTTAGGCTTTTTAACGATATATTATAATGTATAAGAAAAAAGATTTAATTTGAACAATGTACCTAATACACTGAAGTTGTCCGCGAGTTGGTACTGTCAACTCTTTTTTGACGGTTGACATTTGAATTTGAATTTGAATTTACAGTGAAATATTTGTTTTATCAATATTTTTGATTTTGATTTTCAATACCATAACTTTTAACTTATAGATTGTATTGTAATCTGATTGTTAAAATTAACAGAAATAAAAATAAAAAAAAAAAATCAATAACTACATTTTGTAAATAATTTTGTTCAAAACGTAATAAGTTGTTATATACAGATTTATAGATAATTTTATTATACTTTATTACGATATATAATAATATATATGCTGTTTAACAATTTTAGCAATATGAACGTAAATATAGAAAAATTTAACCATATATTCAATTCACATTCAATTTTGCTCGAAGTTTTTAAACGTTATGTACAACTTTAAATATAATTTAATTAGCTTTCTTACGATATATAAAATTGTTGATATATTTAATTAAATTTAAACAAAATAAATATGAATATAAACCACGAACATTATTTGTTTGAAATTTAGAGCTGTCAAGCGTCCATGTTGGATTCGGAACTGTCAAGTAGACATTTTGTTTTATATTAATTTCAAATTTTAACGAATTATTTTTGTACAATTTTGTTCTAAATGTTACAAATTATTAAATACAGATTTGTAGATAGTTTTATCTACTTTTTAACGATATATAACATTATATATGTGGTATAACAAATTTTAGCATAATAAACGTAAATAAAAAAAATTAACCAATGGCTAACTGAACTTTACAGATTTATCTTAATTAATTTTGTTCGTAAAGTTTTTAAACGTTATATACAGATTTGTAGATAATTTTATTAGCTTTCTAAAGATATATAATATTGTTAATATATTTGATTGAATTTTAACAAAATAAATACAAATATGAACCACGAACATTTATTCATAAATTGAATTATTTAAAATTTAGAGCTGTCAAGCGTTCATGTTGGATTCGAAACTGTCAAGTAGACATTTTGTTTTATTTTAATTTCAAATTTTAACGAATTATTTATATATAATTTTATTCCAACACTTACAAATTGTTAAATACAGATTTGTAGATAATTTTATCTACTTCCCAACGATATATTATAATACATAAGAGTAAAGATGAATTTTGGTACAATAATGCTAAATATACAAAAATGTATCCGATGAATTAATTCCACCAATGGCTAACTAAATTTTAAATTTCATTAATTTTTGTTATTGAATTTTGTTTGAAAAGTTTTTAAACGTCATATACAAAGTTATGAATAATTTTATTAGCTTTTTAACGATATATATGTTGTTTAACAAATTTTACCAATATAAACGTAAATTTTAAAAAATGTAACCAATGAAATCCATCAATGTCTGACTAAATTTTAAATTTCATCAAGTTTTCTTATTTAATTTTGTTCAAAAAGTTTTTAAACGTTTTATACAGATTTGTAGATAATTTTATTAGCTTTGTAACAATATATAATACAATTGTTTTATTTTAATTATTAATAACAAAATAACCGTTGATGTAAAAAAGACCAACCCATGAAACTAATAATATAAAATGACACTTTATTTCGATATCGAAGTTTACAAATATTTTGTTCAAAACGTTATGAATTGTTATATACAGAGTTGTAGATAATTAGTAGCTTTTTAACGATATATAATAATATATATGTTGTTTAACTAATTTTAGCAATATAAACATAAATTTAAAAACATGTAACCGATGAAATCCACCATTGGTTAATTAAATTTTATTGTTTAATTAAAATTTGATCAATTTTTGTTATGCCATTTTGTTCGAAAAGTTTTTGAACGTTATATACAGATTTGTAGATAATTTTATTAGCTTTTCAACGATATATAACAATATATATGTTGTTTAACAAATTTTAACAATATAAACGTAAATATAAAAAAAAATGTAACCAATGGCTCGGTCAAACCGTTTCTTTTCTAAAAATATAAATAACAGGACAATGTACCAAATCAATTTAAAACCAATTATTCAAACTTTGGTGGTGGATATCTCGGAAATTTTTGGTGGTGGATATCTCGGAATTGAACAATTTTGTAACCACTCGATACGTGCGAAAGTCTACTTCAGTTTGGTATAATTTCGATACAGATCTGTCAAGCCGTTTCTGTTTAAAAAATACAAACTTCACCAAATGTTCCACAAAACAATCCAAAGATTTATTCAAACTTTGGTACAGGATATCTCGCAATTTTTTTAACCGATTTGAACAATTTTGCAACCACACGATACATATGAATGTAGACTTTTTTGTGCAGCCAAATTTTGAACAAAATACATCAACTAAATTCATCACAATTTACAAAATTCTTAAAAAAATGCCCTAAAATATCATCTTTATCCCTACTGGGTACGTCTAAAAACTACTAATTACCAATAAATACTAATTAATTACTAATTCTAACTAATTGCAACTAACGGTAATTATTTTCATTAAACAAAACTGACCTTTTGTTATTTTTCTTTGCAAAAAAATTATAGATTATAAGGTCTTGACATTTGTATTAAGAAAAAAATTCACTTTTAGTTTTTTGCGCTCACCAGATTTTTCTGCTCTGGTTAACAAATTTGCAATTAAAAATAATTATTTAAAGAAATTTTTTATTTATAATTAATTATGATGTAATTAGAAGGAATAACTAATCATAATTATATTTTTTATAAATAATTTTTGACGTTTTTGTTTTCAAATAAATAAATGACATTAACAATTTTGGATTTGGCGAACAAATTGTGTAAAGCTTGTAGGCTTTTTTAAAAATGTTTTTGTTCTAAAAGTTTACGCAATTTGTTACAAACAATTATTATTATAGTATTAACTTTAGTTTAGTGCAAAATTTATATACGATATAGAAATTTTATTTGACACTCTTGACGATTGTTCAAAAAAAACTACAAAGTTTTTTCGGTAAAAAAATTAGAACACAAAATTTATGCATTTTTTAAAAAATGATTTTGTTCAAAAAGTTTGTTCAAAATGCTATAAACAATATAGTATATAGTCTAAACTTTAGTTTGGTACCTAATTTACAAACAATATGTAACTTTTATTTAACATTTTTAACATTTTTTCAAGTAAATGGCAAAATTTTTTAGGGTAAAAAATTTGACACGCGAACTTCGTAGATTTTTGAAAAAATGATTTTGTTCTAAAACTTAATGCAAAATGTTATAAACAATATAGTATACAGTTTAAACTTCAGTTTAGTTCAAAATTCATAAACAATACTCAAATTTTATTTAACACTTTTGACGTTTGTTTAAACAAATGACAAAGTTTTTTGGGTAAAAAATTTGGAGCGCAAAGTTTGTAAAGTGTAAATATTTTTGTTCTAAAACTTAATGCAAAATGTTACTAACTATAAAATTAATAGTATAAACTTTAGTTTAGTGCAAAATTTATATATAATACATACATTTTATTTAACACTTCTCTCGTTTGTTTAAACTAATGACAAAAGGTTTTGGGGTAAAAAATTTGGAACACAAACTTTGAGGATTTTTGGAAAAATATTTTTGTTATAAAATATAATGCAAAATGTTACTAATTATAAATGATATAGTATAAACTTCAGTTTAGTGCAAAATTCATAAACAATACTCAAATTTTGTTTAACACTTTTGACGTTTGTTTAAACAAACTACCAAAATTTTTTAGGGTAAAAAATTTGGAACGCAAACTTTGTGGATTTTTTTAAAAATATTTTGTTCTAAAAGTTTGTGCAAAATGTTATAAACAATAAACGTTATGGTATAAACTTTACTTTAGCACAAAATTTATCCAAATTAAACCAATTTTTGGGTACTTTTTCGCAAATTTTGCATCCACACACACAAAACCGTTAAAATTCAAACAAACATACCAAAATCGCAAATTAAAACCAAAATTAGTAACTAACATTTGTTATAAACAATTTGGCACACATAAACTTAATTTTTGTCACTTTAGAACCCCAAAACAATATTTTTTTAAACTTTTACACCGCAACATATGGCTATCAAAAATAACTTTAATAATTAAACAAATTATGTAAAAAATTAAAAATAACATTTATAAACAAACTAATATTATATAAACAATTTCCCAAACCTTATTTTGTTAATAATCCATTTAATTTATTATAAACAAGTGTTAACAATTCAACGCGTTTATCCAAACTGGTATTTTCGCTTCGTAATAACACTACGTAAGACTATGAGTGTGATTTGGACGCGCACGACTAGACCTACGCGCTTAAAACATACAAAAAGCGTTATAAACACGCGCGGTACGTCCACAATTTAATGTTCTACACCAGCTTTTACTTGCACGACTAGACTTTTACTCACGCGTTACACCACACCTCACCTGTACTCGCGCCTTAAGTCCAGCACGTACATTTCCTAAGGTTGTCTCAACGCGCACAACTAGATGTAAATGCCCTTTGCGCGCACGACTTGGTGTAAAGGTAAAGTGTAAGTTCAGGCTACATGTTCGAGGCTCACGCGAGTGTATTAGTACGCGTTTCGCTTTCATTTTACGGTTGCGTAAGGTTGTAGGTTTTGTAAGCTTCGTTTACGATTGTTTAAAGTTGTTTTTGTTGTTAAAATGTTGTAGATGTTGTTGGTTGTTTAGTTGGGAATAAAAGTTGTTAATATTGTTGTTGGTTTAAGGGTGTTGTTTGGGAGTTACAGGGGTTGCAAGGGGAAAGTGTCTTGAATGTGGATTTGAAGTTTCAGTAAGTTTTGGAGCGCACAGGGTTGTTGTATGTTGTTGTATTGTTAGAAAGTGTTGTTGGTTATACAATTTCCAACAATGTTGCTGAATGTTGTATTTAAATTGCTCTACAAATTTAAAAGTTATGAATTTTTTAAACAAAAACTACACTAAATTTTTTTTAAAGTTGTTCACAAGTTTGTTGTTGTATTTTAAAGTACACAAAGTTGTTGTATGTTGTTGTGTTGTTAGAAAGTGTTGTTGACTATACAATTTCAAACAATGTTGCTGAATGTTGTAGTTAATTTTCCCTAATAATTCAAAAGTTATGATTTTTTAAAGCACAAACTACACTAAATTTTTTTTAAAGTTGTTTACAAGTTTGTTGTTGTATTTTAAAGTACGCAGAATTGTTGTATGTTGTTGTGTTGTTAGAAAGTGTTGTTGCTTGTTGAGTTTACAACAAATTTTGTGAATATTGTTGTTGGTTTAAAGGTGTTGTTCAAGAGTTCCAAGGATTGCAAAGGAAGAACGTCCTAAATTCATATTCTTTCTAGATATTTAATTTCACCCGTCAGTAGAGTCCTATTTTTTTTTTTATCTAGATATTTAGTTTGTTCGTCAGTAGAGTCTCTTTTCTAATTATCTGTCTAGATATTTATTTTGCTAGTCAGTGCAGTTCTTTTATTTTAATTTTCTTGTCAGTAAAGTAATTTTATTTTACTTTGATCGTAAGTAGAGTTTTTTTTCTCAATTTGCCATCTAGTTATTTCACCTTTTTCGGCAGTAAAGTTTATTTTCTAATTTTTTATCTAGATATTTAAGTTGCTTGTCAGTAGAGTTTTTTTAGTTTACATTGCTTGTCAGTAGAGTCCCTTGTCTACTTGAAGCAGATCTGCTCGTCAGTAGAGTTCTTTTCTAAATTTTTTTTCTAGATGCTTTATTTTGTTTATCAGTGAAGTTTTAATTCTATATTGCTCGATAGTAGAGTCATTTTCTGGTATTCTTCCTAAATAAACATCATATTTTATTTTGCTCGTCAGTAGAGTTCATTCCTGATTTTTACCTAAATATTAAGGCTAGTCAGTCCTTAGTCAGTTTTCTATCTTAATATTTTATTTTTCTAAATTTTCTTCCAGGATAACTCACTTTGCAGGTCAGCAAAGTCTTTATTTCATAATGCTCGTCAGTAGAGTTCCTTTCTGATAAATGTCTAGATGTATTAGTTTGCTCGTCAGTGCAGTCCTTTTATTTTAATTTGCTTGTCAGTAGAGTCCCTTTCTAATTATGTGTCTAAATATTTATTTTACTAGTCAGTAGATTTTTTTTAAAAAAAAATTGAATATTTTCTGCTTTGCTTGTCAGTGGAGTCCATGTTTAATGTCAAGGTTCTTATCTATGTCAAGGTCTATGTAATTCGCTTATCAGTAGAATCTTGGTGGAGTCCCTTAACTTTTTCATTTTGTTTGTTAGTAGAGTCTTTTTTTTAATTTTTCATATACATATTAGGTTTGCTTGTCAGTAGAGTCCTTTTTTAATTTTAATCCAGATATTTCAATTTGTTAGTTAGTACAGTCCTTTTAATTTGCTAGTCAGTAGAATTTTTTTTTAATTCTTATCTAGGTATGTTGCTTTGCTCGTCAGTAGAGTCCTTTTATTTTACTTTGCTTGTCAGTAGAGTCCCTTTCTAATTATCTGTCTAGATATTTAATTTGCTCGTCAGTAGTCTTTTTTCAAATTTAATTCAGAATAATACACATTGCTAGTTAGTACAGTCTTTTTATTTCAATTTGCTCTTTAGTAGAGTTCTTTTGTAATTTTAATCCAGATATTTCAAATTCTACTTCAGTCAGAAGAGTCCCTTTTCTAATTATCAGTCTAGATATTTAATTTCATTTAATTTGCTCGTCAGTAGTTTTTTTGTAAATTTTTTTGCTTGTCGGTAGAGTCTTTTTGTCATATTTTATCTGAATATTTTTTGCTTTGCTTGTCAGTAGAGTTCATTTTTTAACTTCAAGGTCTGATTGATTTACTCGTCAGTAGAGTCTTCTTCTAACATTTGATCGAATTTTAGTTTGCTTGTTAGTAGAGTCCTATTTTTCATTTGAAACCGAAATTTGTCATAATTGGAATTACAACTTACTTCACTGATTGATTTTAAAATCCGAGATTAATATTGAGTTTTTTTTTTCAGGAAAGGACTCTACTGACGAGCAAATTGTCTCTGATCACTTTCCATATCTATTCCACATCTTTAACCCTCGAACGATCCTGTTTATCCTATTTTGCAACCTCGATATCATCCAATCCTCACACCACGCTCTCTTGAATGGGAAACACGCGGCATCCTTGCCGCACTCCACTAGATTTAACAACCGATTATCTAACACGAAGGCAGTCATAACTAGCTGTAAGTGGAATTCTGTCTTAAGGCAATTAGGGCATCGTGCCTTAAGGCAAATTGCTGGAACTTCCCGTACCAAAAATTATTTTATTTTTTTAAAACGATTAACATTTTTGAAAAAAAATTACTTTGAAAAAATAAGATTTTTGAGAAACTATAAATTGGACAAAAAATTAGTTTTTTTTGAAAAAAAAAAATTTTTTTAAAAAAATTTTTTTTAAAAAAAATTTTTTTTTTTAATTTTTTTTTTTTTTGAAATAAAAAATTTTTTTCTTTATTTTGACATATTGTGGAAGATCTGAACTTTTTTTCAAAGCAATCGTACTGCTTCACTACATAGGGACAAAATATAAAGCGCGTAAGCGCCGCGTCGCTGTCTAACGCATAAGCATTGGTACGGAACCCATAGGAATGTTAACAAATTGCATACTTATTGTTAAAATCTCTATAAAATATCTGATAATTTGATGTACATATGTCTAATGATCATTTTTGACCGCCAAATGGCTCATTTTTTTACTTTTTTCTCCATATCTCCGAAACCGCTAGACCTACCTTCATGAAAGTTGTATCGATTCTTCATCTTGTCAATACAAATAAAATGTTTTTTGAATTATTGAAATCGGACGCTCCGTTCTCTTAAAAACTGAGTTACCGTTTTCGGAACTTTTTGCCCCGTATCTTCGGAACGGCTTGACCTGCCTTTGCCAAAAACTAATCAGCACGTCTCCTTATCAATACGGATCGAATGTTTTTTGAATTATTCAAATCGGTTGATCCGTGTTCCCGAAATCGTCGACGAAAATTTGTATCCGCACATACATACACACACATACATACATACATACATACATACACACACACATACACACACACACACACACACACACATACATCCATTTTTTCTAAGGTATGCCAAAATGTTCAGAAACCTCTGAAACGTAAAGATATATAAAAATTTTCATTTTCGATTTTTTTGCGATTACTATAACTTGCCCTACGGGAAGTTAATAAATGTCAATTCGGGAGAGATTTTCGATTATAATTTATGTATCGGACACACAGCACATTATTACATGAAGCAGCACATGTGATGCCGGAAGAAAGTAAAAGTTATTATGTGAACATTTGCAATTAACGGATATATATACATTTATATATATATATATATATATATATATATATATATATATATATATAATTGTATATATGAGTCACTGACGTTTGAACTTTCATTTCATTTATTTATACAAGTAAAGGCTAGTTCAAAACTAAAGATTTATGCAAATTATTGTGACTATTATTATTATTGTTGAAAGTGGAAGTGGTAAGGAACTCTACTGACGAGCAAATTAAATATCTAGTCGGAAAATTAGACGAAGGACTCTACTGACGAACAAACTAATATTTAAAAAAAATTACTGATGAACTGTAACAAAAAGCTGTAAGAAATGAAGAGTTTTACTGACTAGATGGAAAAATTAAAAGTGATTCTACTGACGAGCAAAGTAAAACAAAAGAATTCCACTTACGAGCGAAATAAATGTTAAAATAGATAATTAAAAAAGAGACTCTACTGTCGAGTGATCTAAATATTTGTATAGAAAATGAAAAAAGAACTGTACCAACGAGCAAACTAAATATCTAGACAATATTAGAAAAAGAACTCTACTGGCCAGCAAATACAATATCTAGATATAAAATTAAAAAATGTTACTCTACTGTCAAGCAAAGTAAATTATTCTGGTAGGAAATAAAAGTGAAATATGTATGTAGAAAATGAGAAAGAGACTCTAATGACTAACAAAGTGAAAATAAAAGGACTCTACTGACAGGCAAATTAGAATAAAAAGACATAAATATTAAAATATTCTGATAAAAATTGGAAAAGTACTCTGCTGACAATCAACTTAAGTATCTTGACAGAAAAGGGACTCTACAGACAAGCAAACTAAATATCTGAATAAAAATGTAGAAAAGAATTCTACTGATGAGTAAAGTATATTATTCTAGTAGAATATAAAACAGGTGAAATATTTAGGTGGAAAATCAGAAAAGGACTCTACTGACAAGCAAATTAAAACGAAAACACATTACTGACGAGCAAAAGCAAAATAAAATGCTTAGATGAAAATTAAGAAAGGGACTGACGAGCAAATTATATATTTTTTGAAGGAACATTGGAAAAGGGACTCTACTAACGAGCAAATTAAATATCGAGATGATAAATTAAAAAAAACTTTACTGACGAGCGAATTAAATATTTATATAGAAAATTGGGAAAGGATTCTACTGACAGGCTAAAAAATCCAGACATATAAGGACTCTACTGACTAATGAATTAATGAAATGAATAACAAGATAGTTAATTAAGGGACTCTACTGACGAGCAAATACAATATCTAGAGAAAAAATTAGAAAAAAGGACTCTACTGACGAGCAAATTAAATATCTAGATGAAAATAGAAAAGGGACTCTACTGACGAGCAAAATAAAATATTTAGAGAAAAAATTAGGAAAAGGACTCTACTGACGAGCAAATTAAAATATTTAGATAAAAATTAAAAGAAGGGACTCTACTGACGAGCAAATTTAATTATATAGACAAAAAACTAGAAATGAACTTTACTAACGAGCAAAATAAAATAGAGTATGAGAAAAAAAACTCTAGTAAATACAAAATAATAAAAAGGACTCTACTGACTCGCACACTGAATATCTAGATAAAAAAAATAGAAAAGAGACTCTACTGACGAGCAAATTGAAATAAAAAGACTCTACTGACAGATTTTATCAGATATAAAGCGAGAAAAAAACTTTGTATTTGTAATGTAAAATAAATTGACTCTACTTAAGTATCTTAATGGAAAAGGACTCTACTGTCAAGCAAATTAAACATACACATAAAAAACTAGAAAAAAAAACAATTTACTAACCAAAATAACCATTTATTACCATCACCAATAACAACCCTTCCATTACATTCCAAAATCATCCCAAAGCTCGTCCAACCCCATTCTCTTAACCACTTTCTTATTCTCATCACCATCACCATCACCATCACCAATAGCATTCGGCCCTCTAAAACCCATTCTAACCCTCCTAGCCCTTCTGGCCCTTTCTAAATTATTAACATACACATTACATTACATACACATATTAACATACATAACAATATCTGCATCCCTTTGAAAATAATTCACTTTCCTCGTCAGTAGAGTCCTTTTCCATCAATTAGCTCGTCAGTAGAGTCCCAAGGGCTCGTCTCTGCCTCAATTCGGGGTTGTTCTTGTTCTTCAAGGTCAATAGAAGGTGATTCTTCTTCCTCGATTGGATAGAGGCGACGGTTCGGTCGGCGGCGGTGAGAGTTTTGGTTGTGGGCTGAAATGGGATGAAAGAGGATGGATTATATGGTGTTGGGTGAGAGGGAAAGAGATGGTGATATGGGATGGAGGAGTGGGATGATGGGGTAAAGGTGTAAGGGGAATGGACTGTAAGGATGAGGATGGGTAAAGTGAATGTGTAGGTGAGGAATTTGTTTAAAGGGATGAGAAAGATTTGAAGAGTTTAGAGAGTAAATTAGAAAGGGATTAGAAAGAGAGAAATGTGAATTAAAAGGATTCTACTGACGGCAAATTAAATATCTCGGTTAATTAAAGATTTAAGTAATTAGATAGATTTGAGATTAGAAAGATTTTAAATTGGATTTGATGTTAGACAGATTTGAGATTAGATAGACATGATTAGAAAGATTTGATTACATATTAGAAAGATTTGATTACTAATTAGAAAGATTTGATTACTTATTAGAAAGATTTGATATTAGAAAGATTTTAGATTCGGAAGATTACATAGATTTGAGATTAGAAAGATTACACATTAGAAAGAATATAGATTAGAAAGAGAGATTACAGATGATTTGAGATTAGAAAGATTTGAGCTTAGAAATATTTTAAGTTAGAAAGATTGCAGATTATAAAGATTTGAGATTAGAAAGATTGAAGACATTAGAAAGATTTAAAATTAGAAAGATTACAGATTAGAGTGATTTGAGATTAGAAAAATTACAAATTAAAAACATTTGAAATTAGAAAGATTACACAGATTAGAAAGATTTGAAATTAGAAAGATTTGAGATTAAAAAGATTTAATTTATTAGGCATTACAAATATTTATTAGAAAGATTAAAGACATTAGAAATATTACAGATTAGACAGATTTGTGATTAAAAAGAATTTATATTAGAAAGATTTGATGTTAGAAAGATTGCATATTAGAAAGATTTGAGATTACAAATATTACAGATTAAAAAGGTTTGAAATTAGAAAGAATACAGATTAGAAAGTTTTGAGATTAGAAAGATTTGAGATTAGAAAGATTTAAGATTAGAAAGATTTGAGATTAGAAAGATTTGAGATTAGAAAGATTTGAGATTAGAAAGATTTGAGATTAGAAAGATTAGAAATTTTTGAGATTAGAAAGATTAAAGACATTAGACAGATTCAAGATTAGAAATATTACACAGATTAGAAAGATTACAGATTAGAAAGAAAGATTTCAGATTAGAAAATTAAAGAAAATAGAGAGAAAATTAAAAAGGGACTCTACTGACGAGCAAATTAAATATCTAGGTCGTATTTTAAAGATTTAATAGATTAGAAAGATTACAGATTAGAAAGATTAGAGAGTAAATTATTGAGGGACTTTACTGACAAGCAAAGTAAAATGAAGGGACTCTACTGACGAGCAAATTAAATATCTAGATAGTAAATTAGATATTTACTTAGAAATTAGAAAGGGACTCTACTGACAAGCAAAGTAAAATAAAAGGACTCTACTGACGAGCAAATTAAATATCTAGGTTAATTAGAGATTTAAGATATTAGAAGGATTACGGATTAAAACGGAAGATTACAGATTAGAAAGATTACAGAGTTTAGGAAGATTACACATTAGAAAGAGGGATTACAGATTAGAAAGAAAGATATTTTACATTAGAAAGAAAGATTACACATTAAAAAGAACAATTACAGATTAGAAAATCAAAGAAATTAGAGAGACAATAAAGAAGGGACTCTATTGATGAGCAAATTAAATAATTATATAGTATATGACAAAAGAAAATCTACTTGCTTACGAGCAAATTAAATATCTAGATAGGATTTCAAAAAGGGATTCTACTGACGAGCAATGTGAAGTAATAGGACTCTACTGACAAGCAAAATAAATTTTTCAGATAGAATATGATAAAAAGACTCTACTAAATAGAAAATATTGAAACAGACTCTACTGACGAGCAAGTTAAATATTTAGATTGAATACGAGTAAAGGTGGCATGGTAACTTTACTGGCAGGCAAATCAATTATTTACGTATAAAGGGATTCTATTGGCGAGCAACATATTATAATTATTATAACTTAATACTAAAAAGTATCTTTTCAATTATCTCATTAAATTTCAAAGCTTGTCAGTAGAGTCCCTTTGTTCTTTATTCTAGTTTGTTCGTCAGTAGAGTCTTTTCGAAACTGAATTAGAAGAAAAATGGTCTCCATTGATGATAATAACTAAATATTAAGATACAAAATTAGGAAAAGAGTCTACTGACAAGCAAACTAAAAAAAGTGAAAAAAGAACTCTACTGACTGAAATTAATTTGATGATAATGAACAATTACTTACTATTTGGATCTACGTAGACTCTGCTCAACAATTTGCGCCAATTGGTTGTGTTTTCTTTGAAAAGGGCACAGATCTTATCTTCAATTTCTTGGTCGTCTTCCTGGACCTAGATAAAACACAAATGTTAGTTTAGGTCAGACAATATTGCAAAGGAACTCTACTGACAAGCAAAATAAAATTATTTAGATATAAAATCTGAAAGGGACTCTACTAACAAAAAAGGTAAAATAAAGAGACTCTACTGACGAGCAAAATAAATATTTAGATAGATTATTACAAAAGTGCACTCTACTGACGAGCAAACTAAAAAAAAGAAAAAAAAAGAATTATACTGACGAACAAATGGAAAACATTCAATAAAGAACTCTACTGACGAGCAAACTGTAGCAGTAAATAAATTAAAACTCTACTGATGAGTAAACTAAAAAAGATCAAAAAAGAAACTCTACTGACGAGTAGAATCAAAAATATATTCAAAAGCGAAATGGTTTTTGCTAGTTAGTTCGCTTGTCAGTAGAGTTCATTCTTCAAAAAAAAAATTACAATCTACAAGATTCAAAAAGGACTCTACTGACGATCAAATTAAGTTACTATATTTATACCATAAAATGAATTAAACAATATAAACGTATAAAGTGTATGGTAATTTAAGAAAAAAGAACTCTACTGACGAGCAAATTGAAAAAAATCACAAAAAGGAACTATATATAATAAACAAAGCAAAACTAAATATATAAATAGGTCACTAGAAAGGGATTCTACTGACAAGCAAATTAAAAAAACACATGAAAAGGAACTCTACTGACGAGCAAAACTAAATACACAAATAGATAATTAGAAAGGGACTCTACTGACGAGCAAACCATAAAAATAACCGACGAGCATACTAAATATGTAAGAAAATGAACTCTACTGACGAGCAAATTGAAAAAGTAATGAAAGGACTTTACTAACAAGCAAACTGGAATAAAAGAATAAAAGGACTCTACTAACGAACAAAATATAACTAGAATAAAGGGACTCTACTGACGAGCTAACTGAAAAAAATCAAAAAAGGAGCTATACTGACGAGTAAACTGAAAGAAAAACAAAATAAATTCTACTGATGCCAAATTAAATAAAGTAAAAAAGGAACTCTACTGACGAACAAAATAGAACTAGAAAAAAGGGACTCTATTGACGAGCAAACTGATTCTAAAAACTATAATGAAAAAGGACTCTGCTGACAAGCAAAATAAAACAAAAGAAAAAGGATTCTACCGACGAACAAAATAGAATAAAAAAAAGGAAAAACGTAAAAATACAACTCTACTGACAACCAAACTGAAAAGGTTAAAAAAGAACTCTACTGACGAGCAAATTTCATCTATATTACACAAAAGGACTCTACTGACGAGCAAACTGAATCTAAAAAATAGAATGAAAAAGTACTATACTGACGAGCAAAATCAAAAAAGTAAAAAAGGAACTCTACTGACAAGCAAATTGAACCTAGAAAATAAATTAAAAATGACTCTACTGACGAGCAAAATCAAAAAAGTAAAAAACAACAAAAAATATATATTCTTCAAACTTACCATCATTCGCTGATCCTGCTCATTGCAACAATTCTGCTCAACCAAATTTTCCTCATCAATTTGCTCGTCAGTAGAGTCCTTTTCATCAACTTGCTCGTCAGTAGAGTCTACTTGGTTAATTTCCGTATTTTGGGATTCTTCGTGCTTTTTTTTGAAAAATTCAATAAATTCCTGCACCAACTTAGTAGACGATTTTTTTTGGTCTTTAGGTACATCCGTTGACGGAAAAATCTCGTCTACAAATTTGCCCAAATTTTTTTCGAAATTAAATTTGGCTTCATTTGATGCCAATTCATGTTTCGAATAGGCTTCATGCATTTCCAAAAAAAGGTTTTGTAATTTTTGGTAATCGAAATTTTGACTAGGTTTTTCAAGTTGGTTATCTATATCATTTAATTTTGGACAAGATTTTGGTGAATTTTTGGTTTTAGTGTCATTTTTGGTGAATTGTTTGTCCAATTTTTGGTGATCAAAATTTTGACAAGATTTTTCAAGTTGGTTGCCTATTTTTTGGTTATCAATATCATTTAAATTTTGCCAAGATTTTGGTAAATTTTTGGTTTTAGTGTCATTTTCTAGAAATTGTTTGTCCAATTTTTGGTGATCAAAATTTTGACTACGTTTTTCAAGTTGGTTATCTATTTTTTGGGTATCGATTTCGTTTAATTTTGGACAAGATTTTGGTAAATTTTTGGTTTTATCATCATTTTTGGTGAATTGTTTGTCCAATTTTTGGTGATCTAAGTTTTGGAAAGATGTCTCCGAATTTTGGAATGTTCCATAACCATTTACACCAATTTTTGGAGGTTTAACCAATTTTTTAGTTTTATCTTCGTTTGGTGCAAAATCTTGTTTGTCCAATTTTTGGTAATCAATTTGGTTAGGTTTAACCAATTTTTTAGTTTTTTCATCGTTTGGTGCAAAATCTTGCTTATCCAATTTTTGGTTATTAATTTGGTTAATGTTTTGATAAGAAGTATCCAAATTTTGGAATGTACCATAATCATTATGACCAATTTTACGAGGTTTAACCAATTTTTTTATTCTGTCATCATTTGGTGTCGATTTTTGAGAAGAGAAAGTTTCAGGCGAGTCTAAAGATAGTTTGTCCAATTTTTGACAAGGTTTTACCAAATTTTGGTTATCAATTTCCTTTATGTTTTGACAAGGTTTAACCAAACTTCTAATTTCATCATCATTTGTTGCCAAATCTTGTTTCAAGCATGGTAAAAATGGTTTGTCCAATTTTTGATAAGGTTTTACCAAATTTTGCAATTTTTGGTAATCATTTTCTTCCAATTTTTGTTTCAATAATTTGTCCAATTTTTGATAATCCATTTCCTTGCTGTTTTCCTGACAAGTTTCTAGCAAATTTTGGAATTTTTGGTAATCATTCTCCTGAAATTCTTGCACAAATGTATTGTCCAGTTTTTGATCGTCCATTTTGTAGGTGTTACTAAGTTTCACCAAATTTTGGTATTTTTGATGTCCAATTTGGTTGTTTTCTACCAAATTTTGGCTTTCATTATAATTTTCTGCCAAATCTTGCTTCAATCGAGCTTCATGTACGTCCAAAAAGCGCAACAAACTGTTCTTTTTGGCCAAAAATTGGTCCCTGGCAGATATTTCATTGGTGGTTTTGGAGGTGTCGCCATCAGATGAATTTTCGATGTTGGTGTAGGTTTTTTTGAATTTGTAAAAGTCTTGGAGGATATTTTTGGCGTTTGTTGTGAAATTTGGAGGCTGCGGTTCAAATTTTGGAGGCTCAAATTGTAGGGACTTAAATTTTGGAGGCTCAAATTTTGGAGGTTCAAATGGTAGGGACCTAAATTTTAGAGGCTCAAGTTTTGGAGGCTTAAATTGTGGAGGCCCTTGGTAAAATCTTGGATGTTGTTGATAACATTTTGGAGGCACTCTGTCAAGTTTTTGAGGCTCTTGGCTAAATTTTGGCCCATATGTTGGAGGCTCCTGGTCAAATTTTGGAGGCTCTGGTTTAAAATTTAGAGACTCTTGGTCAAATTTTAGAGGCTCTTGATCAAATTTTGAAAAATCAAACTCTTGATCAAATTTTGGAGGCTCTGGTTTGATTTTTGCAGGTCTTTGGTCTAATCTTGGAGGCTCTGGCTCAAATCTCGGAGGCTCCTTGTCAAATTTTTGAGGCTTTGGTTCAAAGTTTTTAGATTCTAGTTGAAATTTTGAAGGCTCAAATTTTGGAGGCACTTGATCAAATTTTGGAGGCAATTGATCAATTTTTGAAGGCCATTGGTCAATTTTTGGAGGCCATTGATCAAATTTTGGAGGTTCTTTGTGAAATTTTGTGGGCTCTTGGTCAAATCCTGGAGGCTCTTGGTCAGGCTTTGGAGGCTTTGGTGTAAATGTTAGAGCCTCAGTTTTTGGAGGCACTTGGTAAAATTTTGAATGTTCTTGGTCAAATTTTGGAGGCTCTTGGTCAAATTTTGGAGGCCCTTAGTAAAATTTTTGAGACTCTGGTTGAAATTTTAGAGGCTCAAGTTTTAGAGATTCAAATTGTGGAGACTTAAATTTCAGAGGCACAGATTTCGGAGACACAGATTTTGGAAGCTCAAATTGTGGAGTCTCAAATTGTGGAGGCCTAAATTTTAGAGAATCAAATATTGGAGGCTCTTGGTAAAATCTTGGAGGTTCTTGGTAAAATCTTGGAGGTTCTTGGTCAAATCTTGGAGGTTCTTGGTCAAATCTTGGAGGTTCTTGGTCAAATCTTGGAGGTTCTTGGTCAAATCTTGGAGGTTCTTGGTCAAATCTTGGAGGCTCTTGGTCAAAACTTGGAGGCTCTTGGTCAAAACTTGGAGGCTCTTGGTCAAAACTTGGAGGCTCTTGGTCAAAACTTGGAGGCTCTTGGTCAAATCTTGGAGGTCCTGGCTCAAATCTCGAAGGCTCTTTGCCAAATCTTAGAGGTTGTTGGTCAAATCTTAGATGCTTTTGATCAAATTCTTGAGACTCTAATTGAAATTTTAGAAGCACTTGGTCACATTTTGGAGCCACTTGGTCACATTTGGGAGCCACTTGGTCACATTTTGGAGGCTTTTGGTCAAAACTTGAAGGCACCGGGTCAAATCTTGGAGGCACTTGGTCAAATTTTGGAGGCTCTTGGTCAAATTTTGCAGGCTTTTGGTCAAATTCTGGAGGCACTTGGTCAAATTTTGGAGGCTCTGGTTTGAACTTTAGAGATTCTTGGTCATATTTTGCATGTTCTTGGTCAAATCTTGGAGGCTCTTGGTAAAATTTTGGAGGCTCTGATTTAAATTTTAGAGGTTCAATTATTGGAGGTTCTTGATCAAACTTTAAAGGCTCTTTGTCAAATTTCAGAGGCTCTTTGTCAAATTTTAGAGGCTCTAGGTCAAATCTTCCATGCTCTTGGTCAAATTTTGGAGGCTCTTGGTCAAATTTTGGATTTTGACTATCAGGTGATGTAACAAAGAGATTTTCTGACTCTGGACAATATGGTAGACCATGTTGGTCAATTTGTAGATGGTTTTGAAATTTTAGATGATCACGTGATACATTTTGGTGATAATTTTGATGATCTGGTGATGCAAAAATCAAACTTGCTGACCCTGGATGATCAGGGAGAGTTTTCTGGTCAATTTTTAAATAGTTTTGTGGATTTTCTTGGTCAAAATTTGGTAGATCCATCTTTAGGTGATCAAATATTGTCTTTGGGTAAAGATTTTGATAATCTGGTGATGCTAAATTGTCACCGAGACCAAGATTTAGTGACTCCACTTGGTTAAAAACATTTACTTTTCTGTGATCAACACCACAGAGATCTGGTAGACTATGTTGGTCAATTTTTAAACACAGATTTGGTTGCACTACATGGTTAACATCTCCTGGAATACAAAATCGCATACATTTGAACAATATATAATATCGCTTGAATTTAATTCTTTTAAATATAAAAATATTTGAAAGTGATTTTTTTCTTTTTTAAATACTTCATCCATACAAAAGGACTCTACAATAAGATGAAAAGGAACTATTGTAACACAGAAAATTAAAAAAAAAATGCTTAAAAACTCTACTGACACAAAAACAGAGAAAGAGAAACAAAAGGACTTTACTTACGATCAAAATAAGTAGAGTAATAATTCGCATCATTATTTATACTTTGCTCATTTGTAGCTTCTTTTTTATTTATTTTTTTGTGACTCTACTAATTAGCAATTTGAAACTTAAAATGGGACTCTACTGATGAACAAATGATAAATTAATCTCGAATATAAAGAAGGAACTCTACCCACTAGCAAACTATGAAACAATCAAGAAACTAAGAAAAAGATGATAAGTAATAATATATTTGAAAACGTTTAAAATTTCTCGAACATTACGGTACGGAAAGTTCCAGCAATTTGCCTTAAGACACGATGCCATACTCCACTAGTTTTATTTTTTAACTCAAAATGTAATTTTTATAAATAATTTATATAAAATTTGAAAACTGCTCCAGTACAGTACCAGGTCGTTATTTAGACTGTGCATAGGTTTGGATCATTTTTTGATTTTTTTTCAATAATTTTCTCACAATTGAAAAAGTGCACCCGTACCGTCACGTTCTAAACGCACTCATAAAAACATTTGTACCGCGTTGTCACTTAGACTGTGCCTAGTATGGTTCATTTTTCGATTTTTTTAAAACTTTCATATATACATTTTTATAATTTACATAAAATTTGAAAAGTGCTCCCGTAAAGTCACAATCTAAACGCACTTGCAAAAACATCTGTACTAGGTCGTCACTGAGACTGTGCTTAGCCTGGTTAATTTTCGTAATTTTTACTTAAAAATGGCATTGATGTATTTATTCATAAGCAAGCCGTAATCAATAATAATAAACTAACTATTGAAAAATGTGAAAATGCCGCCAAGCTAAGCACAGTACAAGTGAATACGTCGCACGGAATTATTTGCAAGTGCGTTTAGACTGTGACTGTACGGGAGCACTTTTTAAATTTTGTGTAAATTAGGCAACTAAACTATTTTTTTGTAAATGAATTCGAAGTGAAATGACGGTTGTTAATGTTTTGTTACGGTACGGGAAGTTCCAGCAATTTGTCTTAAGGCACGATGCCATACACTACTAGTTAAAATTTAAACTAGACGATTTACTTGATATAACGATAGAGTATTTGATGGTCCTAATGAACATACTAAATCAAGTTAGAAAAGGAACTCTACTGACGAGCAAACTGAATATCTAGACAGAAAATTAGAAAAGTGACTCTACTGACGAGCAAATTATAAATCTAGATGAAAAATTAGAATAGGGACTCTACTGACGAGCAAATTATAAATCTAGATGGAAAATTAGAAAAGTGACTCTACTGACGAGCAAACTAAAGATCTAGATGGAAAATTAGAAAAGGGACTCTACTGACGAACAAATTATAAATCTAGATAAAAAATTAGACAAAGGGACTCTACTGACGACCAAATTATATTTTTTGACAAAAAATTAGATAAAAGACTCTACTGACAAGCAAATTAAGAAAAATTGTAGAAAATAAAAAAGGGACTTTACAGACGAGCAAATTATTAAAAAAAATCTAGAAATTAATAAAAAGAGACTCTACTGACGAGCAAATTAAATATTTTTGACAGAAAAATAGAAAAAGGACTCTATTGACGAGTAAATTAAATATTTTTGACAGGAAAATAGAAAAAGGACACTACTGACGAGCCAATTTTAAATCTAAATAGATAAATTTGTAAAAGAAAATGAGAAAATTATGAAAAGAACTCTAATGACTATCTAGGAAGAAAATTAGAAAAGGACT
>NW_020538040.1:1421896-1538494 GCF_003426905.1 Ctenocephalides felis | reverse complement strand
ATATTACACGGTAAAGTGTTAACAAAATGTTTAAGGAAGTGGGAAGTTACATATTAGAACACTTGTAGGTGAGACGAGTGGAAAATTGGTTATGTTTGGAATTTTGGTTTGTTAAAGAAATTTGCGAATTTTGATAAAATTTTGATGAGGATTTTTAGCTAGATTTGTCTAGTTTTGCGTAAAATTTGTAAAAGTACGATTTTTGGTTTAGGTGATTTTTGAAAAATTGTTTTGTAATAAAATGTACCGCAAGGAAGATGGAAAGTAATATAATAAAATTGGTTAAGTTTGGAATTTTGGTTTGTTAAAGAAATTTTTGGATTTCGATAAAATTTTGATGAGGATTTGTTGCTATATTTGTCTAGTTTTGGATAAAATTTGCATAAGTACGATATTTGTGTCTGGAAAATTGTTTTATAGAAAAGTGCACCGAGAGAATGTTTTTAGTAAATTAGTATTTTTGAAGTTTTTTAATTTTATATAATTAAGTAAATAAGAATAGATTTGTTTGGGAATTAGTAGTATAACTATTCTAGTATTTTACAAAATTTGCACAAGTTTGATATTTGTAATAATTGATTTTTAAAAAAATGTTTTGTGGAAAACTGTACCATAAGGGAGAAGAAAATTTATTCAATGCAATTGGTTAAGTTTCGAATTTTGGTTTGTTAAAGAAATTTCTTAATTTTGAAAATTTTGTGAAAGGAGTTGGTTGGTTGATTTGTCTATTTTTTAGTAAAATTTGTATAATTTCGATATTTGTGTCAGGAGATTTTTGAAAAATATTTTTGTGAAAAATGTACCCCAAAAATGCTCCAGAAAATAATATCTAATATGGTGACACGAAAAACAATTATTCAAGTTTGGAATTTAATTTTATTAAAGAAATTTCTTAATATTGAAAATTTTGTGAAAGGAGTTGATAGGTTGATTTGTCTAGTTTTAAGTAAAATTTGTATAATTTTGATATTTGTGTTAAGCGATTTTTTAAAAATTGTTTTGCGGAAAAATGTACTCCAGAATTGCTCGAAAAACAATAAACTATTATATATAGAGGTGTAATAAGAAACTAATTTAAGTTTGGAATTTCAGTTTGTTAAATAAATTTGTTGATAAGAATGAAATTTTTATATGAATACATTATTTCATTTGTCTAGTTTTTGGCAAAATTTACACAAGTTCAAAATTTTCATTCGCCGATTTTTGAAAAATTATTTTGTGATAAAATGTACCCCAAAAATGCTCGAGTAATTAATATCTAATATGGCGGTGAGGCAAAAATCAAATGGTTAATTTTGGAATATTAGTTTGTTATATAAATTTGTAAATAAGAATGAAATTTTTATGAAGATTCATAGTTGAATTTGTTAAGTTTTTGGCAAAATTAGCAAAAGTACAAAATTTCCATTCGCTGATTTTTGAAAAATTTATTTATGGTTAAATGTATCCCAAAAGTACTCTAAAAAGTAGTATTCAATATAGCGGAATTTAATATATTTACTTAATAATTTGTTAAGTTAAGAATTATAGTTTCCTATATAAATTTGTTAATTTTGATAATTTTTTTAGAGAAATATATAATAAAACTATTTAATATTTTGTAAAAATTAAATTGTATTAAAATTAGCAATAACTAGTTTTTCAAAAATAATTTTGTAGTAAAATGTACCACCAACTTATCAAATCATAACATTTATAGACTCGTCATTAATTTTTTAAGTAATTAACAAGTCAACGTCATATATATATATATAATATATATATATATATATATATTATATATATATATATATGTGTGTGTGTGTGTGTGTGTGTGTGGTGTGTGTGTGTGTGTATGTATGTATGATGTTAATATTTGTACAAATATTTAGTTGGTGAAATTGAAATAAAAATGTTGTTTAAAATTATTTAGTAGTACGTGACATTTGGCACGTACAACTTCATATTTTTTGGAAAGTCTTTCACATTAACATTCAACATATATAATATTTCGTAACAACTAAATAATAAAATATATTTGTGTGAAAATGTTATATATATATATATATATATATGCTATTGATTGCAAAATGTTATAATTTATTCTTTGTTATAAACAATTCTTTGTAAAAACCAAATCTCCGTGTTCCATATTTTATTCAAGTTTTTTCTTGAATCTTGAAAGACATTTATTATTGACCTGATTTCTTCATTGCGGATTTCTTTGAGTAATTTAACCTTGAATTAAAACACATATTATATATAAAGAACTCTACTACCAATCAAACAAAATAAAGGCAGAACGGAACTCTATAAATTTAGATTTCGATTATAAAAAGGACTCTATTGACGAGCAAAATCATATTTTTCCGTATAAAGAAGTTGTCAATAACTTAAATTATAATATTTGATTTCTATGATTTGATTTTAATTTTTTTTACAAATTTTAGATAAAACTTATTTTAGTTTTAATCAAAATTTCCAAAAAATACAAAGTTGCCAAAATGAAAATTATTGATTATTCCATTTTGAGTCTTATTATCAGTTTTATGTCGTAGAAACTATTAAACCCTCTAGTCGCACCTAAAAAAGTTTTTCTTCAAACATGGAACAAACTTGTCCTACGGGAACATAATAATAGTAATGCCACATATAATAAGTTTATAAACTAAAAATCATTAGATAATTAATATTCCATTTTGACAATATTACTGTAGTCTCATTTGCGTCTATTCTTCTTTAATTCTTGAAAATTTATCTAATTTAATAATTTATTTTATTATTAATTTACTAACTTGTTATGGCAGTTATTTATTTATTATCTATCTATATATATATTTATTATTTAAATTAATTAATTGTTTACTATATTATTAAACAAAGTAATTTGCTTCATTTTTTTAAGAATTACGCCTGATTTGTAGTCAAATTAACATCATCGGATTAATTTCGGTTTTGAACGGCACTAAAATTGAAGTTTTTGATTCTATTTGGTTACAGTACTAAAATCGTTTTTTGCGATGATATAAAAAAACTTCACAATTTAAAATCTTGGTACGGAACCCAAAAAAATTTACACAAAATGAGTACACATTAAAATCTTTATAAAATATCTGATAATTTGATGTACATATGTCTAATGATCATTTTTGACCGCCAAATGACACTTTTTTAACTCATTTTTATTGAGAGTTCATAATTGCTGCACCTGCCTTCCCTAAAATTCAAGCAGTTTTTTATCTTGTCAATACAAGTAAAATGTTTTTTGAATCATTCAAATCGGACGCTCCGTTCTCTCAAAAACTCGATTTCTAATTTCTGCACTCTTTGCTCCATATCTCCGTAACGACTGGACCTGCCTTTGTCAAAAACTAATTAGAACATCTCCCTATCAATAGGAATCGAATGTTTTTTGAATCATTCAAATCGGTTGATCCGTGCGTCAGAAAACGTGGATGTGAAATTGTATCCGCACTTATACATCTTTTAAAATGTTCAGAATCTTCTGAAACGTGAAGTTGTATAAAAGTTGTTATTTTAGATTTTTGGTAACAACAAAAAAAATACTAGAAGACTGGAACTTTACTGACGAGCAAATTAAATTTGGGCAAAATATTTTAGAGAAATATCAAGAAAAATATTAATGTCAAAAGGGACTCTACTGACGAACAAATTGAATTTGTGCAAAACGAGGAAAAAAGGATTCTACTGACGAGCAAATTAGTCTTGAGCTTGAGGAAAATTTAGAAAAAATATATTATAAAAAAGGACTCTACTGACCAACAAATTAAATATGTGCAAAATTAGGCAAAAAAGAACTCTACTGACGAGCAATTAAAATTTGTGCAAAATGAGGCAAAACCAGACTCTACTGACGAGAAAATTAAATCTATGACAAATTTATGTTATAGAAAAACGTTTAAAAAAAATGTTAAAGTGAAAAAGGACTCTACTGACGAGCAAATTAGTTTTGAGCTTGAGGAAAATTTAGAAAAATTAGTTATAAAAAAGGACTCCACTGACGATCAAATTGAATTTGTGCAAAACGAGACAAAAAAAGAATCTACTGACGACCAAATTGAATTTTATGCGAAAGGAGACAAAAAAGGACTCTACTGACGATCAAATTAAATTTTTGCCAAATTAAGGCGAAAAAGGACTCTACTGACGAGCAAACTAAATTTGTGAAAAATATTCAGCTCAAAAAATTTTTAGGAGAAAGGGACTCTACTGACGAGCAAATTGAACTTTTGCAAAACGAGCCAAAAAGGACTCTACTGACGATCGAAGTGAATTTGTGCAAAACGAGGCAAAAAAGGACTCTACTGGCGAGCAAATTAGACTTGAGCTTGAGAAAAATTTAGAAAAATGAATTATAAAAAAGGACTCTACTGACTAACAATTCAACATCGACCTGCAAAATAAAAATTTTAAAACCAGAGAATTGAAATTGTGCAATTTTCAATATATTTAAGAACAAAAAAAAATCTTAGACGAAATGGACTCTACTGACGGGCAAAACTAAAACCAGAAAAACCAACTTGTCGAAACTTCACAATCGGTCGAGCCGTTTCTTTACAAAATATGTACAATCATCTGTCCGTGAAAACGTCTGAACCGATTTTAAAACTGCTCGAAACTAATTCAAACATTGTAAAATATTATAGGCTTATGAAAACTTGTTCAAAAACTAAAACAAACATTGTAAAATATTATAGGCCTATGAAAACGTTCAAGTAAACTCATCACTCTTGAGACTTACTCTGAGTAGGTAAGACAAAAATACCACTTACACCTAGCCTTATCAAATATTCATCATTATACAATTTGCACGTACGCATCAATACGACCATAGATGGCATTAGTGGCTGTAGTTGCATTCGATTTAAATGTAGATGCGCCGAACGCGGTTTCGCAAAACGAATTAGTTCAGATTTGATGGGATGCGTTTAATTATTATTCACGAAACGTACACACTAAACATATATATACACTTGTATATATATATATATATATATATATATATATATATATATCGGTATAATTCTAAATTAGAGATTGACTAAACATTAGACGAGACGCTGAGGGAATATCTAATGAGATGTTACTTCAGTTAGTAGTAGGTAGGTACATATGTCAATTTGCAAAACGACATACGTACATACTGATTAGGACATACATATGGTGTATGTTCATAGATAATATTAGTTTAGAGCTAACTAAACTAGAATTTGTACGAAAAAAACACAAACTAAAAGGACCGATTCTGTCATAAAACACGCTAGATTGTTTATTGGTAGTGAAAACTGTGGAAATGTTTATCTAATTGCGGTGCGATTAGACGTATTTTACATATAAATAAAGCAAAAAAGAATCTTACGATAACTTTATCATCAATAATTCTGTTTTTTTAACATTCTTCCTTGTTTTGTTTATATATAAAATACGCCTGATCGCACGGCAAAGGTAAAGACATTTTCACAGTTTTCGCTACAAGCCCAAAATTGCGTTGACATGACAACGTTTCAGAATTCCCAATAAGTTTTTATATATAGTGGTACTAAATACTGTCAAAAGCGATGTGGTTACAGTTCAGTCAGGCGTTATAGATAGAAAAACTAGCCTAGAAAATGCACAAATGTCAAACAAACGATGTTATTATAACTGCATCTTTGATATATGGCTTAGTAATATATGAGTGTAGTTGTAGTTCATGTGTAAAAATATAAATAGGTGATTAATTTTTGAAATAAATTAAAAAATCTTCAAAAAAATAATGGCAGAGTATTTTGAAAGATATACTGAATATCCAACCTAATGCAGTATTTCGAAAAATGCATAATCTTCTTGCAACAAATTGCAAAATCTTCTCTTTCATTACCTTAAAAATAACTTTTATTTATATATTTACAAATTTCATATCTAATTGGCAACTTATATATATATATATATATATATATATATATATTCATATAACTATTTACATAATCTACATATTTATAAAAAAAATTACAACTTAATTAATCTTATAGCATCACAGAATAATTATCTAATTATCTAAATATCTAATAAAGTTTGCACCAAGTGCAACAAACAAACTAAATCCGAAGTAAACCGAATTAACTTTTGTTTGAAATGCACTGGCTAATTTCACAAAGTTTATTCGGTTTGTTTCGGATTTAGTTTGTATTTTTATGTTTTGTTTATGTAGGCGGTTGTAGGATTGTTTAGGATTGTTTTGGAGATTGTAGGATACTTCAGGATGGTTTATGATTTTTTGAGACATTGTAGGATGTTTTAGGATTGTTCAGGATTTTTTGGAACTTTGTAGGACTCTTAAAAAGTGTTCAGGAACGCTTTAAAAGCGTTCAAGATTATTATTAAATATCTAATAAAGTTTACACCCAAGTGCAACAAATAAACTAAATCCGAAGTGAACCGAATTAAGTTTTGTTTGAAATGCATTGGCTAATTTCACAAAGTTCATTCGGTTTGTTTTGGATTTAGTTTTTATTTTCATATTATGTTTATTTAGGTGGTTGAAGAACTTTACAGGATTGTTTGGGATGTTGTAGGTTTGATTATTAATTTGTCCGTTAGTAGAGTCTCTCCTTATTACTTTAGGTCGTCAGTAGAGTCTTTTTTAATTTTTTTAGGTTGTCAGTAGAGTCCTTTTGACATTATCTAACTATATAATTAAATTGCTTGTCAGTAGAGTATTTTTTCATAGATTAGGTTAATGAGTTTGTTTGTCAGTAGTCTGTTTATTTTTTTTATCGTCAGTAGAGTTCTTTTTTTATTCTTTTTGGCCGTCAGTAGAGTCCTTTATTTCTTTTGGTCGTCAATAGAGCATTTTTATTATTTTTTTGGTCGACAGTATAGTTCTTTTTTTGGTCGTTAGTAGAGTCCTTTTTTATTTTTTTGGTCGTCAGTAGAGTCCTTTTCTATTTTTTCTTTTGGTCGTCAGTGGAGACATTTTCTATTTTCTTTGGTCGCCAGTAGAGTCCTTTTTTATTTTTTTGGTCGTCAGTAGATTTTTTTTTTATTCTGTCTACGACCAAACTTAAAAAATAAACAAGGAACTCTACTGACGAGCCAAATAACAGAAGATTAGAAAGGAACTCTACTGACAAGCAAACTTAAAAAAAAATAAAAATGATTAAAAAGGAACTTTACTGACACAAATTTATTATCTAGATTGAATAAGAGTAAAAAGACTCTACTGACGAGCAAATTAAATATTCTTCTAGAATTTGAGGAAAGGACTCTACTGACAAGCAAACTTAAAAAAAAAAGAATAAAAACAAACACTGCGGACCAGTTAAAAGAGAAATAATAAATAAAAACTCCATTGACAAACAAACTAAGAAAAATGAGAAAGAACAAGGGACTCTACTGACGAGCAAAATTACAGAACATTGGAAATTAACTCTACTAACAGTTCTTGTAAAAGGCTATAAAACTGTTCAAGATTATTTAGGAAGTTTTTCAGGACCCTTAAGGATAGTTTATAATTTCTAGGTTATTTTTCCTGTCAATAACAATGTGTCAAATAACTCTAACCTAACTTTTGACTATCCCAATATCTTACAAGCGAGTCAAACTCGTCAAAAATACTAAAACTCAAATGTATTTCTTGTTCTTACAAAAAAACACCTAAAAACTTTCTTGTTTTCTTTAGATATTTAATTTGCATGTCAGTAGAATCGTTTTGACATTATCTAGATATATAATTAATTTGCTCGTCAGTAGAGTCCTTTTTTATATTTTATATTGATTATTAGTTTGTTTGTCTATAGAGACCTTCTATTTTTTTTTGGTCGTCAGTAGAGTCCTATTTTATTATTTTTTTGGTCGTCAGTTTTTTTTTTATTCTAAGTCTACTGACGACCAAACTAAAAAAATAAGGTAAACAAAGAAGTCTACTGACGAGCCAAATAACACCATAAGAAAAGGACTGTACTGATGAGCAAATTAGACTCTACTGATATGACAAGCGTATTAAATATGCAGACGAGGAAATGACTCTGACAAGTAAGCTAGAAAAAAAAATTAAAATCAAACTCTACTGGCAAGGAAAATGAAAAAAATCAAAAACAGAACTTTATTGGCAAATACGGGTCACAAAAGATGTAGGGAAAGAAAAAGTAAGAGAGATAGGTGAAAAGAGTTAGCAGATAGAACGAGACAGACTTAAAGAGATAAAGAGAAAGTGAGAAAGAAAGAAACTCTACTGACGAGCTAACTGAAAAATAAAGGAAATGAGGGACTCTACTGACGAGCAATCTAAAAATTTAAAGATAAACAAGAGACTCTACTAACGAACAAAATGACAGAAGAGGCAAAGGACGAGTAACTAAAAAAAGTTCCAAAAAGGAACTCTACTGACGGGAAAAATATTAGGCTGTTTGGCATATATTTGGACTGTTTGATATTGTTGAAAGAGTAAGAGAAAAGATGGAAAAAAAGTAAAGAAATGACAAGTGACTGATAGAGCGGGATAAGCATAGAGAGGGAGATAGAGATAGAGATAGAGTGAAATAAGAAAAGAGAAAAAGATTGATCTATACAGCGAGATAGACATATAGAGAGAGAAAGGGATAGAGCTACATGAAAAGAATAAGCAAGAAAGAAAAGTGAAAAAGATCGACAGATAGAACGAGACAGACAAATATAAGGTAAAATACTCTGATAAAGAAATTCAAAAGTATCTCCACTGACAAGCAATAACAGCTGATAAGAAAGGAACTCTACTGACAACCCAACTATAAAAATAAAACAAACAAGGAAATCTACTGACATGCAAATTAAAAATAAAGGGAACAGGCGATTGAACTGACGGTCAAACCAAGAGTATTTTTTTATATTCTAGGTGGATAACTAATTTGTTTGCCAGCAGAGTTCTATTATTTTCTTTGGTTGCCAGTAGAGTCCTTTTTTATTCTTTTGTTCGCCAGTAGAGTCCTTTTTTATCTTTTTGGTCGTCAGTAGCGTTCTTTTTTATTAAGTCTACTGACCACCAAACTGAAAAAAATAAAGATGAACAAGGGACTCTACTCTACTGACGAGCCAAATAATACAGATGAGAAAAGGACTCTACTGACAAGCAAACTTTCAAAAAAAAATAATAAAACTTTACTGGCACAAATTTAATATCTAGATAGATAAAAAGTAAAGGGACTCTACTGAGGAGTAAATTAAATATAAAGATAGCAAATTAGAAAAAAGGGACTCTACTGACGAGCAAATTACATATTCTTCTAAAAGATGAGGAAAGAACTCTACTGACAAGCAAAATATTGGACTGTTTGGCATTTATTGGGATTGTTTGATATCGTTAAAAGAGTAAGAGAAAAGATAAGAAAAAAGAAATAATGAGATGAAAAGTGACTGATAGAGCGAGACAGACATAGAGAGAGAGAGAGAAAGTGAATTAAGAAAAGAGAGAGAGAGAGAGAGAGAGAGAGAATATATGGAGAGAGTAAGTGAAATAAGAAAAGAGAGGGTAGTAGAAAAGGTAAAAAGTTTGACCGATAGAGCGAGACAGACATATAAGGAAGAACAGATATAAGAAAAGAAAGAGTAAAAAATACAAATGAAAAAGATTGACCGACAGAAAGAGATAGACATAGAGATGAAGGGTTGGAGAGAAAGAGTAAGAGAGATAGATAGATCGAGACGGAAAGAGAGAACGAGAAAGTGAGATAGAGAAAGACAAATATAAGTAAGTAAGTAAGATAGTCTGACAAAGAAATTTAACAGAAATTCGAAAGTATTTCGATTGCCAAGCAAACAAAAATACAGCAAACAAGGAACTCTACTGACAAGCAAATTAAAAAATAAAGCAAACAAGGGACTCTACTGACGAGCAATCAAAAAATGAGATGAAAAAGGGACTCTACTGACAAGAAAATTAAAAATAACGATAAGGAACAAGGGCTTGTACTAACGAGCAAAATGACAAAAAATGCAAAGAAACTCTACTGACAGACAGATTAAAAAATATAGGAATCAAGGGATTCTACTGACGAGCAATCTAAAAAAAATAAAAAGGAACAAGAAACTGGCAAAGAAACTTACAAAAAGTTGCAAAAAGGAACTCTACTGAATGGGCAAAATATTGGATTGTTTAATATTTAAAAGAGAAAAGTGAAAAAGATTGGCATATAGAGCGAGATAGACATAGAGTGAGAGAAGGAAAAGGAAAGAGCGATATAAGAAAAGAAAGAGCAAGAGAGATAGGTGAAAAACGTTGACAGATAGAACGAGACACACGTAGAGAGATAAAGTGAAATAGAGAAAGACAAATATAGAGTGAGATAGTTTGACAAAGAAACTGAACAAAAATTCAAAAGTATATTCAAAGGAACTCTACTGACAAGCAAATTAGTAAAAAACAAACTAAAGAATTAAAGATAAATAAGGGACTCTACTTACCAGCAAAATAACAAATCATTAGAAAGAAGTTAACTTAAAAAAAGTTCCAAAAAGGAACTTTACTGACAAGCAAAATATTGGATTGGATTGAATAAGAGAGAAAGGTGAAAAAATTTAACAGATAAAGCGAGACAGATCTAGAGAAAGAGAAAAAGAACAGATATAGATAGAGATTAGTTTGGAATTATTGCAACTATTTTTGACTTTTAGCGTTTGTATAGGACTTATATTTGCATCGTTTCATAATCAAACGATCAAAGGATCATTTCACGCATTCCTAACGACAAAAACTTCATTTTTACCTCTCAATATAATGATGTAACTTTTGACTATTCTAATATCTTACAAGCGAGTCAAACTCGTCAAAAATATACACGATAAAGCACAAAAAATCGTCATTTGTTCATAAAAAAATGTCGATTTTTGTTCTGAAGTAAAACTTCTTAGCGCTTGAACGTTAGACGTCTAGCAAGTTCTAGCAAAGGGCCGTGGGCTAAGGGACAACTTGACCAAAGGGCAGCACAACCTAAAAAGGGAAATAAATGTGATACAAATTAGACCAAAATAAGTATTATTTTTAAAATTACCTTGAGTGTCGGCCATAAGTTGACCCATGTGCACTGCAAAATGCCATCTGGAGGCGACTTCTGCCATGTTACCTATACCAGAATTCCTAGAAAAATAAGATGATATATGGTTTATTTATTAGTAAGTGGCATTGTGCCTTAAGGCAAGTTGTTGCAACTTTTTTATATTTGTAAATGATATAATTGAGTATGATATAGTACTAAAAGGAACTCTACTGACGAGCAAAACATATTTCTAGTTAGAAAATTAAAAAAGTGACGAATCTACTGACGAGTAAAGCAAATCAAATATCTAGAGAGAAAATTAAAAAAGGGACTCTACTGACGTACAAAATACATATCTAGATAGAAAATTACTGACTAGCAAACTGCAAACTGCAAACTTAAATAAAATAAGAAACAAACATCCTATCATAACTAATGTCAAAAAATAGAACTCTACTAATGAACCAACTAAATTCAGATTTCAAAATTAGAGAAAAGATTTTACGAGCAAACTAAATTAAGTTTTTGGATAAAAAATTAACAATAATTGAATGAAGATATGGTATATTAAAATAGATTCTACTGACAAATCAAATATCCCGATAGAAAATCAAACAAGAACTCTACTGATGAATAAAGTAAATATCTAGACATATAATTGGAAAAGGAACTCTACTGACAAGCAAACCTTGTACATTTTGATTTTTATCAAGTAACATAGTGTGATTTTTATTTGATACATGAACAAAATAAATGATATATACAATGTCAATTCAATATTGTGTGAAATTAAAATTCGGAAAAGGGACTCTACTGACGATTAAACTGAAAAAAAAAATCAAAAAAGGACTATATTGACGAGCAAAATGATACAAAATAAAGTGACTCTACTGACGAGAAAAATGATAGAAAATAAAAAGTGACTCTACTGACAAAAAATTGACTTTACTGACGAGCAAAACGACAGAAAACAACAGAAGGACTCTACTGATGAGTAAACTAAATATCTAGACAAAAAATGACAAAGGAACTCTACTGACGAGCAAATTAAATATTTAGCTAGAAAATGCAAAGAGGGACTTTACTAACAAGCAAATTAAAAATTTAGATAAAGAATTGGAAAAGGGACTCTACTGACGAGCAAACTGAAAAAACATTAAAAAAGGAATCTACTGACAAGCAAAACGACAGAAAATAAAAAAGAAACTTATTATCACAAATTATCGAAAATTAAAAAAAACTCTGTTGACGTGTAAAATGACGTAAACGAAAAAGGGACTTTACTGACGAGCAAATTAAATATCTAGGTACGAAAATACCAAAAGGACTCTTCTGACGAGCAAACTAAATATTTAGAAAGAATAAGAAATAAGGGACTCTACTGACGAGCAAAATAAATATCTAGATAAATAATTAAAACTGGGACTCTACTCTGCAATTGCATGTGAGAAACAAATGAGACTCTACTGACGAGCAAATTCTGCGAGTAATATTTTATTTATTCAAAAAATTAATGAAGAAACTCTACTGGCGAGCAAACTGAATAGTACCTTTATCAAGTAAAATAATGTGATTTATTAATAAAAAATGAGTAAACAAATTTCAATGAAGGAAAAAAACTCTACTGACAAGCAACTTGAATAAAAGAGGAACAAGTAACTCTACTGATGAACAAATCAAGTATTAATTTCATCAAATATCAAATGAGCTCTCTTGCCGAACAAATTGAATTTCTTTGATTTTGTTGGTCTTAAAATGTTACCTGATCATATCCAAAAGATGTCTCTCCTTAACCCCCAAAGCCTGGGCTGGCAAACCCGCCAACTCGCAAACCAATTTGGGCAAACAATCGGCTTTGACTTGTTTGATTTCATACTTGTTCATATCAGTTGCACCATCTGAAAAACCCACAAAACCAACTATAAAAATCAATTTCAACTAAATTAACCAATAGATCATTTTTAACTTCCCGTAGTAATGGGCCGAAAATCGAAAATGAAAATTTTTGCATTTCTCGACGTTTTGAAGCTTTCTGAACATTTTTAAGGGGCATACATAAAAAAAAACATTCGATTCCCATATAAATTCAAAAAATTCCCCAGACTAAGCACAGTCTAAGCGACAACCTGGTTCAAATATATTTGTAAGTGCGTTTAGATTGTGACATTACTAGAGCACTTTTACAATTTTATGTATATTAGTAGAAATGTAATTTTACTAACCACAGTCTAGGTGAGAACCTGGTACAAATATATTCGAAATGGCGTTTTGAATGTGACTTTACGGAGCACTTTTCCAGTTTTATGTGAAATAATAGAAATGAAATTTTGGATTAAAAAATTTAAAAAATTACCCTGACTAAGCACAGTCTAAGCGCCACTCTGGTATAAATGTTTAACCCAAGTGCGTTTAGACTGTTTATGATGCACTGGACACTTTTCGAATTCGAATTTTGTGAAAACTATTGAAAAATGAGAAAATACCGCCAAGCTAAGCACAGTATAAGTGAAAATGTCGCACAGAATTATTTGCAAATGCGTTTAGACTGTGACTACACCGGAGCACTTTTTCACTATTTTGTGTAAATTTAAGGCAACTATTTTTTTGAAAATGTAATTTTTATAAATAATTTACATAAAATTTGAAAATTGATCCAGTACCGTGATAATTTTCTAAATAAATTTGTACCAGGTTGTTACTTAGACTGTTCTTAGACTGCCTCATTTTTCATTCTTAAAATTGGAAAAGTGCACCTGTACAGTCACATTCTAAACGCACTCATGAAAACATTTGTACCGCGTTGTCATTTAGACTGTTCCTAGTAAGGGTCATTTTTCGATTTTTTTTCAAACTGATTACATACATTTCTATAATTTACATAGAATTTGAAAATTGCTCCAGTACAGTAACAGTCTAAACGCACCCGCAAATATATTTGTACCGCGTTGTCACTTAGACTGTGCTTAGTTGGGTCATTTTTCGATTTTTTAACTCAAAATGTAGTTTTTATAAATAAGTATTTACATAAAATTTGAAATGTGCTTCGGTAAAGTAACAATCTAAACGCACTCGCGAAAACATTTGTTCCAGGCTGTCACTGAGATTGTCCTTAGCCTGGTTAATTTGCGTAATTTTTACTTATAAATGGCATTTATTTATTTATTTATTCATTAGCAAACCGCAACCAAAACTAATAAATAAACTATTGAAAAATGTGAAAATGCCGCCAAGCTAATATAAGAGCAGTATAAGTGAAAATGTCGCAGAATTATTTGCAAATGCGTTTAGATTGTGACTATACGGGAGCACTTTTTCAATTTTGTGCAAATTAGGCAACTATTTTTTTGATTTTGAAATTGAATTCGAAATGAAATGACGATTGTTAATGAATGTTCTGGAGATAAATTGATTTATGATTTAGATAGCAAAAATAATGAATCAATTACAGTATTTGTAATAATATATTTGAAAACATTTAAAATTTCTCGAATATTTTATTACGGTACGGGAAGTTCCAGCCATTTGCCTTAAGGCACGATGCCATACACCACTAGTTACCTCTTGCGATATTTCTGAATTTACCAAAATTACCACCATTGTTCTTTTCGTAAAATCTCGATTTGTCCAAAACAACACCCTTGTCTTGTTCTTTCAAAAGTTCTTCGTTGGTCAAAAAATCAATTTTGGTGGTTTCGTCCAAAAAAGAACCAGCTGGTAGTCTGAGGGTTGATTTTTCGTCCTTGTTTCTTGGTTGGTGGTTATCATCGTCATCTGTAGATTTCTACAAAAAAGAGTAAAATTACATATTCTTGTAAATTAAATTTATAAATATATATATATTATATGTTCGACGTTGAGACATATCTTGAGTAAATTATGTTATGATATAGTTTTAGTTTGTTCGACAGTATAGTTTCTTTGTAAACTTCTTCTGTTTTGCTTATTGATTGAGTTTCTTGTTTGTACTTATTTAATTTTGCTCGTCAGTAGAGTCCCTTTTCTAATTTTCTATCTAAATTTTTAATTTGCTCGTCAGTAGATTTTCTTTTCTAATTTTAATTCGAACGTTAGTAAAGTCCTTTTCTCTTTTTCTGTCTAGATATTTGTTTGGTCATCAGTAGAGTCCCTTTTTGATTTGTTTTCACAGTTTGTTATTTAGTAGAGTTCTTTACTCATATTTTTTTTAATTTGCATATTAGTAGTGTTCATATTTGATTTTCTATAATTTGTTTGTCAGTAAAGTCCTTTTTCATAATTTTCTATCTAGATATTTAATTTGCTCGTCAGTAGAGTCCTTTCTTCTAATTTTCTGCAATTTTTTTGTTAGTGGAGTTCTTTTTTCCTAAATTTCCATCTAGTTAATCAGTTTGCTTGCCAGCAGAATACCTTTTTCTAATTTTCTTCAATTTGTTTGTTAGTAGAGTCCTTTTTTTGCTAAATTTTCTAACCAGTTAATTAGTTTGCTCGTAGTAGATTTTCTTTTTCTAATTTTTTGCAATTTGTTTGTCAGTAAAGTCATTTTTTCTAAATTTTGTAACTAGTTAATTCGTTTGCTCGTCAGTACAGTAATTTTCTCCTTTTCTAATTTTCTTCAATTTGCTCGTCAGTAGAGTCGTTTTTTTTAATTTCCATCTAGATTCATAATTTGCTTGTCAGTAGAGTTCTTTTTTAAAATTTCCATCTAGATTCATTATTTGCTCGTCAGTAGAGTCCCTTTTCCTAATTTTCCATCGAGACAATATTTTTTTCAGATTGTTTATCAATAGAGTTCTTTTTTGATTTTTTCTCAGTTTGCTCGTCAGTAGAGTCTCTTTTTCATTTTTCAACAAATACGATATCACTCTGTTAAAATATTACTATATTAGTTTGCTTGTCAGTAGAGTTCTTTTCTCTAATTTTCTGTAATTAGTTTGTCAGTAGAGTCCCTTTTTCTAATTTTTTATTCAGACTTATAATAATTTGCTCGTTAGTAGAGTCCTTTTTAATTTTTTTTTCAATTTGCTTAATAGTAGGGTTTCTTTTGATATTTTTTAGTTTGCTCGTCAGTAGGGTGTCTTTTTTATTCATCTCGCTAATCAGTAGCGTCCATTCTCTATTTTTAAATTTCAATTACATTGTTTTTGTCTTATTTTTAAAATGATATTAAATGTTTTTTAATTACCGTTTGTCAGTAAAGTTTCTCTTCATTCTGTATTAGTTTGCTCGTCAGTAGAGTTCTTTTTAGTATTTCTTAGTTCGATTGGCATTGTTCATAAAAGAAAATAATTTGGTTTATATACCAAAACTACAAATTTGTAGTTTGATTGAATTACTATTTGTTATGTCAGTAGAGTTCTTTCTTGTTTAAGTATATTTTACATAGACTATTTATTTTGTTTATTTTGCATTAAAATCAAGTAATTATAAAAATATCGCTATTTATTTAGCTCGTCAGTAGAGTCCCTTTTCATATGTTCAGTCATTTTGCTCGTCAGTAGAGTCCTTTCCCTCATTTTTAAACCTGAATTAGTTAGAATTAAAATCAAGTAACGTAAATTTGAGAAAATTTTACAATTTAATTAGCTCGTCAGTAGAGTCCCTTTTTATATTTTCAGCCATTTTGCTCATCAGTAGAGTCCTTTTCCTCATTTTAAAACCTGAATTAGTTTGAATTAAAATCAAGTAACAAAATTTTGAGAAAATTTTACAATTTATTCAGCTCGTCAGTAGAGTCACTTTTAATATCTCTTCAGTCATTTTGCTCGTCAGTAGAGTCCTTTCCCTAATTATCTGTTTGTTCTTACCTTTACTTCGGTGTCAAAACTACTGATGACAAAATCGCAGATGACGATAAACATCAGAAAAACACAACCTTTCAGTAATTTGGACATTTGGCTTCTGCTCATTTTGGACAAAATTGGATTTGGGCTAATTTGTTTGGATATTGCGTCACGATAACACCATCTGGAAAAAGAAATGAAGAAAATTACTGCATTTAATTTTAAATAATGTACCCAACACTTTGAAGTTGTCCGTAGTTATACATTACGCATATATTTTAACCGTTGACATTTGAATTTAAATTTATAATATAATATTCATAAACTTCTATATAATTTGTATATAAAATGTTTTGAAATTACTGCATTTAATTTTAAACAATGTACCTAATACAATGAAGTTGTCCGCGAATTGGTACTGTCAACTCTTTTTTGACAGTTAAGATTTGAATTTGAATTCACAATGGAATATTTGTGTTTTATCAATAACTATATTTTGTAAATAATTTTGTTCGAAATGTCACAAATTGTAGTATACAGAGTTGTAGCTAATTTTATAGGCTTTTTAACGATATATTATAATGTATAAGAAAAAAGATTTAATTTTGAACAATGTACCTAATACACTGAAGTTGTCCGCGAGTTGGTACTGTCAACTCTTTTTTGACGGTTGACATTTGAATTTGAATTTGAATTTACAGTGAAATATTTGTTTTATCAATATTTTTGATTTTGATTTTCAATACCATAACTTTTAACTTATAGATTGTATTGTAATCTGATTGTTAAAATTAACAGAAATAAAAATAAAAAAAAAAAAATCAATAACTACATTTTGTAAATAATTTTGTTCAAAACGTAATAAGTTGTTATATACAGATTTATAGATAATTTTATATACTTTATTACGATATATAATAATATATATGCTGTTTAACAAATTTTAGCAATATGAACGTAAATATAGAAAAATTTAACCATATATTCAATTCAACATTCAATTTTGCTCGAAGTTTTTAAACGTTATGTACAACTTTAAATATAATTTAATTAGCTTTCTTACGATATATAAAATTGTTGATATATTTAATTAAATTTAAACAAAATAAATATGAATATAAACCACGAACATTTATTTGTTTGAAATTTAGAGCTGTCAAGCGTCCATGTTGGATTCGGAACTGTCAAGTAGACATTTTGTTTTATATTAATTTCAAATTTTAACGAATTATTTTTGTACAATTTTGTTCTAAATGTTACAAATTATTAAATACAGATTTGTAGATAGTTTTATCTACTTTTTAACGATATATAACATTATATATGTGGTATAACAAATTTTAGCATAATAAACGTAAATATAAAAAAATGTAACCAATGGCTAACTGAACTTTACAGATTTATCTTAATTAATTTTGTTCGTAAAGTTTTTAAACGTTATATACAGATTTGTAGATAATTTTATTAGCTTTCTAAAGATATATAATATTGTTAATATATTTGATTGAATTTTAACAAAATAAATACAAATATGAACCACGAACATTTATTCATAAATTGAATTATTTAAAATTTAGAGCTGTCAAGCGTTCATGTTGGATTCGAAACTGTCAAGTAGACATTTTGTTTTATTTTAATTTCAAATTTTAACGAATTATTTATATATAATTTTATTCCAACACTTACAAATTGTTAAATACAGATTTGTAGATAATTTTATCTACTTCCCAACGATATATTATAATACATAAGAGTAAAGATGAATTTTGGTACAATAATGCTAAATATACAAAAATGTATCCGATGAATTCCACCAATGGCTAACTAAATTTTAAATTTCATTAATTTTTGTTATTGAATTTTGTTTGAAAAGTTTTTAAACGTCATATACAAAGTTATGAATAATTTTATTAGCTTTTTAACGATATATATGTTGTTTAACAAATTTTACCAATATAAACGTAAATTTTAAAAAATGTAACCAATGAAATCCATCAATGTCTGACTAAATTTTAAATTTCATCAAGTTTTCTTATTTAATTTTGTTCAAAAAGTTTTTAAACGTTTTATACAGATTTGTAGATAATTTTATTAGCTTTGTAACAATATATAATACAATTGTTTTATTTTAATTATTAATAACAAAATAACCGTTGATGTAAAAAAGACCAACCCATGAAACTAATAATATAAAATGACACTTTATTTCGATATCGAAGTTTACAAATATTTTGTTCAAAACGTTATGAATTGTTATATACAGAGTTGTAGATAATTAGTAGCTTTTTAACGATATATAATAATATATATGTTGTTTAACTAATTTTAGCAATATAAACATAAATTTAAAAACATGTAACCGATGAAATCCACCATTGGTTAATTAAATTTTATTGTTTAATTAAAATTTGATCAATTTTTGTTATGCCATTTTGTTCGAAAAGTTTTTGAACGTTATATACAGATTTGTAGATAATTTTATTACCTTTTTAACGATATATAACAATATATATGTTGTTTAACAAATTTTAAAATATAACGTAAATATAAAAAAAAATGTAACCAATGGCTCGGTCAAACCGTTTCTTTTCTAAAAATATAAATAACAGGACAATGTACCAAATCAATTTAAAACCAATTATTCAAACTTTGGTGGTGGATATCTCGGAATTTTTGGTGGTGGATATCTCGGAATTGAACAATTTTGTAACCACTCGATACGTGCGAAAGTCTACTTCAGTTTGGTATAATTTCGATACAGATCTGTCAAGCCGTTTCTGTTTAAAAAATACAACTTCACCAAATGTTCACAAAACAATCCAAAGATTTATTCAAACTTTGGTACAGGATATCTCGCAATTTTTTAACCGATTTGAACTATTTTACAACCACACGATACATATGAATGTAGACTTTTTTGTGCAGCCAAATTTTGAACAAAATACATCAACTAAATTCATCACAATTTACAAAATTCTTAAAAAAATGCCCTAAAATATCATCTTTATCCCTACTGGGTACGTCTAAAAACTACTAATTACCAATAAATACTAATTAATTACTAATTCTAACTAATTGCAACTAACGGTAATTATTTTCATTAAACAAAACTGACCTTTTGTTATTTTTCTTTGCAAAAAATTATAGATTATAAGGTCTTGACATTTGTATTAAGAAAAAAATTCACTTTTAGTTTTTTGCGCTCACCAGATTTTTCTGCTCTGATTAACAAATTTGCAATTAAAAATAATTATTTAAAGAAATTTTTTATTTATAATTAATTATGATGTAATTAGAAGAATAACTAATCATAATTATATTTTTTATAAAAATTTTTTGACGTTTTTGTTTTCAAATAAATAAATGACATTAACAATTTTGGATTTGGCGAACAAATTGTGTAAAGCTTGTAGGCTTTTTAAAAATGTTTTTGTTCTAAAAGTTTACGCAATTTGTTACAAACAATTATTATTATAGTATAACTTTAGTTTAGTGCAAAATTTATATACGATATAGAAATTTTATTTGACACTCTTGACGATTGTTCAAAAAAAACTACAAAGTTTTTTCGGTAAAAAAATTAGAACACAAAATTTATGCATTTTTTAAAAAATGATTTTGTTCAAAAAGTTTGTTCAAAATGCTATAAACAATATAGTATATAGTCTAAACTTTAGTTTGGTACCTAATTTACAAACAATATGTAACTTTTATTTAACATTTTTAACATTTTTTCAAGTAAATGGCAAAATTTTTTAGGGTAAAAAATTTGACACGCGAACTTCGTAGATTTTTGAAAAAATGATTTTGTTCTAAAACTTAATGCAAAATGTTATAAACAATATAGTATACAGTTTAAACTTCAGTTTAGTTCAAAATTCATAAACAATACTCAAATTTTATTTAACACTTTTGACGTTTGTTTAAACAAATGACAAAGTTTTTTGGGTAAAAAATTTGGAGCGCAAAGTTTGTAAAGTGTAAATATTTTTGTTCTAAACTTAATGCAAAATGTTACTAACTATAAAATTAATAGTATAAACTTTAGTTTAGTGCAAAATTTATATATAATACATACATTTTATTTAACACTTCTCTCGTTTGTTTAAACTAATGACAAGGTTTTGGGGTAAAAAATTTGGAACACAAACTTTGAGGATTTTTGGAAAAATATTTTTGTTATAAAATAATGCAAAATGTTACTAATTATAAATGATATAGTATAAACTTCAGTTTAGTGCAAAATTCATAAACAATACTCAAATTTTGTTTAACACTTTTGACGTTTGTTTAAACAAACTACCCAAATTTTTAGGGTAAAAAATTTGGAACGCAAACTTTGTGGATTTTTTTAAAAATTTTTTGTTCTAAAGTTTGTGCAAAATGTTATAACAATAAATGTTATGGTATAAACTTTACTTTAGCACAAAATTTATCCAAATTAAACCAATTTTTGGGTACTTTTTCGCAAATTTTGCATCCACACACACAAAACCGTTAAAATTCAAACAAACATACCAAAATCGCAAATTAAAACCAAATTAGTAACTAACATTTGTTATAAACAATTTGGCACACATAAACTTAATTTTTGTCACTTTAGAACCCCAAACAATATTTTTTTAAACTTTTACACCGCAACATATGGCTATCAAAATAACTTTAATAATTAAACAAATTATGTAAAAAATTAAAAATAACATTTATAAACAAACTAATATTTATATAAACAATTTCCCAAACCTTATTTTGTTAATAATCCATTTAATTTATTATAAACAAGTGTTAACAATTCAACGCGTTTATCCAAACTGGTATTTTCGCTTCGTAATAACACTACGTAAGACTATGAGTGTGATTTGGACGCGCACGACTAGACCTACGCGCTTAAAACATACAAAAAGCGTTCTAAACACGCGCGGTACGTCCACAATTTAATGTTCTACACCACCAGCTTTTACTTGCACGACTAGATTTTACTCACGCGTTACACCACACCTCACCTGTACTCGCGCCTTAAGTCCAGCACGTACATTTCCTAAGGTTGTCTCAACGCGCACAACTAGATGTAAATGCCCTTTGCGCGCACGACTTGGTGTAAAGGTAAAGTGTAAGTTCAGGCTACATGTTCGAGGCTCACGCGAGTGTATTAGTACGCGTTTCACTTTCATTTTACGGTTGCGTAAGGTTGTAGGTTTGTAAGCTTCGTTTACGATTGTTTAAAGTTTTTTTGTTGTTAAAATGTTGTAGATGTTGTTGGTTGTTTAGTTGGGAATAAAAGTTGTTAATATTGTTGTTGGTTTAAGGTGTTGTTTGGGAGTTACAGGGGTTGCAAGGGGAAAGTGTCTTGAATGTGGATTTGAAGTTTCAGTAAGTTTTGGAGCGCACAGGGTTGTTGTATGTTGTTGTATTGTTAGAAAGTGTTGTTGGTTATACAATTTCCAACAATGTTGCTGAATGTTGTATTTAAATTGCTCTACAAATTTAAAAGTTATGAATTTTTAAACAAAACTACACTAAATTTTTTTTAAAGTTGTTCACAAGTTTGTTGTTGTTTTTAAAGTACACAAAGTTGTTGTATGTTGTTGTGATGTTAGACAATGTTGTTGACTATACCATTTCAAATAATGTTGCTGAATGTTGTATTTAATTTTCCCTACAAATTCAAAAGTTATGATTTTTTAAACAAAACCACACACAGATTTTTTTTAAAGTTGATTACAAGTTTGTTGTTGTATTTTAGAGTACACAAAGTTGTTGTATGTTGTTGTGTTGTTAAAAAGTGTTGTTTGTTGTTGAGTTTGCAACAAATTTTGTGAACATTGTTGTTGGTTTAAAGGTGTTGTTTAAGAGTTACAAGGGTTGCAAAGGAAAAGTGTCCTAAATATGGATTTAAAGGTTTGACTAAGTGTTGTATTACAAGGAGTTGTTGTATGTTGTTGTGTTGTTAGAGAGTGTTGTTGGTCGAATGTTTGTATTAAATTTGCTCTACAATTCAAAAGTTATGATTTTTTAAGCAAAAACTACACCAATTTTTTTAAAGTTGTTTACAAGTTTGTTGTTGTATTTTAAAGTACACAGAGTTGTTGTATGTTGTTGTGTTGTTAAAAAGTGTGTTGTTGGTTGTTGAGTTTGCAACAAATTTTGTTAATATTGTTGTTGGTTTCGGCTGTTGTTTAAAGTTACAAGGGTTGCAAAGAAAGAGAGTCTTAAATTGAATTTGAAGGTTTGACTAAGTGTTGTAGTACAACGAGTTGTTGTATGTTGGTTGTGTGTTTAGATAATGTTGTTGTTTATGCAATTTCAAATAATTTTGCGAATGTTGTAATTTAATTTACTCCAATAATTCAAAAGTTATGAATTTTTTAAGCAAAAACTACACTATTTTTTTTTTAAAGTTGTTTACAAATTTGTTGAAAAATAGAAATGGACTCTACTGACAGTCAAATTTATTGTCTGATGAAAACAAAAATAAAGACTCTACTCTCGAGCTAAATAAATATCTCTTTAAAAAAAAATAATGGAAGGTCTCTACTGATGAGCAAAATAAAATAAAAGGACTTTTCTGACGAAACAATAAAATATCTAGATTAAATTAAAAAAGGACTCTACTGACGAGCAAAGTAAAATAAAAGAACTCTACTAACGAGCAAAGTCAAATATCTAGACGAAATTTAAAAAGGACTCTACTGACGAGCAAAGTCAATTAAATGGACTTTACTGACGAGCAAAATAAAAAATCTAGAATAAAATTAAAAAAAGGACTTTACTGACGAGCAAAGACAATAAAAGGACTCTACTGACGACCAAATAAAATATCTAGATAAAAATTAAAAAGGACTTTACTGACGAGCAAAATAAAATATCTACATGAAATTAAAAAATGACTTTACTGACGAGAAAAGTCAAATAAAAGGACTCTACTGACGAGCAAAATTAAAAAATCTAGTTGAAAATTAAAAAGAGACTCTACTGCCGAGCAAAGAAAAATAAAAGGACTCTACTGATGAGCAAAATAAAATATCTAGACGAAAATTTAAAAAGAACTCTACTGACGAGCAAAGTAAAATAAAAGAACTTTACTAACGAGCAAAGTCAAATATCTAGATAAAAATTTAAAAAAAACGACTCTACTGACGAGCATAGACAAATAAAAGGACTGTACTAACGAGCAATGTAAAATATCTAGACGAAAATTTGAAAAGAACTCTACTGATGACCAAATAAAATATCTAGATAAAAATTAAAAAAGTAAAATAAAAGGACTCTACTGACGAGTAAAATAAAAAATCTGAATGAACATTATAAAAGGACTCTACTACCATTCTTTACTTATTCTTTACTCTACTATATACTCTACTGACTATTTTATTCTAAATATATATCCTACTGTGATACATAATAAGAAATTTTATTTTTGCTTGTCAGTAGAGTTGCTTACCATCACGACATATAATCCAGTCATTATAGTAAGTTCAACTCGAAAATTCAAGATACCCAGCTGTAAGTCTGTAAATACTTGTATTTTGCACCCTAAAAGTTGTCTCAAAACCTACATATGGTACTGACGAGCAAAATGAAATATCTAGATGAAAATTTAAAAAGAACTCTACTGACGAGCTAAATTAAATATCTAGATGAAAATTTAAAAAGAACTCTACTGACGAGCAAAATTAAATATCTAGATGAAAATTTAAAAAGGACTCTACTGACGAGCAAAGTCAAATAAAAGGACTCTACTGGCGAATCAAATAAAATATCTAGATGAAAATTAAAAAAGGACTCTACTGACGAGCATAGGCAAATAAAATGACTTTACTGACGATCAAATAAAATATCTAGATAAAAATTAAAAAAAGGACTCTACTGACGAGCGAAGTAAAATAAAGGGACTCTACTGACGTGCAAGTTAAATATTTAGTAGAAAATTAAGAAAAAACTTTACTGACGGGCAAAGTGAATTAAAAGAACTTTACTGACGAACAAAATAAAACATCTAGATAAAAATTAAAAAAGGACTCTACTGACGAGCAAAGTAAAATAAAAGGACTCTACTGACGAGCAAAATAAGAAATCTAGATAAAAATTACAAAAGGACTTTACTGACGATTAACTATTTTATTCTGACTATTTGAATCCTACTGTCTTATAATCAAACTAAATACTATTTTTGCTCGTCAGTAGAGTTCTTTTACACTCCCACTTGCAACAATAATAAAAATAAAAATCATAGCATAAAAAAGGGAAAAATTTATGTGTGTGAGTGGATAATATATTTTGAGAGACAAATAGTGACATATATAAATGAATATTGTAGAGAGTGCAATTAGAGACAATAAACGAGTAATAAGAGATGAACGATAATATAATTCGCTCATCAGTAGAGTCCTTTCTTAATTTTCACCTAAATATTTTATTTTGGTAGTATAGTCATTTTGTTTTACTGTGCTTGTCAGTAGAGTCTTTTTATATTAATTTGCTCGTCAGTAGAGTCGTTTTCTGATTACCATCTAGATAACTTACTTTGTTCACCAGTACAGTCCTTTTATTTTACTTTGTTTGTCTGTAGAGTCATTTTTTCATTTTTTATCCAAGTATTTACTTTGCTCGTCAGTAGAATCCTTTCATTTTACTTTGCTCGTCAGTAGAGTCCTTTTTGGTTTTTCCATCTAGTCAGTAGAGCTCTTTTTTTATTACAGCTTTGTTACAGTTCACCAGTAGATTTTTTTTGTTTTATTTTGATCGTCAGTAGAGTCCTTTTATAATTTTCGTTCTAGATATTTAATTTGCTCGTCAGTAGAGTTCTTTTTCTAATGTCCTGTCTAGATATTTAGTATGCTTTCCTTTTTTATTTTTATCCAGATTTATAATTTGCTCGTCAGTAGAGTTCCTTTTTTATTTTTTTGATTTGCTTGTCAGTAGAGTCCTTTTTTTAAATATGATAACTAGATTTTTAATTTGCTCGTCAGTAGAGTCCCGATCTTTTATTTATTCTTCTATTATTTTAGTTTGCTCGTCAATAGAGTTCTTTTTTATTATTATTCTAGTTTGTTTGTCAGTAGAGTCCCTTTTCTTTTAAATTTCTATCTAGATTTATAATTTGCTCGTCAGTAGAGTCGCTTTTCTAATTTTCTATCTAGATTTATAATTTGCTCGTCAGTAGAGTCCTTTTTTCTAATTTTCCATCTCGTTATTTAATTTGCTCGTCAGTAGAGTTCTTTTCTAATTTTGCGATCATGACATTTTTCAATAATTTCTTCTATAAAATTAATAATAATACTAATGATATTATTTTACTAGATAGTAGAGTTCTTTTTATTTACTAATCTCTCTTCACTTTTTTTGTCAGTAGAGTTCATTGTTTTGGTTTTTTTAAATCAACTTTTTTTGAGATGATGGCAGTAGAGTTCCTTCTTTTACTTGCTCAATTTGCTTATCAATAAAGTTGCATATTTTTACATTTTTAATTTGTTCGTCAGTAGAGTACTTTTTTCTAATGTTTGCTCGTCAATAGAGTCCTTTTATAATTCGAATGTTTGCTCATCAGTAGAGTTAATATAGTCAGTTAGTATAATTTGCATAAATCTTTAATTGTAAACTAGGCTTTACTTAAATAAATAAATGAAATGAAAGTTCAAACGTCAGTGACTCATATATACAATTATATATATATATATATATATATATACATATATATATATATATATATGTATATATATAAATGTATATATGTATATATGTCCGTTAATTGCAAATGTTCACATAATAACTTTTACTTTCTTCCGGCATCACATGTGCTGCTTCATGTAATAATGTGCTGTGTGTCCGATACATAAATTATAATCGAAAATCTCTCCCGAGTTGACAATATTGTCGACAACACTTATCCGCCTTTGTGCTAGATAATCGATTGTTAAATCTAGTGGAGTGCGGCAAGGATGCCGCGTAATTGAATCCTTGATACTCGTGCACTTATTTGCAAAATCTCTTGTAACTTTTGAACCGTTCGTTTAATATTGATGAGGTAAAGGATAAATTTGTTCAAAATAGAATTATCTACAATATTGTCTAATGCAATAATGGTCTATAACGGCTCGGTATACTCCAAAATGTATTGGAAAAATAGACTTGCTGTCTGTAGTACATAGTAATTATAGTACAGAGACTCGTATATGTGCATTTTTTATATCTCTTGTATCTTTAAAACTATTTGTTTAATATCAACAATGTTTTTAAAAAATTTATTTAAAATTAAGGAATGTACAACTATTTCTTACAAATTAATTCGATATACTTTAATATAATACGAAAATAATAAAATATAGTTTTGGGTTCTAGTTAAATGAGTGATTACTTAAAGAGTATGTATCACTATTGGTTTTTAAGGTCTTATAACTATGATATTTGTAATGTGCTCTTCGAGACCTTTCATTTGATACCTCACATGCATTTTTACTTTTTGGAACATTTTGACCCACTGTACTGTATATAGTACGAAGCAACTTCGATTGGACATCGACTCGACTTGTTTGTGCATTTGTTTATTGCAACTCTTGTAACTTTCAAATCATTCGATTAATATAAATGGCGTGTTTGGGAAGTTTGTTCAGAATTAAATTATCAAAAATATTGTCTAATATCATAAGACCGTAGAGCGTCCTTTCCTAAAAAAAACTTTACTAACCAAAAATAACCATTTATTACCATTACCAATAACAACTACTCTTCCATCACTTCCTAAAAGTTAAAATTAGGATTCTACTGACGAGCAAATCAATTTAAAAAGTGTAATCTACAATTTATTCAAATGAATGTGATAAGCAAATTATTCCTTTAAAAAAGGACTCTACTGACGAGCAAACTAAATTTAGAACTAGAAAACTAGAAATGGGACTCTACTGACGAGCAAATTAAATATCTAGATGGAAAATTACAAAAAGAACTCTACTAATGAGCAAACTGTATATCTAGGTAAAAAGGATTTCTTTAAAGGCGAATAAACTAAACATCGTCATAAAAAAAGAAAATAAGACTCTACTAACAAGCAAATTTAATATTAAATTAAAACATGGAAGGACTTTACTGATGACCTATATGATTTTCGACATTAGAAATAGATTCTACTAACAAACTGAATATCAAAAGAAACTAGCTGTAAGTGGAATTCTGTCTTAAGGCAATTAAGGCATCGTGCCTTAAGGCAAATTGCAGGAACTTCCCGTACCAAAAAATATTTTTTTAAAAACGATTAACATTTTTGAAAAAAAATTACTTAAAAAAAAATAAGATTTTTGACAAACAATTAGACAAAAAATTACTTTTTTTTTGAAAAAAAAATTTTTTTTAATTTTTTTTTAAATTTTTTTTTTTTTTGAACAAAAAAATGATTTCTTTATTTTGACATATTTTGAAAGATCTAAACTTTTTTTCAAAGCAATCGTACTGCTTTAACTGCATAAAGACGAAATATCAAACCGCGTAAGCGCCGCGTTGACGTCTAACGCGTAAACATTGGTACGGAACCCATAGTAATGTAAACCAAATTCATACTTATTGTTAAAATCTCTATAAAATATCTGATAATTTAATGTGCATATGTCTAATGATCATTTTTGACCGCCAAATGGCATTTTTTCATTAGATCTCCGAAACCGCTAGACCTGCCTTTATGAAAATTTGATCAATTCTTTACCTTGTCAATACAAGTAAAATGTTTTTTGAATTATTAAAATCGGACGCTCCGTTCTCTTAAAAACTGAGTTACCGTTTTCGGCACTTTTTGCCCCGTATCTTCGGAACGGCTAGACCTGCCTTCGCCAAAAACTAATCAGCACGTCTCCTTATCACTACGAATCGAATGTTTTTTGAATTATTCAAATCGGTTGATCGGTGTTCCCGAAATCGTCGACGAAAATTTGTATCCGCACATACATGCACACACACACACACACACACACATACATCCATTTTTTCTAAGGTATGCCAAAATATTCAGAAACCTTTGAAACGTCGAGAAATGCAAAAATTTTCATTTTCGATTTTTTTGCGATTACTATAACTTACCCTACGGGAAGTTAAAAAAGAACTCTACCGACGTGCAAATTAAATAGGAAATTTAAAGTTAAAATTAGGATTCTACTGACTAGCAAACTAAATTCCGAACGAAAGGATAAAAGAGGGTCTCTACTGACGTGCAGAATAAATAACAAATTAGAGGTTATTAAGGATTCTACTGACTATCAAATAATTACAGTTTAAAAAGGACTCTACTGACGAGCAAACTGAATTTCGACATAAAAATAGAAAAAAGAACTCTACTGACGGACAAAAAGAGGAAAAGGGACTTTACTAGATAGTCTCTCAAAATTTACATACATAATTACAAAAGGACTTTACTGACGAGCAAATTTCAATTTCAAGAAAATTATTGAAAAAAAAAGAAAATCCTGTCTATGCACAGTCTAAGTAACAACCTGGTGCAAATGTGATCACGAGTGAGTTTAGATTGTGAATGTGCGGAGCACTTTTCAAATTTTATGTAAATTATTATAGAAATGTATATATGAGTTTAAAAAAAATCGAAAAATTACCCATACTAGGCACAGTCTAAGTGACAACCCGGTACAAATGTTTTCATGAGTGCGTTTAGAATGCGACTGTACGGAGCACTTCTCAAATTTTATGTAAATTATTAGTAGTTTAAAAAAAAAATCGAAAAATTACCCATACTAGGCACAGTCTAAGTGACAACCTGGTACAAATGTTTTCTTGAGTCCGTTTAGAATGTGACTGTCGGAGCACTTTTCAAATGTTATGTAAATTATACAAATGTATATATGAGAGTTTTAAAAAAATTGAAAAATTACCCATACTAGGCACAGTCTAAGTGACAACCCGGTACAAATGTTTCATGAGTGCGTTTAGAATGTGACTATACGGGTGCACTTTTCCAATTTTGAGCAAAAATTATTGAAAAAAATGAAAAATTAAGCACAGTCTAAGTAACAACCCGGTTATCAAGCTAACTAAATAACCAAATAAAAAACACTAAAAAAAACTCTACTGATCAAAAACAACCCTTTATTACCATTCAAAATAACATTTTTTTTCCATCACTTTCCAAAATTATCCCAAATCTCATCCAACCCCATTCTCTTAACCACTTTTTTATTCTCATCACCATCACCATCACCAACTGCATTAGGGCCTCTAAAACCCATTCTATCCCTTCTAACCTTTCTGGCCCTTTCTAAATTATTAACATACACATTACATTACATACACATATTAACATACATAACATTATCTGCATCCCTTTGAGAATAATTCACTTTCCTCGTCAGTAGAGTCCTTTTCTATCAATTAGCTCGTCAGTAGAGTCCCAAGGGCTCGTCTCTGCCTCGATTCGGGGTTGTTCTTGTTCTTCAAGGTCAATAGAAGGTGATTCTTCTTCCTCGATTGGATAGAGGCGACGGTTCGGTCGGCGGCGGTGAGAGTTTTGGTTGTGGGCTGAAATTGGAAGGAAGAGGATGGATTATATGGTGTTGGGTGAGAGGGAAAGAGATGGTGATATGGGATGGAGGAGTGGGATGATGGGGTAAGAGTTATAGGGGAATGGACTTTGGGTATTATGAGGACAGGAAATGTTTAGGTGGGATGTTATATTGAAGGAATGAGAAAGATTTGAAGAGTTTAGAGAGTAAATTAGAAAGGGATTAGAAAGGGAGAAATGTGAATTAAAAGGACTCTACTGATGAGCTAATTAAATGTCTAGGTTAATTAAAGATTTAAGAAATTAGTAAAGATTAAGGAATTAATTAGGAATAAGAAAGATTACAGATTAGAAAGATTACAAATTAGAAAGATTACAAATTAGAAAATTAAAAAAAATAGATAGAAAATTAAAATGGGACTCTACTGACAAGCAAAGTAAAATGAAGGGACTCTACTGACGAGCAAAATAAAACATATAGATAGTAAAAAATAGATATAATAAATTAGAAAATTTTGATATTAGAAAGATTACAGTTTAGACAGATTACACATTAGAAAGAGTATAGTTTAGAAAGATTTGAGATTAGACAGATAGACATGAGATTAGAAATATTTATTAGAAAGTTTTAATATTAGATAGATTTGAGATTAGATAGATTTGAGATTAAAAAGATTTGAGATTAGAAAGATTCGAGATTAGAAAGAAAGATTGCAGATTAGAAAGATTACAAAGATTAGAAAGATTACAAGGATTAGAAAGATTTGAGATTGGAAAGATTTGAGATTGGAACGATTCAAGATTAGAAAGATTTGATTACAGATTATAAAGATTACAGATTAGAAAGATTTGAGATTGGAAAGATTTGAGATTGGAAAGATTTGAGATTAGAAAGATTTGAGATTAGAAAGATATCATATTAGAAAGATTTGAGATTAGAAATATTAAAGACATTAGAAAGATTTGATGTTAAAATGATTTGATGTTAGAAAGATTAAAGATATTAGAAAGATTGAAGACATTAGAAAGATTTGAGATTAGAAAGATTACATACTAGTAAGAAAGATTACATACTAGAAAAGATTACATATCAGGAAAGAAAAAAAGATAACATATTAGGAAGATACACAGATTAGAAAATTTATAAAATTAGATAGAAAATTAAAAAGGGACTCTACTGACAAGCAAAGTAAAATGAAGGGACTCTATTGACGAGCAAAATAAAATATATAGATAGGAAAAATAGTAAAAATAGTAAAAATAAATTAAAAAGGGACTCTACTGACGAGTAAGGTGAATTAAAACAGGACTCTACTGACGAGCAAATTAAATTTCTAGGTTAATTAAAGATTTAAGAAATTAGGAAGATAACAAATTAGAAAGAATACAAATTAGAAAATTTAAAAAATTAGATAGAAAATTAAAAAGGGACTCTACTGACAAGCAAAGTAAAATGAAGGGACTCTATTGACGAGCAAAATAAAATATATAGATAGGAAAAATAGTAAAAATAGTAAAAATAAATTAAAAAGGGACTCTACTGACGAGCTACTGACGGGCAGTAAATTATAAATTTAATAGATTAGGAAGATTCAAGATTAGAAAGATTGAAGACACTAAAAAGATTACAGACACTAAAAAATGTCTGTACATTAGAAAGATTGAAGGCATTAGAAAGATTGAAGGCATTAGAAAGAGTAGATTAGAAAGATTAAATAAGAAAGATTGCAGATTATAAAGATTTGAGATTATGAAAATTTGAGATTAGAAAGATTTGAGATTAGAAAGATTTGACATTAGAAATATTTGAGATTAGACAAATTTGAGTTTAGAAAGATTCAAGACTTTAGAAAGGTTTGTGATTAGAAAGATTTGAGATTAGACTGGTTTGAGATTAGAAAGGTTACAAATTAGAGAGATTTTAAATTAGAAAGATTTGATTACATATTAGGAAGATTTGATTACTTATTAGAAAGATTTGATTACATGCATTAGAAAGATTTGATATTACAAAGATTTGAGACTAGAAAGATCTGAGACTAGAAAGATTTGAGACTAGAAAGATTTTATATTAGAAAGACTGAAGACATTAGAAAGATTTGAAAGAACAATTAGAAAGAAGGATTACAAATTAGAAAGAAGGATTACATATTAGAGGGAAGGATTACATATTAGAAAGAATTATTACATATTAAGAGGAAGGATTACATATTAGACAGATTTGATTACTTATTAGATAGATTTGATTAATTATTAGAAAGAATTAATTACATATTAAAAATATTTGATTACTTATTAGAAAGATTTGATTACATATTAGAAAGATTTGATTACATATTAGAAAGATTTGATTACATATTAGAAATATTTGATTACTTTTTAGAAAGATTTTATTACATATTAGCATGATTTGATATTAGAAAGATTTGAGATTAGGAAAATTACAGATTAAGTAGAAAGATTGCAGTATAGAAAGAATACAGATTAGAAAGAGAGGTTTTAGATTAGAAAATAGAGAGAAAATTGAAAAGAGACTCTACTGACGAGCAATGTGAATTAAAAGGACTCTACTGACGAACAAATTAAATATCTAGGTTAATTAAAGATTTAAGAATTTAGGATACAAATTAGAAAGATTACAAATTAGAAAAATTACAAATTAGAAAATTAAAAGAATTAGATAGAAAATTAAAAAGGAACTCTACTGACAAGCAAAGTAAAATGAAGGGACTTTACTGACGAGCAAAATAAAATATGTAGATAGTAAATTACAGATTTAATAGATTAAAAAAATTCAAAGTTATAAAGATTACAAATTAGAAAATTAAAAAAATTAGGTGGAATATTAAAAATGGATATTTAGAAAAGGACCCTACTGACAAACAACTTAATTAACTATCTAGATTATTAGCAGATTAAAAGAGGATTGTATTGACTTTTAAATTAATTAGAAAGTTGTAGGATTTAAAAAGAACTCTACTGTTGAACAAATTAAATTACAAACATAAAAATAAATTTAGAACTCTACTGACGACTAAATTAATTAGCAACTTGGAAGCTAAAAAGTTTATTCTTATTCATCTTAGTAAAATTATTTTCCTTCTCTTATTTTGTTCGTCAGTACAGTCCATTTCTTCTATGTGGAGTTATGTTTTGCTATAATTTCAGAGTTTGCTCGTCAGTAGACTCCCTTTATATTTTTGTGTCAATTTGTTTGTCAGTAGAGTCCCTTTGAAATCAAAATAAAAGAAAGAAATGTGCCCACAAAGAAGCAAATTAAATATTGAGAGAGAAGATTCGAAAAGGGACTCTACTGACGAGCAAATTCAATACTAAATTTGAGTATGAGCAAAGGTGACAAGGTGACTCTACTGACAGACTAATGAATGGTTCAATTAAAAAACACAAAAAGGGACTCTATTGGCAATCAAATTATGAGGAATTTTATTGACGAGCAACATAAGGATTAGAAATTAATACTTTATTTTATATTTTATATTTTTATTTATATCAATAATTTTCTTCTCCTCTTATTTTGCTCGTCAGTAGAGACCCTTTGTTTCTTTATTCTAGTTTGCTCGTCAGTAGAGTCTCTTTGGAATTGAATTAAAAGAAAAAATGGGCTCTATTAACGAGCAAATTAAATACTGAGAAAGATAATAAAGAAAATGAGTCTACTGACGAGCAAACTAAAAAAGTAGAAATAAATAACTCTACTCACAAGCAAACTGAAAATATTGAAAAAGAACTCTACTGACTGATAGTAGATACTTACCATTTGGATCGACATAGACTCTGCTCAAGAGTTTTCGCCAATTGGTTGTGTTTTCTTTGAAAAGGGCACAGATCTTATCTTCAATTTCTTGATCTTCTTTTTCGACCTAGATAAAACACAAATGTTAGTAAGACAATTTTACAAAAGAACTCTACTGACGAGCAAATTAAATATCCAGATAGACAAAATTTAAAAAGTGCTAATTGTATATATATATATAGATAGGAAAGTAGAAAAGAACTGTACCCATGAATAAATCGAATAGAGACTCTACTGATTGAAATTGAAATTGTAAGAAACAAACTCTACTGACAAACAAACTGAGAAAGTTCAAAAGAAACTATACTAACGACCAAATTAAAAAAAAAAACGTAACTCCACTGACGAGCAAAACTAATTACACAAATAAATAATTAGAAAGGGACGCTACTGACGAGCAAACCATTAAAATAAAACTAAGGAACTCTACTGACGAGCATACGAAAAATGTAATAAAAGGAACTCTACTGACGAGCAAATTCAAAAAGTAAAAGAAGGACTTTACTGACGAGCAAACTGAATCTACGAAATAAAATAAAAGGACTCTATTGACGAACAAAATGTAACTAGAAAAAAGGACTCTACTAACAAACAAATTAGAATAAAAAGCAAGGGACTGATGGGCAAATTGAAAAATTAATTTTAGTGGCGAGCAAATTGGAAAAGTACAAGAAAGGGACTCTACTGACGAGTAATTTGAAAAGGTAATGAAAAGGGACTCCATTGACGAATAATTTGAAAAGGTAGAAAAGAACTCTACTGACAAGCAAAACAAAATATGTAAATAGATAATTATAAAGGGACTCTATTGACGAGCAATATAAAATAAGAGGAATTCTACTGTACTATTTGTTAAATTTTAGACGCTATTAGTAAAATCTCAGATATTTGTCAAATTTTGGAGGCTCTTTGTTAAATTTTGGAGGCTCCTTGATCAATTTTGGAGGCTCTTTGTCAAAAAAGACTCTACTGACAAGCAAATTAAATATCTAGACATAAAATTAGAAAAGGGACTCTACTGACGAGCAAACTAAAATTCTAGATGAAAAATTAAAAAAAGGACTCTACTGACGAGCAAACTAAATATCTAAACAGAAAATCATAAAATGGACTCTTCTGACAAATAAATTATAAATCTAGATGGAAAATTATAAAAGGGACTCTACTGACGAGCAAACTAAATATCCAGATGGAAAATTTAAAAAGGGACTCTACTGACGAGCAAATTAAATATTTAGGGAGAAAATTAGAAAAGGGACTCTACTGACGAGCAAATTATAAATCTTGACATAAAATTAGAAAAAAGGACTATACTGACGAGCAAACTAAATATCTAGATAGAAAATCAGTAAAGGGACTCTACTGACGAGCAAATTATAAATCTAGACATAAAATTAGAAAACGGACTCTACTGACAAGCAAATTAAAAAAACCAACAAAAAACAACAAATATTATTTTATATTCTTTCAACTTACCATCATTTGCTGATCCTGCTTATTGCAACAATACTCCATAACCACCGAATCATCTTCATCATCAATTTGCTCGTCAGTAGAGTTCTCTTTATCAACTTGCTCGTCAGTAGAGTCCCCTATGTTACTCGCACTAATCTCAACTTGGTTAGCTTTTCGTATTTTGAGATTCCTTGTGCTTTTTTTTGAAAAATTCAATAAATTCTTGCACCAACCTGGTAGACGATCTTTGGTCTTTAGGAACATCCGTTGACGGAAAAATCTCGTCTACCAATTTGTCCAAATTTTTTTTCGAAATTAAATTCTTGGTTCGAGCAAACTTTGTGCATGTCATAACATAATTTTTCTAATTTTTGGTAATCAAAATTTGGACAAGATTGATTGTTCGATTTTTGGGAATCGATTTGGTTGATTTTCGGACAAGGATTTGCCAAGGGGTTGGTTTTATCATCATTTTCTGTGAATTCTAGAAATTGATTGTCCAATTTTTGGTGACCAAAATTTTGGCAAGACGTCACCGAATTTTGGAATGTACTAGGTTTTTCAAGTTGGTTGTCTATTTTTTGGTTATCATTAATATCATTTAATTTTGGACAAGATTTTGCCAAACAAATTGATTTAGTATAATTTTCTGTAAATTGTTTATCCAATTTTGGCAAGACGTACCCGAATTTTGGAACGTACCATAACCATTTACACCAATTTTACGAGGTTTAACCAATTTTTTAGTTTTATCTTCGTTTGGTGCAAAATCTTGTTTATCCAATTTTTGGTTAACAATTTGGTTGCTGTTTTGATAAGATGTCTCCAAATTTGGAAATGTACCATAACCATTTAGGCCAATTTTACGAGGTTTTACCAATTTTTTGATTTGGTCATCGTTTGGTGCCGATTTTTGCTTTAAGCAAGTTTCAGGAGAGTGTAAAAATGGTTTGTCCAAATTTTGGCATTGCGAAAAAGTCTTATTAATTTCCTGGTTGTTTTGCTGACAAAATTTTGCTAAATTTTGGGATTTTTTGTTATTTTTCACCAAATTTTGGCTTTCATCATTATTTTCTACCAATTTTAGATAATCCATTTCCTGGCTGTTTTGCTGACAAAGTTTGATCAAATTTTGGTGACCAATTTCTAAGTTTGGGAGCTTATCATCATTTGATGCCAAATCTTGCTTCATCCGTGCTTCATGTAAGTCCAAAAAACGTACCAAACTATTTTTTTTGGCCAAAAATTGGTCTCTGGCAGATTTTTGATTGGTGGTTTTGGAGGTGTCGTCATCAGATGAATTTTTGGTGTCGGTGTAGGTTTTTTTAAATTTGTAAAAGTCCTGTAGAATATTTTTGGCGTTTGTGGTGAGATTTGGTGGTTCTGGCTTAGATTTTGGAGGCTTTGGTTCAAATTTTGAAGACTTTTGACCAAATTTTGGAGGATCAAGTTTTGGAGGTTCAAATTGTGGATGCTCAGATTTTGGAGGCTTAAATTGTGGAGGGTTGGATTTTGGAGGCTCAAATTGTAGAGACTTAAATTTTATAGGTGCAGATTGTGAAAGCTCAGATTTTGTAGGCTCTTGGTCAAATCTTGGAGGCCATTGGTCTATTTTTGGAGGCCATTGGTCAATTTTTGGAGGCCATTGCTCAATTTTTGGAGGCTCTTGGTAAAATCTTGGAGGCTCTTGGTAAAATTTTGGAGATTCTTTGTCAAATTTTGGAGGAACTTGATCAAATTTTGGAGGCGCTTGGTGAAACTGTGGAGGCTCCTGGTCAATTTTTGGAGACTCAATTTTCGGAGGCACTTGGTAAAATTGTGGAGGCTCTTGGCCAAATTTTAGAGGCTTTTTATCAAATTTTGGGGCCTCTAATTTAAGTTTCGAAGGTTCAAATTGTGTAGGCTCATATTTTGGAGGCTCTTGTTTACATCTTGGATGCTCTTGTTCACATCTTGGAGGCCCATCATCAAACCTTAGAGGATCTTTGTCAAATTTTGGAGGCTCTTTGCCAAATTTTAAAGGCTGTTGGTCAAATTTTGGAGGCTTTGGTTTAAATTCTTGAGACTCTGGTTGAAATTTTGGATGCTCAAACTTTGGAGGCTCTTCATGAAATTGTGGAAACTCTTGGTCGAATCTTAGAGGCTGTTGGTCAAATTTTGGAGGCTTTGGTTCAAATTCTTGATACTCTAGTTGAAATTGTGGAGGTTGAAATTGGTGAAATGTTGGAGGCTCAAATTTTGGAAGGTCTCTGTCAATTTTTGGAGGGTCTCTGTCAATTTTTGGGGGCACTTGATCAATTTTTGGAGGCACTTGATCAATTTTTGGAGGCAATTGATCAATTTTTGGAGGCAATTGATCAATTTTTTGAGGCACTCGATCAGATTTTGGAGGCATTTGATAAAATTCTGGAGGATCTTGATCAAACTTTAGAGGCTCTGGTTTGAACTTTGCATGCTCTTGGTTGAATTTTGTAGTTTCTTGCTCAAATTTTGTAGGCTCTTCGTCAAATATTGGAGGCACTACTTCAATTTTCTCCTTTTCCTGGCACTTCCAGCAACTTCGGTAGTGTTTGGAACCTAAATTCAGGATCTACATACTGATTTGGCACATCTTTCTTTATCAATTCACCATCTTCTTTACTTTGATTTGTGGTTTGACCAATTGGTTTCACAATCGTCTGCAACAACAAATGGAAATTTAGCAATTGGCTTCCAATATTTTCGTCGTTGACAGATTCGCACATTTTTTGCAAAATTTGGTCAAGTTCTAGATGGTCCTCCAAATTTATGTTTAGATGTTTCCGTGGAACAAGTTGGTCAACTTCTAAATTGTTATGTGGATCACTGTGGTCAACGTTTAGATGTGGAGGCTCAAACTTTGGAGGCTCTGGTTTGAGTATAGGAGGCACTTGGTCAAATCTTGGAGGCTCTAATTTAAGTTTTAAAGGCTTTTGGTCAAATTTTGGAGGCTCCGGTTTGAACTTTAGAGACTCTTGGTCAAATCTTGGAGGCTCCTGGCCAAATTCTGGAGACTTTTGGTCTAATTCTGGAGGCTTTGGTCGAAATTTTAGAGGCATTCGGTCAAATTTTGGAGGCTCCTGGTCAAATTTTGGAGGCTCCTGGTCAAATTTTGGAGGCCCTAATTTAAGTTCTGGGGGCTTTTGGTCAAATTTTGGAGGCTCTTGGTCAAATTTTGGATGTGCAACTTGTTTAAAATTTTGGATGTGCAACTTGGTCAACGTTTAGATGGTCTTGTTTATTTTTTTGGTACAAATTTTGAAGGTTTTGGGCATCAACTTGGTCAAAGTTCAGTTGCTTTTGTGAATGACCTTGGCCATCCTTCAGATGGACAATTTGGTCAACGTTTAGATGATTTTGTGGATCAACTTGATCAAAGTTTAGATGCTTTTGTGATTCACCATGGTCAATCTCGAGGTTAGCAACTTGCTCAACTTTTAGATGATTTTTTGGATCACCTTGATCAACATCTAACAGTTGAGCTTTTAGATGGTCATATGATGAATCTTGGTAAAGATTTTGATGACCTGGTGATGCAAAAATTAGATTTGCTAATTCTGGACAATCTGTCCGACCAACCTGGTCAATTTGTAGCAGGTTTTGTAGATTTTCTTGGTCAACAATTGATAATTTGATCTTTGGTTGACTAAACGATGTATCTTGATGATATTTTTGATAATCTGGTGAACCAAAAATGCCAACAAGATGAAGATTTGGTGACTCCACTTGGTTAAAATCATTTACTTTCTTATGATCAACATCAGGATCCTCATATAAACCATGTTGGTAAATTTTTAGGCTACTTAGTAATGCGAAATCTTCAACAAAACCAAGATTTGGTGACTGTAGTTGGTTTAAGGTTTTTACTTCTTTTTGATCAATATCAGAACCCTTTTGTAGACCATGTTGGTCAATTTTCAGGTTGTCTGGTGATGCAAAATTGTCAACAGGATAAAAATTTGGTGACACTACTCGGTTTAAAACTTTTCCTGTCTTCAAATCTTCTACAGGACCATCTGGTAGACCACGTTGGTCAATTTTTAGGCAACTTGATGATGCAAAATGATCACCAAAACACAGATTTGGAGACTTTACTTGGTTAAAAACTTCTGGTTTCTTTTGGTCAACACCAGGACGACCTGGTAGATCATGCTGGCCAATTTTTTGGCAATCTGGTGATGCCAAAGCTAAATGCTGCAACTCCTTGGCTACCTAAAGGGTTGAAAATTTTGAAAATTTCACTTAAAGGATTAGCATTTCTTGAGAGATTATCGATACATAATGATAACATGACTTTTGTAATTTATTTTTTGAAATATAGGGCAACTTTAAAAAAAATCCACTTCATAAGAAAAATAACTAGTGGTGTGTATGGCATCGTGCCTTAAGGCAAATTGCTGGAACTTCCCGTACCGTAATGAAATATTCGAGAAATTTTAAACGCTTTCAAATATTTTATTACAAATACTCTGTAACTTTCATTTTTGCTAAATCTGAACACAAAAGTGAAAAAGTGCTCCTGTACAGTCACAGTCTAAACGCATTTGTAAATAATTCTGTGCGACATTTTCACTTGTACTGTGCTTAGCTTGGCGGCATTTTCACATTTTTCAATAGTTTATTATTATTATTGATTACGGCTTGCTTATGAATAACTAAATAAATAAATAAATAAATGCCATCTTTAAGTAAAAATTACGAAAATTAACCGGGCTAAGCACAGTCTCAGTGAGAACTCGGCACAAATGTTTTCACGAGTGCGTTTAGAATGTGACTGTACGGGAACTCTTTTGAAATTTTGAGAAAATTATTAAAAAAAAATTAAAAATGAGGCATCTAAGCACATTCTAAGTAACAACCAGGTACCAATATTTTTGCAAATGCGTTTAGAATGTGACTGTACGGGTGCACTTTTCTAATTTTGAGAAAATTATTAAAATGTATGTTTGAGTTTAAAAAAAAATCGAAAAATTACTCATACTAGGCACAGCCTAAGTGACAACGCGGTACAAATGTTTTCGCAAGTGCGTTTAGATTGTTACATCGCCGGAGCATTTTTCAAATTTTATGTAAATTATTTATAAAAATTACAATTCGAGTTAAAAAAAAATCGAAAAATGACTCGTACTTGGCACAGTCTAAGTGACAACGCGGTACAAATATTTTCATGAGTGCGTTTAGAATGTGACTTTAAGGGTGCACTTTTCCAATTTTAAGAAAATTATTGAAAATCATGAAAAATGAGGCATTATAAGCACAGTCTAGCAATTTTCAAATTTTATATAAATTATTATGGAAATGCTATTTGATTTTAGTATAAAAAAATCGAAAAATGATCTAACTAGGCACAGTCTAAGTAACAACCTGGTACAAATTTATTTGGTAGGGTGTTTAGATTGTTACTTCACCGGAGCACTTTTTAAATATTATGTAAATTATTATAGAAATGTATATTTGAGTTTCAAAAAAATAAAAAAAATGACCCGTAATAGGCACAGTCTAAGTAACAACCTGGCACAAATGTGTTCATGAGTTCGTTTAGAATATGACTGTACAGGTGCACTTCTGATTTTGAGAAAGTAAATTATTGAAAAAAATGAAAAATGAGGCAGTCTAAGCACAGTCTAAGTAACAACGCGGTACAAATATATTTGAGGGTGCGTTTAGACTGTTACTGTACTGCAGCAATTTTCAAATTTTATATAAATTATTTATAAAAATTACATTTTGAGTTTAAAAATAAAAAAATTACCCAGACTAGGCACAGTCTAAGTAACAACCTAGTACAAATGTTTTTGTGAGTGAGTTTAGAATGTGACTGTACTAAAGCACTTTTCAAATTTCGATATATAGATTTTAGAAAATTAGATATTAGATTAGAGAAAATTATTGAAAAAAAATGAAAAATGAGGCAGTATAAGCACAGTCTAAGTAACAACCTGGTACAAATATATTCGTGAGTGCGTTTAGAATGTGACTGTACGGATGCACTTTTCAAATTTAATGTCAATTATAGAAATGTATATATAAGGAGTTTTAAAAATTTCAAATAAATTATAAAAATTACAGTTTGAGTTAAAATCGAAAAATGATCCAACTAGACACAGTCTAAGTAACAACGTAGTACAAATATACTTGCGGGTGCGTTTAGAATATTACTGTACTGGAGCAATTTTCAAATTTTATATAAATTATTGTATAAATGGTAGTTAAATAAATAAAATAAATAAATAATTGTAAAATAAATAAAATAAATAAATACAATAAATAAATAAAATAAATAAATAAAATAAATAAATAAAATAAATATATAAAATAATTAAATAAAATAAATAAATAAAATAAATAAATAAATAAAATAAATTTCTAGCAAAACAAAGATTTGGTGACATTACCTGGTCAAAATCTTGTTGGTCAATTTTGAGATGGTTAATCATGAAAACTTGGTTGCCTTTTGATTTTTGGTCAACATCTGGTGATAAAAGTTGGTCAAAAAAATGCAAAACTGACGAATTTTTTGCTTTTTTGTAATCACCACTTGGAAGACCATGTTGGTCAAATTTTAGATCATGTTGGTCAATTTTTAGATCATGTTGGTCACCATCTAGATAATCAATTAACCCAACTTGTTCGCTTTTTGGACTTTGGTCAAAATTATCCACTGATCCACCCAAATTTTCTATCAGCTGGTTACCAAATCTTGGTTTACCCATCCTTTTCCTAGCTCTCAAATTCTGCTCCAACTTCTCAAATCTCTCAATCCGTTTGCACAAATCAATCAAATCTACATCGACATCTTCGTAAAAATCACTGTCACCATTTAGATCATCAAACATCTCCCAAGCTTCACCAGAAATTGTGCCAAATGGTGACCTAATTGGCATTTTTGGTACCTGGTTCATAAAAAAATATAATAAAATCTTATATATTACAATACTTTTATTGCAAAATATATCAGAATGTTAAAACTTTTTCGAAAATCTACTAAAATATGTCATATATGAGATTATAACAATATCTCTATGCGATTTGTCCACAAAAAATACACTTGTAATGATTTTTTAGTAAACGAGCTTAAAGAAGTTTTGCTTCAAAAATTTTATGTTCCACTTTTATGGCAAGTGGGGTATCGTTTGAAAGGTCTCGACGAAAAGAAAACAATTTTCATAAAAAAATATAATATAAATCTTATATATTACAATACTTTTATTGCAAAATATATCAGAATGGTAAAACTTTTTCGAAAATCTACTAAAATATGTCATATATAAGACTATAACAATATCTCTATGCGATTTGTCCACAAAAAATACACTTGTAATGACTTTTTAGTAAACGAGCTTAAAGAAGTTTTGCTTCAAAAATTTTATGTTCCAATTTTATTGCATGTGGGGTATCGTTTTAAACGTCTCGACGAGTAGAAAACGATTTTCATAAAAAAATATAATATAAATCTTATATATTACAATACTTTTATTGCAAAATATATCAGAATGTTAAAACTTTTTCGAAATTCTTTTACGATATGTCATATATGAGATTATAACCATATCTCTATGCGATTTGTCCACAAAAAATACACTTGTAATGATTTTTTAGTAAACGAGCTTAAAGAAGTTTTGCTTCAAAAATTTTATGTTCCACTTTTATGGCATGTGGGGTATCGTTTGAAAGGTCTCGACGAGTAGAAAACGATTTTCATAAAAAAATATAATAAAATCTTATATATTACAATACTTTTATTGCAAAATATATCAGAATGTTAAAACTTTTTCGAAATTCTTTTAAAATATGTCATATATGAGATTATAACTATATCTCTATGCGATTTGTCCACAAAAAATACACTTGTAATGATTTTTTAGTAAACGAGCTTAAAGAAGTTTTGCTTCAAAAATTTTATGTTTCACTTTTATGGCATGTGGGGTATCGTTTGAAAGGTCTCGACGAGTAGAAAACGATTTTCATAAAAAAATATAATATAAATCTTATATATTACAATACTTTTATTGCAAAATATATCAGAATGTTTAAACGTTTTTGATTGTTAAAACTAAACAATGTCATATATAAGATTATAACAATATCTCTATGCGATTTGTCCACAAAAATACACTTGTAATGATTTTTTAGTAAACGAGCTTAAAGAAGTTTTGCTTCAAAAATTTTATGTTCCACTTTTATGGCATGTGGGGTATCGTTTGAAACGTCTCGACGAGTAGAAAACGATTTTCATAAAAAAATATAATAAGAACCTTATATATTACAATACTTTTATTGCAAAATATATCAGAATGTTTAAACGTTTTTGATTGTTAAAACTAAACAATGTCATATATAAGATTATAACAATATCTCTACACGATTTGTCCACAAAAAATACACTTGTAATGACTTTTTAGTAAACGAGCTTAAAGAAGTTTTGCTTCAAAAATTTTATGTTCCAATTTTATGGCATGTGGGGTATCGTTTGAAACGTCTCGACGTGTAGAAAACGATTTTCATAAAAAAATATAATATAAATCTTATATATTACAATACTTTTATTGCAAAATATATCAGAATGGTAAAGCTTTTTCAAAAATCTTCTAAAATATGTCATATATTAGACTATAACAATATCTCTATGCGATTTGTCGACAAAAAATACACTTGTAATGACTTTTTAGTAAACGAGCTTAAAGAAGTTTTGCTTCAAAAATTTTATGTTCCACTTTTATGGCATGTGGGGTATCGTTTGAAACGTCTCGACGAGTAGAAAACGATTTTCATAAAAAAATATAATATAAATCTTATATATTACAATATTTTTATTGCAAAATATATCGGAATGTTAAAACTTTTCCGAAATTCTTTTAAAATGTGTGATATATAAGATTATAACAATATCTCTATGCGATTTGTCCACAAAAAAATACACTTGTAATGATTTTTTAGTAAACGAGCTTAAAGAAGTTTTGCTTCAAAAATTTTATGTTCCACGTTTATGGCATGTGGGGTATCGTTTGAAAGGTCTCGACGAGTAGAAAACGATTTTCATAAAAAAATATAATAAGAACCTTATATATTACAATACTTTTATGGCAAAAAATATCTAAATGTTAAAACTTTTTCGAAATTCTTTTAAAATATGTCATATATGAGATTATAATCATATCTCTATGCGATTTGTCCACAAAAATACATTTGTAATGACTTTTTAGTAAACGAGCTTAAAGAAGTTGTGCTTCAAAAATTTTAGGTTCCACTTTTATGGCATGTGGGGTATCGTTTGAAACGTCTCGACGAGTAGAAAACGATTTTCATAAAAAAATATAATATAAATCTTATATATTACAATACTTTTATTGCAAAATATATCAGAATGTTAAAACTTTTTCGAAATTCTTTTAAAATATGGCATACATGGCATTGTAACCATATCTCTATGCGATTTGTCCACAAAAAATACAATTGTAATGATTTTTTAGTAAACGAGCTTAAAGAAGTTTTGCTTCAAAAATTTTATGTTCCATTTTTATGGCAAGTGGGGTATCGTTTGAAACGTCTCGACGAGTGGAAAACGATTTTCATAAAAAAATATAATATAAATCTTATATATTACAATATTTTTATTGCAAAATATATCGGAATGTTAAAACTTTTCCGAAATTCTTTTAAAATGTGTGATATATAAGATTATAACAATATCTCTATGCGATTTGTCCACAAAAAAATACACTTGTAATGATTTTTTAGTAAACGAGCTTAAAGAAGTTTTGCTTCAAAAATTTTATGTTCCACGTTTATGGCATGTGGGGTATCGTTTGAAAGGTCTCGACGAGTAGAAAACGATTTTCATAAAAAAATATAATAAGAACCTTATATATTACAATACTTTTATGGCAAAAAATATCTAAATGTTAAAACTTTTTCGAAATTCTTTTAAAATATGTCATATATGAGATTATAATCATATCTCTATGCGATTTGTCCACAAAAATACATTTGTAATGACTTTTTAGTAAACGAGCTTAAAGAAGTTGTGCTTCAAAAATTTTAGGTTCCACTTTTATGGCATGTGGGGTATCGTTTGAAACGTCTCGACGAGTAGAAAACGATTTTCATAAAAAAATATAATATAAATCTTATATATTACAATACTTTTATTGCAAAATATATCAGAATGTTAAAACTTTTTCGAAATTCTTTTAAAATATGGCATACATGGCATTGTAACCATATCTCTATGCGATTTGTCCACAAAAAATACAATTGTAATGATTTTTTAGTAAACGAGCTTAAAGAAGTTTTGCTTCAAAAATTTTATGTTCCATTTTTATGGCAAGTGGGGTATCGTTTGAAACGTCTCGACGAGTGGAAAACGATTTTCATAAAAAAATATAATATAAATCTTATATATTACAATACTTTTATTGCAAAATATATCAGAATGTTTAAACGTTTTTGATTGTTAAAACTAAACAATGTCATATATAAGATTATAACAATATCTCTACACGATTTGTCCACAAAAAAATACACTTGTAATGACTTTTTAGTAAACGAGCTTAAAGAAGTTTTGCTTCAAAAATTTTATGTTCCAATTTTATGGCATGTGGGGTATCGTTTGAAACGTCTCGACGAGTAGAAAACGATTTTCATAAAAAAATATAATAAGAACCTTATATATTACAATACTTTTATGGCAAAAAATATCAAAATGTTAAAACTTTTTCGTAATTCTTTTAAAATATGTCATATATGAGATTATAACCATATCTCTATGCGATTTGTCCACAAAAATACATTTGTAATGATTTTTTAGTAAACGAGCTTAAAGAAGTTTTACTTCAAAAATTTTATATTCCACTTTTATGGCATGTGGGGTATCGTTTGAAACGTCTCGGCGAGTGGAAAACGATTTTAGCTACTAAAAATTATTTACACACACACACACACATTTTTGGTACCTGGTTGCATGAAATTGATGTTTCTTTCTCCAATTGTTGGTTTTTGTCTAATAATTCAGGATTGTAGGTTTTAGGACAACACTCAGATGTCTCCTTACATGTTACCATAAGTAGTTGCATGCTGTCATCGATTTCTGATTCAGTTGTAGTGTTGCCAAAATCGGTTTTGGATTTGGACGAGGATGATGTAGGGTCTGGAAAGGAAGATATAAGTGATTTTGTGATTTGGGTGGAGTGCGGCAAGGATGCTGGATAAGAAGAATAGTAATTTCTGATGCTTTTAAAATGTGAGAAATTGATATGAAAATTCATAGGAAAGAGATATTTATAGGAAATTTATGGGAAAAGAACTCTACTGACAACCAAATGTTAGCCTTTAGTCGTTACGCTTTATTAACGTTCAAATTATTTATCTAATTAAAAATTAAAAAAGGGACTTTACCGACGAGCGAATTATTTATTAATTAAAGGATCGAGAAAATTCTAATTCTAAAAAATCAAAAAGAAATTTCACTCACGAGCAAATTAAATATCTAGAGAGAAAATTAAAAAAGGAACTCTACTGACGAGCAAACTATATTTAAAAGAGAAAAGGGACTCTACTGACGAGCAAGCTCAAACTGAATAAGAAAAAGGACTCTACCGACGAGCAAATTACATTGTAAAAATGAGAAGAAACTATTGACTAGCAAACCAAAACGAAAAAACAAATAGGGACTCTACTGACAAGCCAAACTAAAATAATGAAATATAAACTACTAACTGATTTTACTGAAGGGCAAACTAAAATAGAAAGGAAAAAGACTCTACTAACGAGCAAATTAAAATATCTAGATAGAAAATTAGACGAAGGGACTCTACTGGCGAGCAACCTAAATATCTAGATGGAAAATTAGATAAAGGGACTCTGCTGACGAGCAAACTAAATATTTTGTGATATAAATTAGTGAAAGGTATCTACTGACGAGCAAATTTGTAACGCATTTAGAAAAGAAAGGAATTCTAGTGATGACAAAATTATATTATTTAAAGTATATTATTTAATAATCTAACAAAGGCAAAAAGACCAACAATTATAATTCTAGAAAATTAAAAAGGGACACTACTGACGAGAAAATTAAATATCAAGACAGAAAAGTAAAGATGGGCTCTACTGATGAGCAAATTAAATATCTTGATGGAAAATTAGAAAAGGGACTTCACTGACGAGCAAATTAATAAAGAGAATAAAAATGGAATTCTACTGGCAAGCAAGTTAATTAACCATCTAAAAAAAAACAAGCAAAAGAATTCTACTGATGAGCGAACTGAAAGAGTACGAGAAAGGAACTCTACTGACGAGTAAACTGAAAAGTTAAAAGAAAAAAAACTTTGCTGACGAGCAAATGAAAAAATTAGAGAAAGAAATGGGCAAACTGAGAATGCAAAAGAAAGGGACTCTACTGACGAGCAAATTGAATACCGAGACAGAAAATTAAGAAAAGGACTCTACAGAAAACTGAAAAAGCAAAAAAAAACCTACTGACCAGTTAATTGAAAAAATAAAAAAGGTCTCTACTAACAAGCAAATTCAATACTGGCAAAAAATATTGAAAAAAGTACTAAAAATGGATTTCTACTGACAAGTAAAACAAATATTCAGATGATTTCTTTGAAGTGAAAAAGCAAACTCTATTGATGAGCAAATTAAATATATAGATAAAAAATTAAAAAAGGACTCTACTGACGAGAAAACTAAAAATCTTGAACCTAGTATAGAAACTAATATCGAAAATTAGCGAAGGACTTTACTGACGAGCAAATAGAAAAATTAGAGAAAAAAATCTACTGAGGAAGAAACTGAAAAAGAGTAAAAGTAACTCTTCTGACGAACAAACTAAGAAAAGTGAAAAGGGGACTCTACTGATTAAGCAAATTCATAAAAAGAACAAAAAAGGAACTCTACTGACGAGTAAAATAAAAATAGAAAAGCAAGAAACTCTTCTGACGAACAAACTGAAAACAAAATCGGAAGGAAAATTCTATTCACAAGCAAACTGAAATAATGTATAAAATCGGACTCTACTGACTTCCCAACTGAATTAATAATGAAAAGGATCTCTACTAATGAGCAAACTACAAAAGTAAAGATCCAAAAAACTCTACAAACGAGCAATCTGAAATAGTAAAAATAAGGAAAGAAAGGATTCTACTGAAAAGCAAAACTATATAAACTTGAAAAAAAAGAACTCGAATGACTAGCAAAATCGGTTTATAGATAAAAGGGACTGTACTAACGTGCAATCTGAAATAGTAATGTTAAGAAAAGAACGGACTCTACTAAAAAGCAAAATTATGTACACTTAAAAAATCCTATTCTAAAAAGGAACTCGACTGACAAGCAAAATCGGTTTGTAGATAAAAGGGACTCTACTGGCAAGCAAATTCAAAACTGATTCGAAAGAGAGAATATAGAAAAAAATAAACAAAACAGAAAAAGGAACTCTACTGATAAGCAAACTGAAAAAAGTAGATAAGAACTTTACTGATTAGGAAAATATAAATGTAAAAACCAAACTGAAAAAGTAAGAATAATACTGTACTGACGAGCAAACTAAAAAAAGTAGATAAAACTGTTTTAACATTTTTTCAAATTTACAAATTTTTAAGAAAGAATTCTACTGACGAGCAAACTAAAAAATTACCTGTTTAGAAGATCGATTTGTAATGAAAAATTGACTTGATAAGGAGCATATTTTTAGTGCGTTTAAAAAGAAAACTCTACTGACGAGCAAACTAAATATAGACAAGAAAAAAGGACTCTACTGACGAGCAAACAAAATAAAAGAGGACTCTACTGACTATCAAATCAATTATTGACCTATAAAAGAGAAAGGGGATTCTCCTGACGATCAAATTAATTAATTACTAAGTAAGCAATTATACTAACATTAAAAAAATGTTTTTTGTCAGAAATGAGAACTCTACTGACTGAAAAATACATAGAAAAGATGAGTTTATATACATTGACCATAAAAGACTCCACTGATTAACCAGATGAATCTAAATTTTAAAATACACATATTTTTATATAAATTTATATATATATTTTATATGTTGAACGCGATCGGGATTCGATCCGAGTACCCAGCAGAACTCGCAGTTATTGAGACAGTAGTTGTCACCATATATAAAGGATATTTTTACTGCAATACTGACAAAAAAATATTGAAAAAAAACTATAAATGGATTTCTACTGGCAACCAAAACAAATATTGAGAAGATTTCTTGAAAATGGTAAAGGAACTCTACTGACAAGCAAAATATATTTAGTTGTCTCAAATTCAATAAGATATTTAAGAAGTAGATATTAATACAATATGAGGTCAGCAAAAATAAGATGCCCTTATTCCTGAACCTGCCTTTTGGTAATACCTCTTGTGGGAATCAAGTAGACCATGAGTTTTGAGAGTAACAAATATTGGTTCATGGCATTTTGTATAATTTTTATAATAATAAATTTTAATATATTTTTATAAACATGGAAATATATTTTTATAAATTTATATATTTCTATACTTTTATCTACTTACTAGTATGTTCGTAGACGTGTCTCCTAAGTTGATCCAAAATTGTAAACGCCTCAAAAAGGTCTTTTTCATTCTTTTTTTGGTTTAAAATTGTTTTCTGGAAATTCTGCAAATCTTGGTATGACGTTATTGGCGGCTGGCAACACTAAAAATAAATAATGATAAATTTATTGGTTATTATTGGTCTTATTATTTATTGGTCTCACTTTTGGCTTCTATCTTTTTATTTAATTTGATAATTTTTAGAAAATGGATGATCTATATTGTGATAATTGAAGATATTAATGGCCATTGGTAATAATTGATAAATAATTAGTTATTAAGCAAAATTTGTGTTTTTGGTCAAAAAAAGTGCTAATTCTGTTAAACGGTAATGACAACTTTGTGGAATTTAGTTAAGGCAATTTTAATGGTTAATTTTTTGTATTAATTTCTAAGTAGTTACCTTGCATTCGTGGCAAATATCTCCGAAATCATCATTATCTGGATCCAAATCCAAATCATTTGGAAAGTACTGCAAGTGGTTCTTGAAAATGTCATCTGAAAAATGGATAGTTATAGTTTTGATATAACGTATTTAAAGTTATAAAATTGGTTATTGTTATTCACCTATACAGTGACATCTGTAGTTTGCTTTACCGAAACAAAATGCTGGTATATAAATCCAAATCGGATTTTCAAATCGACGTAAATTCTGAAACGGATCCAAATCAGTAATTTCTATTTATTAGTGCTGAATATATCTTTTTCTAAAAAAAATGATTTTACCGACCAAATTAAATAGTAACTTAGGCTTATCATCTAGGATCAAATAATACCAAAAACGGGACTATACTGACAAGCCACTTAATCTAAATAACAAAAGGACACTACCGACAAGCAAAGTAATTATCGACATAGAATATACTAAGGAATGATTCTACTAAAGAACAAAATTAATTAACAAAATATCTACTAACGAGCAAAGAAAATAAAAAAAGACCTCTACTAATGAGGAAACTAATAGAAGTCTGAAAGATTAAAAAGGAATCTACTGACGAGCAAAATAAATATTTTGACAGAAAATTAGGAAAGAGACTCTACTGACGAGCAAATGGAATATATGGAGATAAAAATAACAAAGTACAGAAAATATTTGGACAGAAAATTAGGAAAGGGACTCTACTGACGAGCAAACTAAAAAAGTGATAAGAACAACTTTACTGACGAACAAAATTAAAAAAGTAAGAAATGGAACTCTACTGACCACCAAATTTAAAAAAAATAAGAAATGGAACTGTACTGACGAGCATAACAAAAAAGTGGAAAATGAACTCAACTCAGGAAAGGAGTGAAAGGGAAAGCAAACTGAAAAATATAAAGAGGGAACTCTACTGACAAACAAAATTACAATAGTAAAAAATGGAACTCTACTGACCAGCAAAAATAAAAAAAAAGGAATGGAACTGTAAACTGACCAGCAAGCTAAAAAGCTAAAAAAGAACTCTACTGACGAGCAAAATTGAAAAAGATAGAAATGGAACTCTACTGACGAGCAAAATTAAAAAAGATAGAAATGGAACTCTACTGCCGAGCAAACTAAAAATGTAAAAAAGCGCCTATGTTGACGAGCAAATCGAAAGAAGTGAAAAAAGTAAACTCTACTGACGAGCAAACTCCTAAAGAATTCTTTGTTTTTAACGAAAAAAATATAAAAGAACTCTACTGGTCAGTAGACCACTATATACAGAAAATTAACATACCTGCTTGTCAAATTATTAAATTAGAAGATAAAAGAACTCTGCTGACGAGCAATAAAAATAAAAAGAACTGTACTGACGAATAACTCAAATAAAAATTACTTTACTGATAAGCAGAAAAATTTTAAAAAAATCTTCTGACGATCAAAAATAAAAAAAAGTTCTAGTGACGAACAAATTATATACTGAAGAGTAAACAATAAGGACTCTACTGACAAACAAAATAATCATTAATCTAGATGATAAAAGAACTCTACTGACGAGCAAACTAATTATATAACTAGATTATTTAAAACAAAAACACAAATTTGGGAATTAGTGAACAAACTCGATAGTGCTTTAAATTTCTTTTCTTAGCTTCATGATTTTATTTTCAAAAAATTTAGTAATTTTTCAAAATGATAAATTGTGATCGAAATTGAATATATCTTTAGTGAATAAAATTATGCATCAAATTATATAGTATACAGCCACAGAGTTTAAAATTAATTACCAAAAAACTACTACAGCTAAGTTTTAAGGGTCTCTCCTTAAGGTCTCTAACTATGATATTCGTAAAGTGCTCGTCGAGACCTTTCATTTGATACCCCACTTGCATTTTTACCATATGACGTCATCAAGGGTCTTTTTGACCCGCTGTACTATATATAGTACAAAGCAACTTCGAATCGACATCGCGTCGGCTCGTTTGTGCATTTATTTATACAAACTCTTATAACTTTTAAACTATTCGTTTAATATGAATGATGTATTCAGCAAATTTGTTAAGAATTAAATAATTTATAATATTCTCTAATAACACAAGTAACTATAGTTCAAAACAGTCAAGAAAATCGATAATGTAACTGTGAATATAAGAAAAATGTTTAATGTATGGAACCCTATTGGTTTTTAAGGTCAATAACTATGATATTCGTAATGTGCTCGTCAAGACCTTTCATTTGATACCCAACATGCATTTTTACTTTTTGGAACATTTTGACCCACTGTACTGTATATAGTACGATGCGACTTTGATCGGACATCGACTAGACTCGCTTGTGCATTGATTTATTATTTTTGTTATAACTTTTAAACCGTTAATTCTACAAATATGAAATCTTCAGCAAAATTGAAAAAGATTAGGTAAACTACAATAGTGACTAATGTTATAGTATTCTGCAGCAACTCGTTATACTTTTAAATAGAAACTAAATTATATAATAAGTTTTATATTACCAAATGTAAAGGGTACTGAATCCCATTGGGTTTCTAGGGTTTATAACAATGATATTCGTAAAGTGCTCGTCGAGACCTTTCATTTGATACCCAACATGCATTTTTAGTTTTTGGAACACTTTGACCCACTGTACTGTATATAGTACGAAGCAACTTCGAATCGACATCGGCTCGACTCGCTTATGCATTTATTTATGAAATCTCTTGTAACTTTCAAACTATTCGTTTAATATGAATGTTGTATTCGGCAAATATATTCAAAATTAAACAATCTAGAATGTTGTCTAACATCATAATACTCTACAACAACTCGGTATACTAAAAAATACCAAAAGAATCTGATAAATGTTTTAGAAATTTAATCAAAAAAAAAAAATTCTTGCTATAATAATTGCATAATTTAATTAATTAATTAATTGATAAGTTTGTTATTATTACCAGCATATGTTTCAAAATCAGCTCCTCAGTTCTCTTCTCAAATTTGTTGGCAATCAAGCGCAATTTGCCCAATTTAATAACAATATTGTCCGACTGTCTCACCAGAAAGGCGTTTCTTGCCATAGGGTCCTTATAATCCATCCTTAAGGACACTATATCGTTGCGACTATACCGCTAAAGGAAAAAAAACAGAGTTATAAAAAGACATAAGTATGATTTTTGTAAAGTGCTCGTCGAGACCTTTCATTTGATACCCAACATGCATTTTTATTTTTTGGAACATTTTGACCCACTGTACTGTATATAGTACGAAGCGGCTTCGATTGGACATCGACTCGACTTGTTTGTGCATTTACTTATTAAATCTCTTGTAACTTTTAAACCGTTTGTTTAATATTAATACAGTATTTGGGAAATTTGTTCTAAATTATATTCTCTATAATATTGTCTTATAATTCGACTTGGTATAATGCAAAATTGCTAAGAAAATTAATGAATTATTATTAAGAATATTTTAAATATATATTGTACGGAACCCTGTTGGTTTCCAGGGTCTATAACTATGATATTCGTAAAGTGCTCGTCGAGACCTTTCATTTGATACCCAACATGCATTTTGACTATTTGGAACATTTTGACCCACTGTACTGTATATAGTACGAAACAACTTCGATCGGACATCGACTCGACTTGTTTGTGCATTTGTTTATTAAAACACTTGTAACTTTTGAACCGTTTGATTTATTTTAATGATGTCTTCGGCTAATTTATGCAAAATTAAATAATCTACAACATTGTCTAATATTATAATACCCTACAGCAACTCGGTATACTTCAAAACCGCTATTGAAATCAAATAAATATTCAGAGTGTAAAATATACTCGCTTCCATACTAACTACACTTTGCCAAAGATGTCTTCCATATAATGTTCCCCGATATCTTGGTTTGGAATCTAGTATACTTGGTGCGTATTTTTATTTAGTCGCTTGTAACTTCTAAACCATTCGTTTGATGTGAATGATGTATTTGGCGAATTTGTACAGAATTATGTAATCTATGATTTTGTCTAGCAATTATTATCGGTGTACCGTAATATAATTCGCAAAAAAAATTGAAAATCAGTCGTTGGTGCTAGTAAAATAAGGGTCTAGTTTAAGTATACTGAACCCTATTGGTTTTTAAGGTCTTTAAGTATGATATTTGTAAAGTGCTCGTCGAGACCTTTCATTTGATATCCAACATGCATTTTTATTTTTTGGAACATTTTGACCCATTGTACTGTATATAGTACGAATCGAATCGAATCGACTCGCTTGTGCATTTATTTCTTAAATGTCTTGTAACTTTTAAACCATTTGATTAATATGAATGATGTATTTGACAAATTTGTTTAAAATTAAAGTAGATATAATATTATGTTGCATTATAAAGTCAAGTAATACCAAATGCTTTTAAAATGCATAATAAGCTAGAAACATACTGTTATATTTTAGTTAAATGTAAAGGGTACGGAACCCTATTGGTTTTTAGTGTCTATAACAATGATATTTGTAAAGTTCTCGTCGAGACCTTTCATTTGATACCCCATATGCATTTTTGCCATATGACGTCATCATGGGTCTTCTTGACCCACTGTACTGTATATAGTACAAAGTAATTCGAATCGACTTTCTTGTGCATTTATTTATGAAATCTCTTGTAACTTTTGAACCGTTTAATTTATATGAACGATGTATTTAAGGAATTTGTGTAAAATTAAATACTTTAAAATATTATTTAATATTGTAATGCTCTAAAGCAACTTGTTTGAGTGCAATATTACAAGAATTAGGTTAGATTAAAGATTTTTGAGTGCGTACGGAACCTTACAGTTTTTTGGAGTTCATAACTAAGATATTCGTAATGTGCTCGTCGAAACCTTTCATTTGATACCCAACATGCATTTTTGGCATATGACGTCATCAAGGGTCTTCTTGACCCACTGCACTGTATATAGTACGAAACATCGAATCGACTCGTTTGTGCATTTATTTATTACATCTCTTGTAACTTCTAAACCATTGGATTAATATGAATGATGTATTTGATAAATTTGTACAAAATTAAATTATCTAAAATATTGTCTAATATCAAAAATCTCTACAGCATCTCGGTATACTCTTAAATGGATGTCAAACACAAATTTTAGTATCAAGGCTTCATTATTTTTGACTGATTTGATTTCTTTACTATTTTCGACTATTTGTAATTTGTTTCTATTTACTGATTTCTCATTATTTATGACTATTTTTCACTATTTATGACCACTTTTTACTAATTATGACCATTTTTTGCTATTTCTAATCTACTTGTTACTATTTCAAATATTTTAGACTTTTTTGACCATTTTTTTAAATGTTATTTGTCTATTTTGACTATTTTTTATCACTTCTGACTACTTTGGACATTTTTTTTATTATTTATGACCGTTTCTATCTTTTCTGACTGTTTTTGGCTCTTTCTGGCTATTTTTGGCTATTTTTGACTAATTTTAATAAATGTTGGTTATTTATGACTATTTTTGACCAAGTTTGACTATTTTAAATAATTGTATCAATTTTGATTTTATAGACTGATTATTTCTGATCATTATGACAATTTTTACTATTTCTGACTACTTTTTACTACTTATGACCATTTTTATTATTTCTTATCTTATTTGTGACATTTTTGAACATTTTAGACTTTTTTGACCATTTTTTTTAAATGTTATTAGTCTATTTTGCCTATTTTTTATCACTTCTGACTACTTTGGGCACTTTTTTATAATTTATGACCATTTTTTTAATTTTCTGACTATTTTTGGCTATTTTTGGCCCTATCAGTTTATTTTGGCTCTTTACTAAAGGTTCACAAAAATTTTTTTCCAAATTTTATAACCAAAATCAATAAACCAAAAATACAAATTGGTTTAAAAAAACACTTACCATTTTCACTTTTTCCAAAATGTCAGAACGTTTCTTTATGTCTGCGTTCATCTTTCTAAATTTCTACAAAAGAAAAAAAAACGCATCAATCACGTTATTTTGATAAAAAGAACTCTACTGATAAGCAAAGAGAGCAAATTAAAAAAGTGACTCTACTGGCGAGCAAATTATAAATTTAGATAGAATATTAGAAAAGGGACTCTACTGACGAGCAAATTAAATAATTAGATGGAAATTTATAAAAAGGACTCTACTGACAAGCAAACTGAAGTAAAAGAACTCTACTGACTGAACAGAAATTAACTCTACTGACGAGCAAACCGAAATAAAAGGACAGAGGGATTGTACTGCCAAGCAAATTTTTAAAATGGAAATGGAAATAAGGGACTCTACTGACCAGAAAACTAAAATAACAGGAGATTAAAAAAAGAACTCTCTTGATGAGTAAATTGATTTCGATTTATTTGGCAAATAGGACTCTACTGACGAGCTAAGACTATGTGCCAAAAGGACTCTACTGACGAGCAAATTTGTATATTTTTGGACGAAAAATTAGAAAAAAGGACTCTACTGACGAGCAAATTATAAATCTAGATGGAAAATAAGGAAAAGAATTCTACTGACGAGCAAATTTGCATATTTTTGGACGGAAAATTTAAAAAAAAAGGACTCTACTGACGAGCAAAATTAAAAAATAGATACAAATTTAAAAGGAAAGGGACTCTACTGACGAGCAAACTAAGATAATAGAAGAATAAATAAAAGATAGGGACTCTACTTACGAGCAATTAAAATACAAAGATGGGGAATGGAAAAAGGACTCTACTGACGAGCAAATGATAATTTTGATACAAAAAAGAACTCTACTGACGAGCAAACAAAAAAAATGCTAACGGAGAAAGGAACTCTACTGACAAACAAATGATAACTTTTATAGGAAAAAGGACTCTACTGACGAGCAAACTAAAACCAAATAAAAAAGGACTTTACTGACGAGCAAATAAAAAATAACAACGAAGAAAGGGACTCTACTGACGAGCAAATTAAATTTTGTTTTAAAAAATGAAGGAAGGGACTCTACTGGCGAGTAATTGATAATTTAGATAGAAAAAGGGACTCTACTGACGAGCAAATTATAAATCTAGATGAAAATAAAAAAGACTCTACTGACAACAAATTAAACAGAACATAAGAAAATATAAATTTTAAATATCTTTATTTTAAATATCTTAACAGAAAATAAGAAATGGGACTCTACTGACGAGCAAACTAAATATCTAGACAAAAATGAAAAAATAGACTCTACTGACGAGCAAATTATAAATCTAGGATATTAGAAAATATAAAGGGACTCGACTGACAAGCAAACTAAATAGAATACAAGAAAATGGCAAAAGGACTCTACTGACGAGCAAATTAAATATCTTGATAGAAAACAAGAAAAGGAACTATACTGACGAACAAATTTGCATATTTTTTGACAGAAAATTAGAAAAGAACTCTACTGACGAGCAAATTTGCATATTTTGAGAGAAAATTAGAAAAGGGCTCTACTGACGAGCAAAATTAAAAAATAGATACAAATTTAAAAGAAAAGGGACTCTACTGACGAATAAACTAGAATAAAAATAAAAAAGGACTCTACTGACAAGCAAATAAAATACTAAGATGGAGGATGAAAAAAAGACTTTACTGACGAGCAAATTATAAATGTAAAATATTAGGAAATATAAAAGGGACTCTACTGACGAGCAAACTAAATATTCAGAAAGAAAATTAGAAAAAGGACTCAACTGATGAGCAAATTAAATATCTAGATAAAGATTTAAAAAAGGGACTCTACTGACGGGCAATGTAAAATAAAAGGACTTTACTGACAAGCAAAATTAATTTTTCACATAGAATACGAAAAAAAATAGAAAATTGCAAAAGAGACTCTGCTAAATTTAATATTTAGACAGAAAATTAAAACAGGACTCTACTGACGCGCAAACTAAATATCTGGACAATAAATTAGAAAAAGGACTCTACTGACGAGCAAATCATAAATCTAGAATATTAGAGAAAATAAAAGGGACTCTACTGACGAGCAAATTTAAATATCTCAATAATAAATCACAAAAAGGACTCTACTGGCAAGCAAACTAAATTATAACATCATCACTTACCACATAAAACACCAAAAATCCAATCTGGAAACAAACAAATCCAACATACATCCCCTGGCCATTCAATTGGCCCAAAAGCTTTCTTAGGCCAAAACTATCATCGTGAAATCGCTCCAATTGGCCCAAAATCCAACCAATCACCTCTCTTCCTTGTTGGCCATCAGAAACCCAGGAATCCTTCAGGAAAAACCCAATGGCCAGAAGTAGACACAGGAATAGTGTGTGTAGGACTTGGGCCAGAACCATGTTTTATTTTCTTATTTTGGCTTGTAGTTGGGGAAATAAAAAAGTTAGGCCAAAGTTGTGTATGGGCCAAATATGGCCAATAGAATTATCTAAAATTTTCCTAAATATTGCATTTGGATAAAATCAATTTTTGACATTTAAAAACGCGTCTGAAGTTCGCGCTTCTATAAATTCATCTTGTGCGTTTTTGAAGTTTTACTTCAATGTCCGGTTGTTATTCAACTTGTTTTTCAAAATTTTGTGCTTTTTGTTTTTTTAAATATATATAAAACTATTTGTTTTCACAATATTTTGAAAAATGTTATCAAAAAATATATTTAAAAATATTACAAAGTTTGTTTTTCTGAAAGTTACGTCATGGCTTGCTGATTGTTTGAGGGTTTTGAATTTTTTGGAAGGGAATTTTGGAGGGCTCTTCAGGACGTACTGTTTGTACTGGGATGTTGAAAATTGGTTATAATTTACTTCAATATGTCTCCTTTTGATATAAATAATAAAAATATTAGGTTTTTTAAGTAGAATATAAGATATTTTTTTTTTTTTTGTAAAAAAGTGTCTTGGCTTTAAGTATATTTGCTAATAATTTTGATATTGAAGTTTATATTTTGAGGAGCTCATCAGAACGCACCGTTTACACCACAGTGTTGCAATTTGGATATAATATACTTTAATATGTTTACTTTTAACGGATATATTTAAAACTATTGAGTTTTGTAACAAAAATTAAGATAATAATAATTTTACAGAAAAGGTGCACTATATTTGCTTGAAGTTAGTAAAATACTGTTTGTAGTAAGGTTGTTTTGATGAGCTCTCCAGGACGTACCGTTTGTACCACAGTTTTGCAATTTGGATATAATATACTTCAATGTGTCTACTTTTGATATAAATATTAAATATACTAAGTTTTTTATTAGAATTTTAGATATTATTTTTTTTTACAAAAACGAGTCTTGTCTTTAAGTGCATTTGCTAATAATTATAATACTGAAAATTATATTTTGAAGGGCTCTTCAGGACGCACCGTTTGTACCACAGTGCTGTAATTTAGATATAATAAACTTCAATATGTCTACTTTTGATATAAATTTTAAAAATATTAAGTTCTTAGTTAGAATATAAGATATGAATTTTTTTATCAAAAAGAGTCTGGTCTTTAAGTGCATTTGCTAATAATTATAATATTAAATTTTATATTTTGAGGAGCTCTCCAGGACGTACCGTTTGTACAGCAAAGTTGTAATTTAGATATAATATACTTCAATATGTCTACTTTTGGTATAAATATTAAAAATACTAAGTTTTTTAAGTAAAATTTAAAATATTAATTTTTTACAAAAAAGTGTCTCGTCTTTAAGTACATTTGCAAATAATTATGATATTAAATTTTATATTTTGAGAAGCTCTTCAGGACGCACCGTTTGTACTACAGTGTTGTAATTTGGATATAATATACTTTATATATCTACTTTTGATGTAAATATTAAAAATTTCAAGTTTTTTAAGTGGAATTTAAGATATTAATTTTCTTATTAAAAAGAGTCTTGGCTTTGTGTACATTTGCAATAATTATGATATTGAAGTTTATATTTTGAGGAGCTCTTCAGGACGTACCGTTTGTACCACAGTGTTGTAATTTGGATATAATATACTTTAATATGTATACTTTTGATATAAATATTAAAAATTTTAAGTTCGTAGTGAGAATTTGAGATATTAATTTGTTTTATAAAAAAGAGTCTTGGCTTGAAGTGCATTTTCAAATAATTATGATATTAAATTTCATATTCAGGGCGCACTGTTTGTACTACAGTGTTGCAATTTTATAATAATATACTTCAATATGTTTACTTTTAACTAAAATATTTAAACTATTAAGATTTGTGTCAAAAATAAAACATATTAATAATTTTATAGAAGAAGTGCACTAAATTTCTTTGAAGTTTATAAGATACTGTTTGTAGTATAGTTGTTTTTGTTGAGCTCTTCAGGACGTACCGTTTGTACTACAATGTTGTGATTTGGATATGTTAAACCTAAATATATCTACTATGATCACAAACAATAAAATTAATACAGTTTATAATATTAATAATAATATAAAAATAATTTTATGGCAAAAGTATTGATATTTTGGTGGAAATTATGAATGATAGTGATATTGAATGTAGTATTTTGATGAGCTCTTCAGGACGCACCGTTTGTACTACGAAGTTGTAATTTGCATAATTTACACTTTACTTAGCCTACTATTGACACAAATAATAAAAATGTCAAGTTTTGCTTTAAATTTAAAAATATTAATAATATTATAGAGAAAGTACCGACATTTTGGGTACAATTATAAATAATAATAATATTTAAATTGACATTTCAAGGAGCTCTTTAGGACGTACCGTTTGTACTACAACTTTGTAATTTTAACACATTATACTTCAATATGTCTACTATGACTACAAATACTAAAATTAGTATAAATTTTCTTGTAGTTAAAAATATTAATAATTTCACTTGAAAACTACCTAGTCCTTTTGCATATAATTGTAAATAATTGGGATATTTAAATTTACATTTTCAAGAGCTCTTCAGGACGCACCGTCTGTACTAATATGTTGCAATTTAGATATTTTATACTTCAATATGTCTAATGTGACCACAAAATTATAAATATCATCAATTTTATGGAGAAAGTACCTACATTCTGGGAGCAATTATGAATAATATTGATATGAAAATTAATATTTTGATGAACTCTTCAGGATACACGTTTAGTATGAAAACGTTGTAATTTGGATATTTTATACTTCAATATGTCTACTATGACTCCGGATACTAAAACTTCTAAAGTATTACTTATATTAGTAAAAAATAATTATTTTATAAAACAATTACCTAGATTTTGGGTGCAATTACAAAACATATTGATATTAATTTTGGCATTTTAAAGAGCTCTTCAGACTACACCCCGAGCTATAGAAATACAAAGGCAAACCTAGTATTGTATACTATGACAACAAATACTAAAATTGATAAATTTTCTTTTACAACAATTGTTATTAACGATTTTCTACAGCAAATACACCTTACTTTTATGCAACCACACATACAATAATTCATTAAAATTCAACACACTTTTCGTTACATTTTTAAAGAGCTATTCAGACCGTATCAGTAGATCTAAATATTTGAAATTAATACATGTCAAACATAAGAATGTATATTTTATTAACAAATACTAAAATTGATAAATATCCGTCTAAAATCATTGTTATTAATAATTTTCTTTAACAAATACGCCTGCTACTTATACACACACACTCATTTTCTAGTACACCATTAAAAAGTCACCCTTTAGTTTTCAGTGAAGAAAAGTCTTAAAAATACATCGTAAAAATATTTATATTTTATATATATATATATATATATATATATATATATGTGTGTATAAATCATAAAAAATAAATTGTTCGCCTAATTAAACCCAAATTTATAGGCTTGTTATTTGCATATAATATCGTAAAAGCCGAAAAAAAGTCATTTTCGCTTCGAGGACAGATTTTTTATAACGTCAAAAAAATATGAACAAAAATGTCGTAAAAACTTCATTTTATTGTCGACGAACAAAATAAGAATCTAATCGAAAATATGCAAATCGCGAAAATAATTAGGATTGACAGCTTTTGGCCCTGAAGAGCTCGTAAAAAAAGCACGTTGATGCATAAAAAGTTACAGCACCTTTTTTGAAAAAAAAAATATTCATAAATATAACCAAAAATGTATTAATTTTACTATTTGTAATAATAGTAGACATATTGAAGTATAATTTATACAAATTACAATATTGTAGTATAAACGGTGTGTCCTGAAGAGCCCTTGAAAATGTCAATTTAAGTATCCAAATTAATTGTAATGCATATACATTCCAGAAAGTTTTTATAAAAAAATTTTAATGTCTTCAAAAATAAGAAAAGTTGTACCAATTTTAGTATTTGTAGTCATAGTAGACATATTGAAGTATAAAATATCTAAATTACAACGTTGTAGTACAAACGGTGCGTCCTGAAGAGCTCATCAAAGTGTCAATTTATATATACCAATTATTTACAATTATACAAAACGACTAGGTAGTTTTCAAGTAAAATTATTAATACTATTAATTAGAGAAAAGTTTATATTAATTTTAGTATTTGTGGTCATAATAGACATATTGAAGTATAAAATATCCAAATTACAACTTTGTAGTACAAACGGTGCGTCCTGAAGAGCTCTTGAAAATGTGAATTTGAATATCCAAATTATTTGGCTTTGGTTTAAATTTCTTTTATATATGTTGACAGTTGCAAAAACAAAAATGTCTACTTGACAGTTCCGAATCCTATATGGACGCTTGACGGCGCCAATTTTAAAATAGTTCAAATTATGATTAAATGTTCGTGTTTTATATTTATATATATTTTGTTTAAATTTAATTAAATCTATTAACATTATTATATATCATAAGAAAGCTAATAAAATTATCTACAAATCTGTATATAGCGTTTAAAAACTTTTCAAACAAAATTGTATAAAAAAAAATTGTGAAATTTGAAATTTAGTAACAATTAGCAAAACTCATTGGTTACATTTTTTTATATTTAGCATTATTGTATTAAATTTCATATTTATTCTTAAGCATTATAATATATCGTTAAAAAGTATATAATTATCTACAAGTCTGTGTATAACAATTTGTTACTTTTGGAACAAAATTATATATAAATAATTCGTTAAAATTTGAAATTGAAATTAAACAAAATGTCTACTTGACAGTTCCAAATCCAACATGGCCGCTTGACAGCTCCAACTTTTAAATTATAAATAAATGTACGTGGTTTATATTTATAAATATTTTGTTTAAATTTAATTAAATATATTATAAGTATTATACATCATTAGAAAGCTAATTAAATTTGCAATAATTAGGTATATAACGATTTAAAACTTTTAGAACAAAATTAACTAGAAAAAAATGATAAACCACAATTATTTCACAAAAAAATTCATCAGCTTTGGTATTTCTGAAGTATATATATATATATATATATATATATATATATATATATATAAATGTATAAAACCCTTTTGTCCCTTTTTGGTAATTAATATAACACCACAAGGTTTTTGGTTTCCCTTTATTCACGCCTTCAATATTATTGAATGGACTTAATCATACACATTACTTACATATACATACATATACATATATATATGTACATATTTACACATTTCAATACATATATACATTGTCTGCCTTTACAAAACAGATCTCTAACACGTGTCTTTTGTTCAGCAAATTCTGTGATTGATAACCCCTAATTATTACAGATTATATAAGGGTTGGTGGAAGTCCAAACAATAAGAATAGACCCAACCCTCACCAACCCCTTACGAATTTCATATTTTAATTTAATATTCTTTATACAAAAGTGATGATTTTTTATTCACACTATTTACTTTAATCAGTTTACAACATTCTCTTCATTTATTTAAAATTACTTATTTTGAAATAAAAAGATTTAAATCATTCACTTCATTAGTGCAATATTTTAGTCAATTCATTCACCTCATTCATCTTTTTATTTGTATTATTTAATCCATTCACTTTCAATTTTCACGTGATTCGTTTTATTCAATGAAAATATAATAAAACTTATTTATTTCGTTCTGTTATTTTTTTCACATTACTTGGCATAATTCACGATTTATTTATCATTCACAATAATATAATATGTCATTCACATTTACATGATTTTATATTTATTGTTTAATTTCATATCATTAATTAGTTTACATTCATCCATTTCACGAATTATTAAATTAAAACAAAATATTTAAAAGTATATTAAATAAATTTATTAGCATAAATAAATATATTAAACTATAATAATTGTATAAAGCAAATTTATGGAAAATTTATAACTATATATATATATAATTAAAATAAAATAATTAATATAAATTAGTAAACAATTAATAAATCTAAAAACTAAACTCTACTAACTAATACTGTGACTCCACGTTTTTTTGTATATCCAAACGCATATCTTTTGATCCTTATATCCGATCAGGATAGTTTAAACGCCATTAAAAAGATAAAAATTTACTCAAAAAATTGTCGTTACACAATTTTGCTATTGGTTGAGGCATTTTTGCTGGAACTGCTGCCAAAGTTAAATCTAATCTAAATTTTTAGACTAAGTTCGTAGGGCGTTATTTTCTTGCATTCTTTGTATTTTGTTTGATTTTGATCTGTTTAGGATACTTTAAATAGGATTTGTTAGCTAAGACTTTGTACTAAAAGTGGTTCATATGCTGTTTTGTGATTGGTGCATTAGGTTTTGGTGGAATGACATACAAATCTAGACATTTTGACGACGTGTCATGGTTTAAGCATGTACATTTTTGAAAACCAACTTGCATATCTTAGGATTCTTAGAATTTTTCAAAATGCTTTATTCAGCAGTTGATAGCTAAGATTTTAGGCTATAAGTGGTTTATATACAGTTTTGTAATTGGTGCATAAAATTATGTGGTAACGACTTCCAAATCTAGACATTGCAAAGTTATATCTTGGTTGTTGGTTGTACATTGTTATATTCCCATGTGCATATCGGGTGTTTCTTAGATCATTTCAGGATATTTTAAACACCATTTGAAAGCTGAAATCGTGTACTACAATTAGTGCATACACACTTTTGCCATTACTCAACTCTATTTTGCTCCAGTTGAAGCCAAACTAAGCATTTTTGTAGTTTTGGATGTACATTTAAAGGTTCACTTTTGTATACCAACGTCGATATCTCGTGTAATTTACACCATTCGAGGATACTTCAAATAGCATCTAAAACCTAAGATGTTGTGCTAAAAACTGTCTATACACACTTTACCCATAGGTCTAATAATTTTGCCAGTACGGCACGTCAAACTCATGCAAACTACAAAAAATCATGGTAAGGTACTTAAAAATCATATGCTTTAAAATTTACCAGATTCTTAGATCAATTCAGGATACTTTAAATGGTATGTAGAAGTTAAAATTATGTTCTACAGAAGATATATGGCAAGTTTTGCATTTTGTAGCGTCTGGTTTAGTCTTACAGAAGTCAAAACAGTAGGTTTTGCAGTTTTGGATGTACATTTGACGGTGCATTTTTAGGTTCCAAAATCAATATCTTGTGTAATTTGCATCACTTCAGAATACTTCAAGCACTATTTGAAACCTAAGATGTAGTGCTAAAATTCGTTGATACATACTTTAACCATATGTTCATTAATTTTGGCAGTACAGCACATCAAACTTGTGCAAAGTACAAAAATTTATGGTAAGGTCCTTACAAGTCATACACTTTAAAATGTACCAGATTCCTAGATCAATTCATGAAACTTTCAATGGTATTTAAAAACTAAAATTATGTTCTACAAGTGGTACATAGGCAATTTTGCATTTTGTAGCGTCTGTTTTGGTCCTACAGAAGTCAAAACAGTAGTTTTTTGCAGTTTTGGATGTACATTTGACGGTGCATTTTTGTGTTCCATTGTCGATATCTCATGTAATTTGCACCACTTGAGGATACTTCAAGCACTATTTGGAAACTAAGATGTTGTGCTAAAAATCATCCATACACACTTTAGCAATTTGACTATTAAATTTGGCAGTACATCAAATCAAACTTGTGCAAAGTACAAAAAATAATGGTAAGGTCCTTAAAAAATCATACACTTTAAAATTTACCAGAACCTTAGATCAATACAGGATACTTTAAATTTATTTATTCATTTTATTTATTTATTTATTTATAAGCAAGTCGTAATCAATAATAATAGATATTATTTCAGACTCTTGTCAAGTTTTTTTTTTTTTATTCTTTTTTCGTGTCAGTATGATATCGTATTAAGGGATATTTATAAACCATAAAAATATTTATAAAAATGACGACTTTTTTCAAAAGAAAAAAAAAACACATTTATGTGTCATTATTATTATATAACATTCATAATACTAGTGTTCTCTTATTAACTCAATAAATATAAGTGTGATACAAAAATGTATTTCATGTCCATTTTAAGAAGACTATGACAAATTCTTTCGTGTTTGTTTCAGAGATTATGAAATTTGCTGTTGACACAATTCTGATAGCAATAATCAATCAAATTTTACATTTATAATACTAATGTTTACTTGGACCAAGCTATTGAGGTTTATAAATGGTATTTTGTATATAAAAATATGTTCTAAAAGAGGTATATGGACAGTTTAGCACTTTGTTGCGTCTGGTTTGCTCCAACAGAAGTCGAAACAGTAGTTTTTGCTGTTTTGGATGTACTTTTAATGGTGTATTTTTGGGTTCTAAAATCAATATCTCGTGTAATTTGCACTATTTCAAGACACTTTAAATACCATCTGAAATCTAAGATGTAGTGCTAAAAATCATCTATACACACTTTACCAATTAGTCTAATTGTTTTAGAACTACAGCATGTCAAACCAGGAATTAAATCAGTAGTATTTGCATTTTTGGACGTACTTCCAAAGGAGCATTTTTGGGTTTTAATGTCGATATCTCATGTAATTTGCATCACTTCAAAACACTTTAAATACTGTCTGAAATCTAAGATGTTGTGCTAAAAATCGTTCATATACACTCCACCCATAGATCTAATAGTTTTAGAACTACAGCATGTCAAATCAGAAGTGAAATCAGTAGTTTTAGCATTTTTAGACATTTTTGGATATACTTTCAAAAGTGCATATTTGTAGTTTAATATCGATATATCGAGTAATTTACACCACTTTAGGATACTTTAAGCACTATTTGAAAGCTAAGATGTTCTGGTAAAAATTGTCCATACACACTTTACCAATTGGACCAATAATTTTGGCAGTACAGCTGGTCAAACTTGTAAAAAGTACAAAAAAATGTGGTAAGGTCCTTAAAAATCATACACTTTAAAATTTACTAGATCCTTAGATCAATTCAGGATACTTTGAATGATATTTAGAAGCTAAATTTAGGTTCTACAAGTGGCATATGGCTGGTTTTGCTATTTGTAGTGTTTGTTTTGGTCCTACAGAAGTCAAAATAGTAGTTTTTACTGTTTTGGATGTACTTCTAAAGGTGCATTTTTAGGTTTCAAAATCAATATCTTGTGCTATATGCATCACTTCAAAACACTTTAGGTACCATCTGAAAGCTAACATGTTGTGCTAAAAATCGTTCATACACACTTTAGCAATTGAACTTTTCAATTTGGCAGTACATCACGTCAAACTTGTGTAAAGTACAAAAAATTATGGTAAGGTACTTAAAAATCACATACACTATAAAATTTTTCCAGATTCTTAGATCAATTCAGGATACTTTGAATGACATTTAAAGGTTAGAATTAAGTTCTACAAGTAGTATATGGACAGTTTAGCACTTTGTAGTGTCTGGTTTGGTCCTACAGAAGTAAAAACAGTAGTTTTTTGCAGTTTTGGATGTAATTCCAAAGGTGCATTTTTGAGTACCAATATCAATATCTCGCCTAATTTGCACCATATCAAGACATTTGAAATACCATCTGAAAGCTAAGATGTTGTGCTAAAAACTGTCTATACACACTTCACCAATTGGTCTAATAGTTTTAGAACTACAGCATGTCAAATAAGAAGTCAAATCAGTAGTTTTAGCATTTTTAGACATTTTTGGACATACTTTCAAAAGTGTATTTTTCTATTCTAATGTCGATATATCGAGTAATTTGCACCACTTTAAGACACTTTAACCACAATTTGAAAGCTAAAATGTTGTGCTAAAAATCGTCCATATACACTTTACCAATTGGTCTAATAATTTTGGCAGTACATCCTATCAAAGTAGAAGTCAAATCAGTAGTTTTAGCATTTTTGGACATTTTTGGATATACTTTTGAAAGTGCATATTTGTAATCTAATATCGATATCTCGCCTAATTTACACCACATCAAAACACTCTAACCACCATCCCCAAGCCAAGACTTCACTTCAAAAACCACCCTTACAAACTTCTTCAATCGCACCATTACCCTAACCACTGCACCTCTTCAAACTCGCACTTCTCACAAAAAACAATGCAGCATTTTTGGAGGTACTTTCAAAGGTGCATTTTTATAATCTAATATCGATATCTTGTGTAATTTACACCACTTCAAAAAACTTCAACCACAATCCGCAATATGCAAATTTGTTCGTCAGTAGCGTTCTTTTCTAATATTCTATCAAGATATTTAATTTGCTCGTTCGTAGAGTTCTTTTCTCATTTTCCGTCCAAAAATATGCAAATTTGCTCGTCAGTAGAGTTCTTTTTTAATTTTCCGTTCAAAAATATGCAATTTGCTCGTCAGTACAGTTCTTTTTTAATTTTCCACCCAAAAATATGCAAATTCGCTCGTCAGTAGAGTTCCTTTTCTAAATTTCTATCCAGATTTTTAATTTATTCTCAGTAGAGTCCTTTTTTCATTACTTTTTCAATAGAGCCATTTTTTCTTTTAAAATCAATAATAATGCTAATTCTGTTATTTTACTAGATAGTAGAGTTCTATTTTATTACTAACCTCTCTTCAGTTTATTCGTCAGTAGAGTTCATTATTTTTGTTTATTTAAATCAGATTTTTTTGATATTATGTTTGTCAGACAGTAGATTTCCTTCTTTAACTTGCTTGATTTGCTCATCAATAAAGTCAGTAGAGTCCCTTTTCTGATTTTCTATCAAAATAACTTGCTCGTCAGTAGAGTCTCTTTTGCATTTACTTATATTTTGTTAAATTTGCTTGTCAGTATAGTCCCTTTTTTAATTTATTATCTATATATGTAGTTCAAGACTTCACTTCAAAAATCACCCATACAAACTTCACCAATTGCACCATTACCCTAACCACTAAACCTCTTCAAACTCGCACTTCTCACAAAAATTAAATATTGTAAAAAATAAAAAAGGACTCTACTGACGAGCAAATTATAAAAAAATATCTATATATAAAAAAAGGAACTCTACTGACAAGCAAAATATCTAGAAAATAAAAAGGAACTCTACTGACAAGCAAAATATCTAGAAAATAAAAAGGAACTCTACTGACAAGCAAAATATCTAGAAAATAAAAAGGAACTCTACTGACAAGCAAAATATCTAGAAAATAAAAAGGAACTTTACTGACAAGCAAAATATCTAGAAAATAAAAAGGAACTCTACTGACAAGCAAAATATCTAGAAAATAAAAAGGAACTTTACTGACAAGCAAAATATCTAGAAAATAAAAAAGAACTCTCCTGGCAAGCAAAATATCTAGAAAATAAAAAGGAACTCTACTAACAATAAAATCTCACAAAAAACCCTGGTAAATCCCTCCTTAATCATACAACCGCCCTTCAAATCCATCAGGAAACCCAAAATCCTTCACAAAAATCCTTTGGTCATCGCTTTTAAGCACCCTTTGCACTCTATTATCCTTTTGCACATAACTAGCAGTTTCAGGGTCAAAAACTAACTCCAATTTAGGCCCTAAATCTGCCTCAAAATAAGGAGCAAACTTCATTTGACCATGATCAAAATAAGGAGCGTATTTCATGCTCAATTTGTGCCCTAGAAGGAATTGTTTTTGCCAATTTAAGGGTAAGTTGACTTCTAAAGGTCTCCTAAAATTTTGGACGTGCCTTTGGATTCTCATGTTTTTTAAATATTGGTTTAAATCGAACCTTAGGTTGCCTGTACCGGTTTTTAAAGGGATGATTTCCTTGGTGTGGTCGTAGAATGGTAAAGGTTTAGGGATGGTGTTTATATAGTCGTTGTTAGGGAAGAATTTGGTGGTTTTTGGTCTTCTATTGGTGGTTTTTGGTGTCATATTGGTGGTTTCTAAGTTGTTTTTGGGGAAGAAATTGGTTATCTTTGGTACCAAGTTTTGGTTTAATTCGAATTTGGTTTCAGGAAAGAACTGGGACTTTGGTTTGCGTCCGAATTCTGGTTCTTGACCTGTTGGGAAAAAAAGTTGATTATTTTTATTTGTATATATATATATATATTATATATATTTATATTTATGTATTAAAAATTTTCCATTTTTTTCTATTTTTCAAAAAAATCCCTTAACAAATATCAGAAAGATTTATCAAAATCCGAATAATCGTTTAGGAGAATTATCCTTTCATACGCCATAACAGAAGAGTTTATTATATATATATATATATATATATATATATATATATATATATAGATATGAGATATATACATATTTTTTTGGAATATTGCTTTTTTGTATCAATTATTTTTAATAAAATTATTGTCTTTGCTTGTCAGTAGAGTTCCTTTTCTAATTTTCCATCTTAATTTGCTTGTCAGTAGAGTCTTTTTCTAATTTTTTATCCAAAAACTTAATTTATTTATATTTTATATTTATATTTATATTATATTTATATTATATTTATATTTATATTTATATATTTTATATATATATATATATATATATATATATATATAATTTATATAAATAAAAGGACTCTACTGACAAGCAAATTATAAAACTAGATATTAAAATTTAAATTAAATCCAGAATACAAAAAAGGACTCTACTGGTGAGTAAATTATTAATGAATCTAGAATAGTCGAGGAATAAAAAAGGACTCTACTGACGAGCAAATGATTAATTAATCCGAAAAATAAAAAAGGGACTCTACTAACTAGCAAAATGTTAATTATTTTGGAAAATCCAAAAGGAGACACTACTGACAAACTAATAAATAATCCGGAAAATAAAAAAGAAACTCTACTGACGAGCAAACTAATAAATATACTCAAAAATGAAAAAAGGACTCTACTGACAAGCAAATTGTTACATAATCCTGAAAATAGAGAAGGAACTCTACTGACGAGCAAACTAAAATAATTATTGTAGAAAATAAGAGACAATACTGACGAGTAAATTTTTAAAATTGTTGAAAATCCTACTGATCGTATTTTTTTCTAACTATATTGCTAAAATTCAAATAAATCCCATAACAAACTTCAGAAAGATTTAGCAAAATCCGAATAATCGTTATCGAATAAAAAATATCTTTTCATACACCTCAGCAGAAGAAGAAGTCAGTAGAGTTCTATTTTTATTTTTTACTAGAGTCTCTTTTTTGTTTTTTACAATACTTAATAATTTGCTTGTCAGTAGAGTCCCTTTGCCAAAATTTTCATCTTGATATTTACTTTGCTTGTAAGTAGAATCCCCTCCTTATTTTCTATCAAAATATTTTTTTGTCATTAGTTTTTTAATTATCTAACTAGATATTTGATTTGCTCGTCAGAAGAGTCCCTTTGCCTAATTTTCAATCTAGATATTTAGTTTGCTCGTCAGTAGAGTCTTTTTTCTAATTTATTGGTTTCTTCCAGGTGTTTTTGTTTGTTTATATAATTATATATTTATATTTATATATTAATATCTATATTTATATTTATATTTATATATTTATATTTATATTAGTGATTACATGAGGTATTTATTACACTGATGATGAGACAAATAGAGTCTCAAAACGTTTGTCAAATTTAAAATAATTAAAAAATAGTGCAAAAAAGTGTTATGTTTACATTTTATTGTTAATCTGATTTTTTTTCTTTCAGCCTGAACCGTGTCCACGTGCAGCACGACCTATGGTAAGTTTTTTTTAATTTTATAATTAATAATTCTAAAACAAATCATTATTAGTTAGTGTTACAATTGATATAATATTTTTTCAACATTTATATTTAGTATGAACTTCACCATGCGTATATCTTACTCACTCGCTCACACGGTTGTGTATGCATCGCTCTCTTTCACTCTAGTGTTGTCCGAACGAAATTTAGGATAGACGATTAAAACTGATTTGTCATCTTTTTAATTTTCTTTAAAAAATTACATTTATTTATATTTATATTTATATTTAAACATCTTTCCAAATACATTTGTACCAGGTTGTTACTTAGACTGTGTCTAGTTTGGATCATTTTTCGATTTTTTTTTAACTAAAAATGGCATTTCTCTAATAATTCATATAAAATTTGAAAATTGCTCCAGTACAGTAACAGTCTAAACGCACCCGCAAATATATTTGTACCTGGTTGTAACTTAGACAGTGCTTAGACTGCCTTCATTTTTTATTTTTTTCAATAATTTTCCCAAAATTGGAAAAGCGCACCCGTACAGTCACATTCTAAACGCACTCATGAAAACATTAGTACCGGGTTGTCACTTAGACTGTGCCTAGTCTGGGTAATTTTTCGATTTTGTAACTCAAAATGTAATTTTTATAAATAATTTACATGAAATTTGAAAAGTGCTCCTGTAAAGTCACAATCTAAACGCACTTGCGAAAACATTTTTACCAGGGTGTTACTGAGACTGTGCTTAGCCTGTTTAATTTTTGTAATTTTTACTTAAAAATGGCATTTATCTATTTATTTATTTATAAGCAAGCCGCAATCAATAGTAATAAAAAACTATTGAAAAAATGTGAAAATGCCGCCGAGCCAAGCACAGTACAAGTGAAAATGTCGCACGAAATTATTTGCAAATGCGTTTAGACTGTGACTATACGGAAGCTTAGGTATTTTTTTGAAATTGAATTCGGAATGATATGACTATTGTTAATGTTTTATTACGGTACGGGAAGTTCCAGCAATTTGTCTTAAGGCCATGCCCACGATGCCATACACCACTAGTTATATTTATAAAAATTGAAAAATGGACTCTACTGACGAGCAAAATATTAAATATTGTTGAAAATATAAAAGGGGCTCTACTGACGAGCTAATGATAAAATAATCAGAAAATCCAAAAAGAGATTATTGGCGAACAAAATGTTAAACTAGCTGTAAGTGGAATTCTGTCTTAAGGCAATTAGGGCATCGTGCCTTAAGGCAAATTGCTGGAACTTCCCGTACCAAAAATTATTATTTTTTTAAAAAACGATTAAAATTGAAAAATTGAAAAAAATTTACTTCGAAAAAATAAGATTTTTGAGAAACTATAAATTGGACAAAAAATTACTTTTTTTTGAAAAAAAATTTTTTTTTTTAAATTTTTTTTTAAAAAAATTTTTTTAAAAAAAATTTTTTTTTTAATTTTTTTTTTTTATTTTTTTTTTTTATTTTGACATATTTTGGAAGATCTGAACTTGTTTTTCAGAGCAATCGTACTGCTTTAACTGCATAGAGACGAAATATAAAGCGCGCAAGCGCGGCGTCGCTGTCTAACGGGTAAACATTGATACGGAACCCATAGGAAAATAAACAAAATTTATACTTATTGTTCAAATCTCTATAAAATATCTGAAAATTTGATGTGCATATGTCTAATGATCATTTTTGACCGCCAAATGGCATTTTTTTTTACTTCTATCGTTATATCTCCGAAACCGCTAGACCTGCCTTTATGAAAATTTGATCAATTCTTTATCTTGTCAATACAAGTAAAATGTTTTTTGAATTATTAAAATCGGACGCTCTGTTCTCTTAAAAACTGAGTTACCGTTTTCGGCACTTTTTGCCCCGTATCTCCGGAACGGCTAGACCTGCCTTCGCCAAAAACTAATCAGCACGTCTCCTTATCAATACGAATCGAATGTTTTTTGAATTATTCAAATCGGTTGATCCGTGTTCCCGAAATCGTCGACGAAAATTTGTATCCGCACATACATACACACACGCACACACACACACACACACACACACACATACATCCATTTTTTCTAAGGTATGCCAAAATGTTAAGAAACCTCTGAAACGTAAAGATATATAAAAATTTTCATTTTCGATTTTTTTGCGATTACTATAACTTACCCTACGGGAAGTTAATAATCCGGAAAATCCAATAAGGGATTCTACTGACAAACTAATAAATGATCGAAAAATAAAAAATGAACTCTACTGACGAGCAAATTGTTAAATAATCCTGAAAATAGAGAAGGAATTCTACTGACGAGCAAACTAATAATTAATGTAGAAAATTAAAAAGGTACAATACTGACGAGTGGAAATTGTAGAAAATTGGTTGAAAATCCAAAAAGGGACTCTACTGATCTTAATTTTTTCTAACTATATTTCTATTTTACCTGGATATTGCTGCTGGCCATTATACTGCTGTTCTTGGTCTTTTGGAAAAAAGTTTGTTGAAGCATCCAAATCTTTACCAAGACTTGGCACCAGATTTTGATTTAGCACCAAATTTGGTTCCGGAAAGAATTTACCAGTTTTTGGTCTCCGGTTGGTGTCCAAATTATTTTGGTGCTGGGTGTCAGTGGTATAACTATATTTGGAATAACTTGGCTCATAATTTTCTGTGCCAAATCTGATTTTGGTGTAACTTGGCTGATCATTACCAAAATTGGCCTTAGTATAACTTGGCTGATTTTCTGTGCCAAATCTAAATTTGGTGTAACTTGGTCTATTGTCACCAGGTTGGTTCTGGTTCAGCAAATAATTGGCGTTGTTTTTGGTGATTTTGATATATTTACCATTTTCAAACAAGTACTCGTCCTTGTCACCAGTTTGGTATGAAATTGGTACTGGTTTTGGTTCTGGTTTTGGTTTTGGTAACTTGCCAAGGTGATCCTGAATGGCTCGTCATTATTGGCTGATAATATTGGTGGTTTGTGGGATGATAGGATTCTGCCTTGGGTTTGGGAAAGAATTTCTGGTGTTAGTTGGGAGTTGGTGTGATTTTCTGGTGTCAAATGAAAGTCTTCTGGTGTCAATTGGGAGTCTTCTGGTGCCAACTGCAAGTCTCCTGGTGTCAATTGGGAGTTGCCTTTGTCTTCTTGTGTCAATTGGAAGTCTTCTGGTGTCCATTGGTAGTTGTTTAAGTCTTCTGGTGCCAATTGGAAGTCTTCTGGTGTCAATTGGTAGTTGCCTTTGTCTTCTGGTGTCAATTGGAAGTCTTCTGGTGTCAATTGGAAGTCTTCTGGTGTCAATAGGTAGTTGCCTTTGTCTTTTGGTGTCAATTGGAAGTATTTTGGTGTCAATTGGTAGTTACCTTTGTCTTCTGGTGTCAATTGGAAGTCTTCTGGTGTCAATTGGTAGTTGTGATTATCCTCTGGTATAAATTGGGAGTTGTCATTATCCTCTGGTGTCAATTTGGGGTTGACATGGTCTTCTGGTTTCCAATTGGTGTCACCATTATCTTCTTGTGAATTTGTTTGGCGTTTAGATCTTGGTAAAGTGGTTAGAGCGTCTTCTTCGGGTTCACTTGTGATGTTTCCAAAATTTGCTGATTGTCTGTACTGGTTTTGGTTTTGGTATTGACCAAAAACACCTGAAATGAACCAAGAAATTAGAAAAAGGGACTCTACTGACGAGCAAACTTAATATTTAGATAGATAAGGAGTAAAGGGACTCTACTGACGAGCGAATTATAAATTTAGATAGAAAATTATAAAAGGGACTCTACTGACTATACGGACTCTAATAAAAAAGACTATACCGACAAGCAAATAAAAAATCTTGTTAGAAAAATTTAAAAAGGACTCTACTGACGAGCGAATTAAATATCAGGTCCAAAATTTTATTTTTTTTAAATATTTTTTACACATAAATATATAAAAGAAAATAAATATTATATTTAAAATCTACTCTCCAAAACCTTTCAAATGATACCCCACATGCAAAAACTTGTTCGAAAAATGCCTTGAGGCAAGTTGCTCTTTCAGAGTAACAATTTTATTTTTCAGTTAAATATTAATATAATATTCTGCTAATATAATATTACAATAGTATGAATGGTATATTTAATTTGTACTCGGTAAGACCTTTCAAATGATACCCCACATACAAAAACACTTTTCGAAAAAAGCCTTTAGGCAAGTTGCTCTTTCAAGGAATTTAAAAATAAATTTTACTGACGTGCAAAATAATAAAAGATAAAAAAGGGACTCTACTGCCAAGCAAAGTAAACGTCAAGATGGAATAAGACAAAAGGACTCTACTAGCGAGCAAATTTAATATCTAGATAGAAAAATAGAAAAGGGACTCCACTGGTTAGCGAATGATTAAATATTGCAGAAAATAAAGAAGGAACTCTACTGACGAGCAAATTAAGTATCTAGATAGAAAATTAAAAAAACTCTACTAATAAGCAAATTAAATATCTAAATGTAAAATTAGAAAAGAGACTCTACTGACGAGCAAATTAAATATCTAGATGTACAATTAGTAAAGGGACTCTACTGACGAGCAAACTAAAATAAATAGGGACTCTACTAACAAGCAAAATAAAATAGAAAATTGGGAAAGAAAATTTACTGACAAGCAAAATTAAAAACGAAAAAAACCTGTTTTTAGAAATTAAGATAAGAAAAAGAGATAAAAATATTTCTACTGACGAACGAAGTAAGACAAGAAAAAGGGACTTTGCTGACAAAGTAAAACATGAAAAAAGGGACTCTACTGACAAACAAAGTAAAAGATGAAAAAAGGAACTCTACTGACAAGCAAAATTTAAAACAATTTTTTTTAAAGAAATAGAAGAAAAAAAGGACTCTACTGACAATCAAAAGCATACTGAATGTGAATGCATTTTGAAAATTGAAACAGACTCTACTGACAAACAAATTGAATCTAAATAGAATTTAAAATATAAAAAGAACTCTACTGACAAAAAATTGAAAACAGAGATGTATTAACAAAATTATTTAATACAAACTTAGAAAATAAAAGAGAATTCTACTGACGAGCAAAGTCAAATATTTATCTAGAAACTAAGAAGGGACTCTACTGACGATCAAACTACAACAAAAAATAGAAAGAAACTTCACTGACGAGCAAACTAAAAAAAAAACAGAAACTGTACTGACGAGCACTATCAAAAAGGGTCTTTACTGACGAGCAAACTAAAATAAAAAGGAACACTACTGACAAGCATACTATATTAAAAATGAGAAGGGACTTTACTGACCAACAATCTCAAAAATATCAAAAAGAAACTCTACTAACGAGCAAACTCAAATATAAAATAAATAGAAAGGGACTCTACTGACAAGCAAAATTCAAAAAAGAAAAGAGGAAGTTTTTTTTAGAAAGTATGATAAGAGAAAAAAGAAAATCTACTGACAAACATAGTAAAACAAGAAACAAAGAACTCTACGGACAAAGTAAAATAAAAAATTAAGAAATCAAATAAAAGGAAAACCGGGACAAGCTTGCTGAAAATATCAAAAAGGAACTTCACTGACAAGCAAACTCAAACGTATATAAAATGGACTCTACTGACGAACAAATGGAAAAGCGAGTTGTATTAACCAGAAAATTAAAGAGAACTCTACTGACGAGCGAACTCAAAAATCAACAAGGAACTCTACTGAGGAGCAAACTAAACTAAAACAGCAATTAAAAAGCAAAGTAAAATAGAAAAAAATCAAAAGGACTCTACTGACGAGCAAAAAACATTTATAGACAAAAAATTAGAAAAGGGACTCTACTGACGAGCAAACTGAAAAAATATATAAAAAGGGACTATGCTGACGACAATATCATATCAATTATTTCTATTCTGTACTACTGCAAAAATTTGGTGCAACTGAAAAAGAACTCTACTGAAGAGCAAATTAAAATAAAGAGGAGAAAAGGACTCTAGTGATGAGCAAACTCAAACTTGATGCAACTTACATCAATGGCTGTTACCACTTACAAATATCTACTTACTTAACAAATTTCCCAAACTGGCCAAATTAAAACCACCTCCACCAGCTCCTCCAACTGCTCCAGCCAAATTCTGCTGCGTTTGCTGCAAATTTAGTGAAGCAGTATCTGCAGCACTCGAAAATTGTGAACCTCCATTAAAGAATCTGAAGAAACCTCCACGGTGGTTGTTCAAGTAATAAACCTGGTAAAAAAAAAATATATATATATATATATATATATATATATATATATATATATATATTAGGGTGGTCCTAAATATGGACATTTTGGAAATTTCCTTGCTCCCAAGGGCTCAAATGGTTCCAAATTGGTAAAAGAAAATTCTCTGAAAGTTTCAAGTCCTAATATTAACATTTAGATAGTCCGCTATTCGATTGAAAGTTCCGTATATTCATTATTAACATGGCGGACCATCTAAATGTTAATATTAAGAGCTAAAACTTTTAGAGGATTTTCTTTTACCAATTAGGAACCATTTGAGCCCTTGGGATCAAAGAAATTCCCAAAAATGTCCATATTAAGGACCACCCTAATGTATATATATATATATATATATATATATATATATATATTTATATTATGAAGAACTTTCCATACAAATTCGTTCTACACATTGACTAAAGCAATGCGGTTGGTATGCAGTCAGGCGTATTTCTCAGGTCGTCAGATAGAAAATGTGACCAAGAATCCGCACAGATGTCAAAAATCGATGTTAGATAACAGGGTCTTTCTCACACAGCTTCATAACATACAAATGACGTGTAAAACTCCTGAATGCACAGCAAATACACGATATTTCGACAGAATTCAGTATGATTATCTATACAAGTATTGATATACTTGTTAATACATCTTTCTCTTTTAGTTTGCTCGTCAGTAGAGTTTCCTTTTATTTTCAATTGCAGTTTGCTCGTCAGTAGAATTCTTTTTCCATTTCCAAAGTCAATCTATATTTAATTTACTGCTCAGTAGAGTCCTTTTTACATTTCAAATTCCGTTGTGGTACAACTTGCATGTCAATATAGTCATTTTTTTTAAAGTGCTTTTATATTCAACTTGTTTGTCAGTAGAGTCTCTTTTTCATTTCAAATTCAATTTGCTTGTCAGTAAGGTCCCTTTTTCTCATTTAAAGGTACGTTTTGGTTCGGTTTGTTTGTCAGTAGAGTCCCTTTTCTTAATTTTCTATCTAAATATTTGTTTTGTTCGTCAGTAGTGTCCCTTTTCTGATTTTTGTTTAGATATTTAATTTATTCGTTAGTAGAGTTTCTTTTGTGTTTTTTGGTTTTAGTTTGCTTGTGAGTAGAGCCCCTTTTTGTCTTTTTACTGAAATTTGCTTGTTAGTAAAGTCCCTTTTATATTATTGTAATTTGCGTCTTTTTTGTTTTAATTTGCTCGTCAGTAGAGTTCTTTTTTTATTGTAATTTGCTAGTTAGTCTTTTTCGCTTTTCTGTTTCAGTTTGTTCATCAGTAGAGTTTCTTTTCCTTTTTTCAGTCTTATTGTCAGTAGAATTTCTTTTTCTTTTTCATAATTTAGTTTGCTTGTCAGTAGAGTCCCTTTTCTAATTTTCTATCTAGACATTTAATTTGCTCGTCAGTAGAGTCCGTTTTTTGGTTTCTATTTCATTTTTTTATTAGTAGAGTTCCTTTCCTCTTTTTATTTTAGTTTGCTCGTCAATAGAGTCCCTTCTTGTCTTTTTAATGCAATTTGTTCGTCAGTAGAGTCTTTTTTTGTTTTTTATTGCAATTTGCTCCATTGTTTTTGTTTGCTCGTAAGTGGAGTCCTTTTCTCCTGTTTATTTTAATTTGCTTGTCAATACAGTTTTTTTTTATAATTTGCCTTTTATGCTTTTCTCTTTTAGTTTTTTGTAATTTGCTCATCAGTAGGGTCCTTTTTTATATTTCTCTGCTCCTCAGTAGTTTAATTTTTATTATTTTAGTTTGCTTGTCAGTAGAGTCCCTTTTTGTTTTTTTTGTGTTTTGGTTCGCTAGTTAATAGTTCCTTTTTTTTCTTCATTGTATTTCGCCCATCGGTAGAGTCCTTTTCCTTATTCAGTTTAAGTTTGCTCGTTAGTGGAGTTCCTTCTTGATATTTAAATTGCTCGTAAGTAGAGTCTATTTTTTATTTTCTATTTTAATATTTAATTTGCTCGTCAGTAGAGTCCCTTTTCTAATTTTCCATCTGGACATTTAATTTGCTCGTCAGTAGAGTCCTTTTTTCTAATTTTCTGTCAAGATATCTAATTTGCTCGTCAGTAGAGTCCCTTTTCTAATATTCTTTATAGATGAATGCACAGCAAATACACGACATTTCGACAATATTCAGTATGTTTGGTAACATTATGTATGGAAGTTGGAGCGTAACATGACCTTGTGCGGCCCTATATTACTGACTCATACTGAATACTGTTAAAATTTCATATATTTGCTACGCATTCAGGCGTTTTACACATAAATTGCAACGTCTCTAGTATGTTATGAAGCCGAGTCAGAAAGACCCTGTTATCTGAGATCGTTTTATTTTGATATTAGTGCGGTTTCTAGATTAGGTTTCCTATCTGACAACCTGTGAAATACGCCTGACTGCACATCAACCGCATGGCTTATGTCAACATTAGTGTGGAAAGCTCTTTACAACATAGCCTTGCCATAACATTTACCAATTTTTCCGGATCCCTTGGGCATTGAGGGTAGTTCTTGGTGCAACTGTAAGGGTTTGAGATTCCTTGCAAAATTGCTTTACCGTAGACCAAGACTGGGTTTTGGAGGGGCAAAACTGAAGCTATGCTGTAAGAGAAAAAATTGAAGTGAAACTTTTTTAAGCGCTACAAGGATATGAGATTGGTGACATGATTAGGGAGCTTTTTTAATCTACTATTAGTGATTTCCAGTTTGTTGGATGATTGAATTAAATAAAAAACAAAAAAGGGAGTCTACTGACGAGCAAACTAAAATAAAAAATAAATAAGGAAGTCTACTGACGAGGAAACTACAAAATAATGGAAAAGAGACTCTACTTACAAAACTTAGCTAAAATTCAATAACAAAACACTATTTTTTTCTTCTTTTGTCAAAACTTCTTTAGTCACGACTGAAAATTAAATTAGACATAAGTTTGAAATAGAAAATTAGAAAAGGGACTCTACTGACAAACTCAAACAGAAAAGGAATAAAGGAATCTACTGAGAAGCAAATAATATTTAAATTAATAAATATATATCAAAATAAATATCTGTATAAAAAAATTAAAAAAAGGGACTCTACTGACGAGCAATTGTGATATCGAATTAAAAAAATTAAAAAGACTACTAAAGAGCAACTTGAATATTAATTAGGAAATGAAAAGAGGACTCTACTGACAAGCAAATTAAATATCTAGATAGGGAATTAGAAAAGTGACTCTACTGACGAGCAAATTAAATATCTGGATAGAAAATTAGAAAAGGGACTCTACTAACGAGCAAACTGAAATAATAATATCAAAGAAGTCTACAGCTAACTAAAATAAAAAGGACAAAAGAACTCTACTAATGAGCAAAATGAAATAGAAAAAAAAGAACTCTCGACGAGCAAAGTAAAAAAAGGAAGAGCAATGAAAAGCAAAGTGAAATGGAACAAAAAAGGACCATACTGACGACCAAACTGAATTAATAATGAAAAAAATGCTCTATTGACGGACCAGCAAACCACCATATGAAGGAAAAAGGGACTCTACTGACAATCAAACTTAAAAATATCAACTAGCTGTTTGTCTTAAGGCAATTAAGGTATCGTGCCTTGAGGCTTTTTTGAAAAAAAAATTTTTTTTTGAAAACAAATTTTTTTTGAAAAGAAAAATGTTTTCTTCATTTTGACTTATTTTGCAAATTCTGAATTTTTTTTCAAAGCAATCGTACTGCTTTAACTGCATAAAGACGAAATATCAAAGCGCGTAAGCGCCGCGTCGCCGTCTAACGTGTAAACATTGGTACGGAACCCATAGGAATGTTAACAAAATTTATACTTATTGTTAAAATCTCTATAAAATATCTGATAATTTGATGTGCATATGTCTAATGATCATTTTTGACCGCCAAATTTTTTTTTTACTTTTTTCATTAGATCTCCGAAACCGCTAGACCTGCTTTTATGAAAATTTGATCGATTCTTCATCTTGTCAATACAAGTGAAATGTTTTTTGAATTATTCAAATCGGACGCTCCGTTCTCTTAAAAACTGAATTACCGTTGTCGGCACTTTTTGCCCCGTATCTTCGGAACGGCTAGACCTCCCTTCGCCAAAAACTAATCAGCACGTCTCCTTATCAATACGAATCGAATGTTTTTTGAATTATTCAAATCGGTCGACCCGTGTTCCCGAAATCGTCGACGAAAATTTGTATCCGCACATACATACACACACGTACATACACACATACACACATACACACACACATACACACACACACACCACACACACACATTCCATTTTTCTAAGGTATGCCAAAATATTCAGAAACCTCTGAAACGTAAAGATATATAAAAATTTTCATTTTCGATTTTTTTGCGATTACTATAACTTGCCCTACGGGAAGTTAAAAAAGAGACTCTACTGACGAGCAAACTATATTAAAAGGTAAAAAAGAACTCTACTGGCATTCAAACTAAAAAATATTAAATTGAGATTCAACTAATAGTCAAAAAAGCGAATGGGACTCTACTGATGAGCAAACTAAAATGAAAATTATAAAAGGACTCTACTGACGAGCAAAATGACATATAATGGAAAAAGGAACTCTGCTGACGATCAAAGTGTAATAAAAGGGGAAAAGGACTCCAATTGAATTAAGAAACTAAAAAAGGACGTCACTGACTATCAAAATGATTTAAAAAATTAAAAAGTGACTCTACTGGCAAGCAATTTAAATTCAAAAAGAAAAAGGGACTCTACTGCTGAATAGACTGCAATAAAAGGGATAAGAAACTCTTCTGACGAGTAGGTTACAATAACAAAACTTAAACGAAATCTATGGAGAAATTTCAAACAATCTATAAAGAACAATAAAGGACTCTACTGGCTAACAAATAGAGACTAAAATTATCTTTTCATTTGTTCGTCAGTAGAGTCCCTTTTTGGATTTTCAACAATAAATAATAATTTGCTCGTCACTAGTGTCCATTTTTTATTTTTCCAGATTTTTTATTAGTTTTTCAGTAGAGTCCCTATTTGGATTTTCCGGATTATTTAATATTTAGCTCGTCAGTAGAGTCCCTTTTCTAATTTCCTATCTTGATATTTAATTTGCTCGTCAGTAAAGTTTCTTTTTGGATTTCCAATAATTTTTAAAATTGGTTTGTCAGTAGAGTCTCTTTTATTTGCTAGAATATTTAAAAATTTGCTCATCAGTAGAGTCGTTTTTTTATTTGCCTGATTATTTAATAAATTGCTTGTCAGTAGAGTCCCTTTTCTATTTTCTACAATATTTATTAGTTTTCTCCAGTAGCAGTAGAGTTCCTTTTTTATTCTCTGGATTAATTCATTTGCTCGCCAGTAGTAGAGTCCCTCTTTGGATGTTCGAAATATTCATTAATTTGCTCGTCAGTAGAGTCCCTTTTTTATTTACTAGAATATTTAATAATTCGCTCATCAGTAGAGCCATTTTTTAATTTTTCTGATTTTTTAATTTCTAGGTCTCTTTTCAATATTCTTACTAATATATCTCTTTTGCAAAAAATTGAAATTTATCAATAAGTTTTACAAATGTAGAAAAATTTGAAAAAATTACCCAAAATAAAAAAAATCTTTCATCATCTATCTACAATCATCTTTACAGCAACTTACCAACAGGCCATTATCATATATCATTTATTCCTTACCTTAGTATCGAGTCCAAATTAACAAAATTCGGCAAAAGATTCTGCGGGTTGCCAATTTTAGGCGCCATTTCTCCTATAGAATCGCAAAGCAACTTCTGAATGCATTTTAAATCGTCGTTTCTGGCCAAAGAGTTCAGAGCTTCATTGATAGGTGGCAGATGTAATAAATTCGGGTTCGGACTACCCGAATAGAGATTTTGTTGGCCCGAAGTTTGGCCCAAAATCCAGTCCAGGATTCGGCGGCCGAATGTGGTTATCGAGGATTCTTGGGCGAAGGGTTGGTTTTGGCCTAGAAAAATGATAAATGGTAAATGAGAGTTTTTTATGTTTTTTGGCCCTAATATAAATTATTTTTGGCCCTAGGAACATATGGGCCAGGATTCAATTAAAAGATTAGAAAGGGGACTCTACTGACGAGCAAATTAAATATCTAGAAAGAAAAAAAAGGACTCTACTGACGAGCAAATAAAATATCTAGATAGAAAAAAGGGACTCTACTGACGAGCAAATTGAGCTAAAACATAATTTGAAATATAAAAAGAACTCTACTGACAAGCAAATTAAATATCAAGATAGAAATTTAGAAAAAGGACTCTACTGACGAGCAAATGATTGAATATTCTAGCGAATAAAAAAGGGACTCTACTGACAAGCGAATTTTTAAAAATATCCACAAAATAAAAAAGAGACTCTACTGACGAGCGAATTATTAAATAATTCAAAAAATCCAGAAAGGGACTCTACTGACGAGCAAATTAAATAATTAATCAGGATAATAAAAAAAGATTCTACTGACGAGCAAATTAATTAAGATTTCGGGAAATAAAAAAAGACTCTACTGACGAGCAAATTGATAAATATCTAGATGGAAAATTAGAAAAAGAGACTCTACTGACGAGCAAACTATTAAATATTGTAAAAAATAAAAAACAGACTCTACTGATGAGCAAATTGTATCTAAAAGCACTTTCAAATGGAAAAAGAACTCTACTAACTAGCAAATAGTTAAATAATGTAGAAAATAAAAAACAGACTCTACTGACGAGCAAATTAAATATCTAAACACAAAATTGGAAAAAAGGACTCTACTGACGAACAAATTAAATATCAAGATAGAAAATAGAAAAGGGACTCTACCGACAAGCAAACTGAATATCTAGACGAAAAATAAAAAAATGACTCTACTGACGAGCAAATTATTAAATATTCTAGCAAATAAAAAAGGGACTCTACTGACAAGCGAGTTTTTAAAAATATCCGGAAAATAAAAAAGCTGACGAGCAAATTTAAAAATTATTGGAAATTCAAAGGAACTCTTTTGACGAGCAAATTAATGAATATTTTGAAAATACAAAAAGGGACTCTACTGACAAGCAAACTAATATATATTGTAAAAAATAAAAAAGGGCCAATACTGATGAGCAAATTATTAATTAATCCAGAAAATAAAAAAGGGACTCCACTGACGAGCAAACTAATACATTTGTAGAAAATCTCAAGGGACTCTACTGGCGAGCATATTGATTATAAATCGTCTGTCAAACATAAAAAGGACTCTACTGATCGATGATTTTTGGGCCGAAAAGTTGGTTAGGGTAGTATTGACCTAAAAAAATGATAAATGAGATTGTCATACATAATGCTGTAAATTAAACTTTTGGCCATATTTTTTTTAAAAATATATGGCCGTATTTTTTTAGCAACATATGGCCATATTTTTTTTAGCAACATATCGCCATATTTTTTTTAGAAACATATGGCCCAACAAATTAGATATAAATTTACGACTTGAGCTTCTGAAAACACTTCAACCCAGGCCCAAAAATACCTAGTTTTTTAGTTTTTTCTAATATCTTGGCCCAATTCGTTTGGTTAAATTGGCCCGAAAGCATATATGTATACTTTTTCACATATTCTGCTATATATACACTTTTTACAGACTGTGGTCTTATTTGTAATTTGTATGGCCAAAAATACATATATTTTAAATAAAATACATATTTCAAATAAAATTTTACCTGGATATTGTGGTTGACCATAATATTGTTGGCCATATTGTTGACCATATTGTTGAGCATAATTTTGTGGCCCAAATTGCTGGCCATACTGCTGAGGATAACTTTGTAGCCCAAATTGGTGGCCATACTGCTGATTATAATCCTCTGGTCTTTGGTATTGCTGTTGATAGTACTGCGGCCCAAAATCTTGCTGTCCATATTGTTGGCCATAAACTTGTGGCCCGAACCTATGGCCATAATTTACTTGCCCATAGTTCTGAGGCTGTAACAACCCATAATTCTGATTATAATTTGGATATCTTTGTCCAATTTGTTGGTCCTGCGGATATCTTTGGCCATACCGATTTGGCCTTTGGCCATAAAATCTATAAATAGTTAAATAAAATATACAAAATTGTATAATTTGTAATAAAATAGTTAATAAAAATATACAAATTTGTATGTGTTAGATTTACTTGATTTCAGACTTTTATAAAGGATACTGCTGTTGGCCCAAATTCTGGCCCAAATTCGGCCTGTTAGAAGGAATCTTCTTTCTCTTGTTCGTATTATATTCACCAGCGTTTAGATAATTTTGTTGCTGGCCAATTGTTTGGTCGTCTTCGAATTTGACTCTTGGTGATCTATTTGGACGATTAAAGTCTTGGCCCAGAGATTGGCCCAATGCATCATCGTAAGTTTGCCCAAAGTAGTCATTGTTATAATTTAGACGTTTACCTTTTCTCTTTACTTGTTGCTGGACGTAACCAAAATTTGGTGAATATTGAAGCCTATCATCTATTGGCCCTTGGCCATAAGTAGGGCCAAAGTACTGATTACCGTAAATTAAAGTCCTGCTTTTCCTATCGTCGTACTGGTCATTTAGAAACGTGTTTTCATCAGTTGGCCCTTGGCCATAAGTAGGGCCAAAGTGTTTTTCACCGTAAATTAGTCTTTTGCTTTCCCTATTATTGTACTGGACATTTACTAACTCGTTTTCCTCTATTGGCCCTTGGCCATAATTAGGGCCAGAATATTGTTCACCATAATTTTCTCTTCGGCTTTTTCTTTTTCTGTATTTTTGATCTTTTACGATGACTTTTTCGTACGGATCGTATTTGATGTAATCTTTGTCAAGGATTATGTCCGAAACGACGTCGTCGGCTGATATGTCGTCGAAGTTTAGTTGGAACGATCTCGGATAGGTGTCGCTGAGGAAAAGAAATGGCTTGGGTGATCATGGAAATTTAATGCTATATGTTGTTTTTAAATTGCTTATTGGCAAGTTTTAAAATTTAAAAAGGGACTGTACTGACGAGCAAATTATTTGGCTATCTAGGTGAAATTTATTTAAAAGTCAAGAAATTGAAAAAAGGACTCTACTGACAAGTAAATTGGTGAAAATTATCTAGAAAATAAGAAGAAACTCTACTGACGAGCAAATTAATAAATGGTCTACTGACAAGTAAACAATACAATAAATTAATAAACGAACAAATAATAAAAAGGGAGTCTACTGACAAGTCTAGGAGAATAAAAAGGGACTCTACTGACGAACAAATTTTAAAAGGTCTGGAAAATAAAAAAGGACTCGACTGACGAGCAAATTATTACCAAATATAAAAATTAAATAAGGGACTCTACTCACGAGCAAATTATTTTTGAATCTAGAAAATATAAAAAGAACTCTACTGACGAGCAAATTATGAAAAAAATCAGAAAATACGAAAAGAAAGGGACTCTACTGACGAGCAAATTTATTATTTATCAATGTGAAAGATAATAAGAGGACTCTACTGACGAGCAAACTATTGAATATTGTAAAAATTAGAAAAAAAGACTCAACTAACGAGCAAATTAAAAGTTTAGATAGAAAAATGAGAAAAGGAATTCTACTGACGAGCAAATTATGAAAAGTGATCTAGAAAATAAAAAGGGACTCTACTGACGAGCAAATTAGAAATCTTGATAGACAAAATTAAAGGAACTCTCCTGACGAGCAAATTATAAATTTAGATAGAAAATTAGCAAAAGGGGACTCTACTGACGAGCAAATTAAATGTCAAATCCAGAATAATATTTTTTTAAATACGTTTTTCACATTAATATATAGAAGTAAATAAATAATATCTCTACTAATTATGAGAAAAGGACTCCACTGACGAAGAAATTACATGTCTAGATAGAATAAAGAAAAATGACTCTACTGACTAACAAACTAAATGTCAATTTCAAAATAATGTTTAAAATTATAATAATTTTTTTACATGATAAAATAAACTTAAAATAAATATTAAATTCGAATTCTACTCTCCAAGAACTTTCAAATCATACCCCACATGCAAAAACTTGTTCGAGAAATGCCTTGAGGCAAGTTGCTCTTTTAGTACAAAATACTATTTACTTATTTATTATTATAAATTTTTTTACAATAATAAAATTAAAATAAATATCATATTTAAATTCTACTCTTTAAGACCTTTCAAATGATACCCCACATGCAAAAAGTTGTTCGAAAAATGCCTTGAGGCAAGTTGCTGTTTCAGAGTAACATTTTTAATTTTCTAAATTAAATATTAATATAATATTTTAGTGTATTATTATAATAGTATAAGTAGTATATTTAGATTGTACTCTTTAAGACCTTTCAAAAAACTATTTGAAAAATGCCTTTAGGCAAGTTGCTGTTTTAATAAATAATTATAATTATATATATATATATATATATATATATATATATATATATATATATATATATATATATATATATACATATAAACTCACCTTGTATTATTAATATCTAATAAATCCTCCGGTGCACTATTAACTTTTAATATACACAAACACGTTAATAAACAAATTAATAAAGCCATGATATTAACCGGAACTTATACCGGAACTAATACCGGTACTTATACCGGAAATAACTTTTATACACTTAAGTTATAAATATAAGAAACTAAGTAAATTTAATATATAATAATAATAGTAATAATTAATTATGTAATATTATTAATAACTAATAAAATTTGTCAATATTAGTTGTTATAAAAACCGGAAACCAGAATCCGGGAAAACTACACTAGAAGTTTTGTTTGCACACTTTTGTACACTTTCAACTTTTCATATGCAACTTAAATAATTCGTTTACTTATGCATCAATTTATTGTTTAATTTATTTATATAATAATTAATGAGTTTATTGCTTTATTAATTAGTTAATTTATTTATTTATACATTAATATATTTATATATTTATATATTTATTTATTATTATATGACGTCTTTCTCGTTTAATAGTTTCTTAAGAAATGTCTCTTAGAAAGTTTTTGTCCGATGATTCATAAGTCGTCACTCTTTTTCATTTCTCTTTCACTCGCGAAAGTGGGGACATCTGGTGACGTAGTCGTCAATTAGAAGAAGGAACTAGGTGTGTGCTAGTGCTTCACGAAGTGTATTGTCAATGAATTAGGTTTTCTCGGAAAAGTATTGTCTTGTTGATTTGTTTTGAGGAAATTTATGTTTTTTATTATTTGGAACTAGTAGTGTACGTCGTATTAGTCGGCATTTTGATACTTGTTATTGTTAACTAAATTGTTTTTGGAACTAGTGGTGTATATCGATAAAACGACTGTTGACACTAGTTAAAGTTTTTTTTTGATAATATTATTATATTTTTGTCTATTGATATTAATTTTTGAAGAATTTATTTTGTTTGCTCGTCAGTAGAGTTCTTTTTTATCTTATTTTAGTTTGCTCGTCAGTAAAATCTCTTTTTTATTATGTAGATTACTTAACAATTTGATTGTCAGTAGAGTCCCTTTTTTGTCTAGATTATTTAATCATTTGTTTGTAAGTAGAGTCATTTTCTTCAATTTTTTAGAACGTTTATAATTTGCTCGTCAGTAGAGTCACTTTTTAGTTTTCCGCCTATTTAATACTTGGCTCGTCCGTAGAGTCCCTTTTTGTTTCCCAGGTTATTTAGTACTTTGCTTGCCAGTAGAGTTATTTTTCTGATTATTAAGTAGTTTGCTCGTTAGTAAAGTCCCTTTTTACAAGCTATTAGATCATTTAACCATTTTTTCGTCAGTAGAGTCTCTTTTTTATTTTCCTGATTTTTTAATAATTTGCTCGTTAGTACAGTCCCTTTTTTATTTCCCTGATTTTTCAATAATTTGCTTGTCAGTAGAATCCATTTTTTTTGTTTTCTAGATATTTTTCATAATTTGCTCGTCAGTAGAGTCCCTTTTTTATTTCGCTGATTATTTAACAATTTTCTCGTTAGTAGAGTTCTTTTTACATTTTTTCTGGATTATTTAATAATTTGTTTCGTTGGTATTTTCATAATTTGCTCGTCAGTAGAGTCTCTTTTTTATTATCTAGATTATTTAACAATTTGCTTGTAAGTAGAGTTCCTTTTTTATTTTCCAGATTATTTCATCACTTGCTTGTAAGTAGAGTACCTTTTTAATTTTTTTGTCTAGATTATTTTATAGTTTGCTCGTCAGTAGAGTTCCTTTTTGCTTTCTAGATTATTTAGTACTTTACTTATCAGTAGAGTATCGTTTTTCGTTTTCCTTAACAATTTGCTCATAAGTAGAGTCCTTTTTTATTTTTGCCTAGATTTTTTAATACTTTGGCTTGTCAGTAGAGTTACTTTCTATATTATACTTTGTTTACTCGTCAGTAGAGTCCCTTTTTGTTCTCTTTAATAATTTACTCGTATATAGTATTTTAATTTTTTGCCTATATTATTTAATACTTTGCTCGTCAGTAGAGTCCTTTCTATTATTCGTCAGTATAGTCGCTTTTTATATTATTTTAGCTTGCCAATCAGTAGAGTCCTATTTTTAACTTTCCGAAGGAGAAGTTTATTTTTTCATTTTTTAGATTTTGTCGAATAGGTTGCTCGTCAGTAGAGTCCTTTTTCTTTTTTTAAAAAATTGCAGACTTCAACCAAAAAATTTTTAGATAGAAAATTAAAGAAGTGACTCTACTGACGAAGCAAATTAAAATATCCTACTGACGAGCAAATTAAATATACAAAATAAGTCCTAAATAATGTTTAAAATTTGAATTAGTTTTTTACATGATAACTTAAACTTAAAATAAATATTATATTTGAATTCTTCTTTTCGAGATCTTTCAAATGATACCCCACATGCAAAAAAGTTGTTCGAGAAAAGCCTTGAGGCAAGTTGCTGTTTCAGTACAAAATAAAGTAACATTCAATTATTCTTTTTTAAATATTTTTTTACAAAATTATATAAACTTAAAATAAATACTATATTAATAGTACACTATTGACGAAGCAAATTAAAATAATCTCCTAAAAAAATAGAAAAGAGACTACTGACAAGCAAACTAAAATAATATATGAAAAGGGACTCTACTAACGAGCAAACTAAAACAAGGTATTAGTAATGAGCAAAATAAAGTAAAAGAAAAAGGAATTTTAATTTTAAGACTGTTTTTTTTATTTTCTAATTTTTTGGACACTTTTTAAAATAACTTTTTTTAATAAGAAACTATTAACATTATTCATATTAATCGAATGGTTTTAGCAAAACCATAAACTTTTATTTAATTTTATTTGTCATCTTTTACATTTTTCTTCGAAGCGTTATATCAAGGTTATTCAAAGTAAAAGTAAAAACTAATCCGCCTATAACGACGCCCACAAATAAGAAGAGAAAAAAGTGTGTAGTGACATCTTTTTGTTTTTGTTATTGCAAATTTCACTTTTTGCAAATATGGTAATAGAAATTTTGCACTCGAAGAGATTGTATGGATTTATTAGTTTATGTAATTTTTTTTAGAAAAACGTTGCAAAATTTAATAATTATTAGCGAAAATGTTAAATTATTCAAAACTAAATCATTATCATTGTTCATTTAAAAAAAATATAAAAATTTAAATAATTAATAATTTGTTGCACTTTTGTTTCACACTTTTTTTCTCTAAAAATTAAAAGAGAACAGATTGCAAAATTTATGAATCTAATATCTTCTTGATCCAATTAAGATTTCTGTTTGACTTGCAATAGTTTACTCGTCAGTAGAGTCCTTTTCTCATTTCTTATCTAAATATTTAACTTGCTCATCAGTATAGTCCTTTTTTAATTATCTGCAAATATTTAATTTGCTCGTCAGAAGAGTCATAATAAAAGTCAATAAAAACATTGTAACAAAATGCTGAATTTGAAGTCTTTTTGTTTAATTCGATTATTTATACATAGAGAAAAGTGTATGTAACTTGCCTTAAGGCAAAATAGCATTTACACCTAGTTTACTTTAAATATAAGAATTTTATTTATATCTATATTTATATCAATATATAAGAATAAACTCCCAAAATACTCCTAACTCATACACAACCATACATACCTTCCTTTCTACTTATTTATTAAGTTTAAACCGCAAGGACATTATAAAGCTTCTTTTTTAACGATTTATATATACATTTATATAATATATATATATATATATATATATATATATATATATACAAAATAATCTGTAACAATTGAAAAAATACGAACTTGTACCGGTTGCACATGTACAATACAAATACATAACTTTGATCATTGAGCGGATAATCCCTTATTAATGAGAAATATGATTCTCTTCGCTTTTATTATATATATATATATATATATATATATATATATATATTATAAATTCGATATTATTATATATTGTATTTGATAATCCTTACGGTTATTAAACTTAAACCTTACTGTGTTATAAGCCGATCATTTTACTTCATTTTGTGAGAGATTTAAATATAATATGTATTTATATTCTTTATATATATATATATATATATATATATATACTTATTTATATTTAGTATTAAATAAAAGTTTGATTTGTACCGAACTCAAGCAATGTGTTTTGTGTTACATATCAAGCAGGCGTATATAGACAATTTATAAGCAATTCTTTACTTTGTTCATAAATTGAAAATATAAAAAGAGAACTCTACTGATGAACAAACTGAAATATAACGATATATAAATAGAACTAGTCTACGAAAATATGTATCCACACACAGACACATCAATTTTTTCTGAGATGTGCCAAAATGTTCAGATACCTCTGAAACGTAAAGATATGCAAAAATTTTCACTTTTGATTACAAAATAATTTAAGAACAAAAATGGACTCTACAAACTAGCAAAAAGTAGTCAGTAGAAGAAAAAACTCTACTTACTAGCAAATTAAATTTTGATAATTGAAAGAGCAAATTAAATTTCGATGTTGAAAAGAAACTCTACTGACGAGCAAACTAAATTTTATAATCAAAAATGAACTCTACTGACTAGCAAATTAAATTTCGATTTTAAAAAAGAACTCTACTGACGAGCGAACTAAATTTTATAATCAAAAAAGAACTCTACTAACGAGCAAACTAAATTTCATAATCAAAAAGGAACACTACTGACGAGCAAACTGAATTTTATAATAAAAAAAGAACTCTACTGACGAGCAAATTAAATTTTATAATTAAAAAAGGAACTCTACTGACGAGCAAACTGAATTTTATAATCAAAAAGGAACTCTACTTACGAGCAAATTAAATTTTATAATCAAAAAGGGACTCTACTGACGAGCAAACTAAATTTTATAATCTAAAGAGAACTCTACTGACGAGCAAGCTAAATTTTATAATTAAAAAAGAACTCTAATGACGAGCAAATTAAATTTTATAATCAAAAATAAACTCTACTGATGAGCAAACTAAATTTTATAATTAAAAAGGAACTCTACTGACGAGCAAACTAAATTTTCTAATCAAAAAGGAACTCTACTGACGAGCAAAATCTGAAAATAACAAACTATTAACAATTTGAAAACGCCAAACTCAAAAAATGTGACAAAAAGACTCTACTGACGAGCAAATTCATCTTCATATTCGAGAACAAATTATTACCTTAGTTAAAATTATCAATTTAGAAGGCTTTTTGATAAAGGAAACATAATCGAGTGCAATTTCACATTTAGATTTAAGTATAAGTGTTGAATTACTAGTTGATTTGATTTGAAGCCAGTCCAGACCTCTGATCTTTACGAACCAAGTTATTCCATAGGCTCAAATTGTTATTTGTAAAATAACAATGCGTTTACAAAAAACCGCATTGAAATCCGTCCTATATTACGGATTTTAGGTTATTTTTTGCCTATCGGCAAGTTGCTAATTTAATTATTTTTATTACTCGTTTTCCGTTAGAGCGAAAGAGAGGGACTTATACACAACTGTGAAGAGCGACAGAGTAAGATATATGCAACGGGTTTGTTTTACATAAAACTAAATTTCTCTAATACAAAATAAACTTTCCTGAAATTTTTTTTTAATAAATAAAACTCCAAAAATTCTTTTATGCATAATTATATTATAATATATATAAGTCTAAATATAACATTCATTTATTTAAAAAACTCTATTGCTAATCACAAATTTACTTCATTTTTTTAATTTATATTTATATTTAGAAAATGAACTATCCTTTATATATATATATATATATAAAACTGAATATATATATATATATATATATATATATATATATATATATATATATTTATAAATAAATATTTACATATCATTGTCGTTTCGATTTCTTTCATAAATCATCATCATTTATATTTATATATAATATATAATTGTTACGTAACGTAAAATTATAAAATAATTAATACAAATTATAAATATAAATTTATATGTATATATAATTATATATATTTGTATATATATACATATATATTTATAAATGTGGTCTCTTGTTTTATCACTGTATATATTTGTGTGTATTATTGCTAAATTTATGTGTATATATATATATATATATATATATATATATATATATATTATATCTTAGTCGTTGTTTCTCTCTCTCTCATTCTCAATACAAATCATATCTTTTATCCCTTTCTTATAGTGTTCTTCGACTATAATTTTTCTTTTATATATATATATATATATATATATATATATATATATACAAAATTTTGGACCTGTTATTTGTAAGAAGCAAGAATACACACATAAATATTCAAAGTTATTTTGGTCCTGCATGCATATTATTTATTTGTTCATTAATTTAAATAATAATTATATTTAATTAACTAATTAATTGATTAAATAAAATTTATTAAGGGTTTTGAAAATGAACATAATCTATATTTAAATAATTTATAATTAATTACTAATTGCAATTAATAGACATTTAATTATTTTTATCAACTTTAAAAATTAAATCTCTGTTAATTACAAATTATTCAGTAAACTAAAATTAATAGTTAATTAATTTGCTAATGAACTGAAAATTCTGATTAATTAATTAAATCACATTTGATAAATTTTTAAGCCTTGATTCAATTAATTAATCAAATCACAACTTGTTAATAATCAAATTGTCAAATTGTGAACACAAATTAGTAATTGATTAATTAGAACAATTAAATTAGCAGTTTTTCAATTAGTACAATAAAATTAGTATTAGTAATTATAATAAATCAGTATGTTTTTTTAAATTATAATATATTTATTTTTTTAAATATTTACGAAATAATTAATTAGTAATTATTAATAATTAATTGTGAACTCAAAATAGTAATTGATTAATTAGTGCACTTAAATTAGCAGTTTTTCAATTAGTACAATTAAATTAGCAGTTTTTCAATTAGTGCAATAAAATTAGTATTAGTAATAAATAAAACAGTATGTAGTTGAAATTGTAACATAATGCTTTATTTAAATAATTACATCATAAGTAATTAGTAATTAATTAAATAGTAGACTAAAATTGGTGATTTGTTAGTGCAATAATAATACTAATTAAATTATATAATTATATAATTAAACTAATTAAAATTTAATTTAATTGTATAACTAATGAACTAAAATTAGTAAATAATTGCATTTACTAATTAATTACATTTAGTAATTAATTACATTTAGTAATTAATTACATTTAATAATTAAGTACATTAGTACTTAATTAGAGTCTTTATTTAACTAATTAGTGACGTCATGATCAATTACTAATTAATTAAATTAGAATAGTAATTGAATAAAAAATAAGACTCTAATTTGTTGTAATTAGTTTGCTATCAAAAAAATTAATTAGTTCCATGTGTTAATTTAAATAATAAATATGAAAATAATTAGAAGAACAATTTAAGTACTTGTATAATAATATTAATTAGAATTTTATTAATAATTAATTAGAATTTATTGATTTAGTTGGTAATTTAAATCACAATAAACTGATAATTCATTAAATATTTAAATACAATTTGTAATTTTTTATTAGTTAATTAAATTTTATAATTAAAAAATTAATTCAGAATAATTAACTAATTATTTTTAATGTATTGACCAAATAATAAACATTAAACAATTCAATTATATCAATATGCATTATTTTAGTTTGCTGATTAATTAATTAAGTAAATATTGATAAATTGATTAATTAACTAAATTATTACATTGTAAATAATTAATCAATCTAGAATATTAGTCTACTAATTAATAAATTATTCATTAGCAATTAAAATATCATTTTAAAAATCAATCAGTATGTTTTATTAACAACTAATTTTGGTTTACTAATTAATTAATTAATAACTTAGATTTTATATAATTAATTAAATCAATCACTAAAATAAACTAATTAAATAAATACTAATTTTTGAAGTTAATTACTAATGAAATTAGTACATTTTAATTAATTAATCAGTCACCAATTTTAGTCTACTAATTAATAAATTATTTATTAACAAAAAAGTATCAATTCAGAAATACTTTTATTAATTAATTAACAAATAATTTTGTTTTACTAATTAATCGATTATATTAAATTAATTATATTAATTCTAAGTTATTAGATTTAATATAATTAATTAAATCAATAACTAAAATGAACTAATTGAACAAATACTAATTTTTAAGTTAATTACTAATTAAAATTACAAAATAATTCAATAAGTTTGTAAATAATTTAATTATTTAACCAATAAATTAATTATTAATCAATTAAATAAATTACTTGTTAATTTTAGTGTACTAATTAATTGGTAATTAGTAATTATTGGTAATTATCAAGTTAATTAGTTTTTCTGCAAATTATTTAGGCAAACAAATTACTTATTATAATTTCAATAAATTTTTGTTAAATTTGGCTAAATTGGTGTCAAATCAAATTATAACCTAAAAGTACAAAATCGACTTCTTTTATTCCCACTCTCTTATCTTACTGTAATATAACAGAGCTCTCTTATCTTACCAAAAAAAATCTTATAATTTATTAAATTTTTTTATAAAAAATCACAGTATCGCTTTGATGCGCTAAAATAAAAATTTCACCCAAAAAAATTAATTGAATTTTTTTTAGAAATATGTTAAACATATCGAAATTTTCATAAGATAACACAAAAATAAGATAAGATAGAATTATCTTATGTGAATATAAATTTGTAAAAAAATTATTTACATTAAAATTATTCACATAAAAATTATTTAAACGAGCTTGTTTAAAAATACATCAATATATCTAAAGTTTTAACTTTTGTTCTTACAGACGAAAATGGAGTTGAGTATGGTTTTAACAGTTGACGTATGAGCTGCCGGGCAGTTTTTAGGTAAGAAATAAACCTAAAATAATTTTTTAAATTGTAGATTGCTTCAATACGACTTATGTATCATTACTATATATAAAATGTTCCCCAAAAAACACCGAACTTACATTGCTAATTTAATTAATAATTAACTTAAATTAATGGGGCGAAATCGGCGAAAAGGAAACTGGGATGGATTCGTAATATAAATTTGTAAATAACTCAAGAACGGCTTGACCGATTTTAAAAATTCAAACAGTAATTCATAGATGACATTGTAAAGTCCAATTTTACGTCCCAAAAATTTAAGTTAACCCCATAAATATATTTATATATATTTATTCTTCAACTTGGTTCCTTATTTTGTATAAATATTTAGAAAAATTGTTAAAAAAGCGTTTTTGTATATATTATATTTCGCGTACGACATTTAAAATATATTGTGTATAAATTGTTTAACATATTTACATTTATAGTTTTGTCGAAATATATATACATGTACATATATATATATATATATATATATATATATATATATATATATATATATAATACGTACAATAATATTATTATTAGCACAATTTTTTTCGTTTATAAACAATTTTGTACAAAAATGGGCTCGGTTGTGTTTTCGCTTCGCATAAACGCACATACATATTATAATTATATATTATGGTGGTCCTTAATATGGACATTTTCGGGAATTTGTTTGATCCCAAGGGCTCAAATGGTTCCAAATTGATAGAAGAAAATTCTCTGAAAGTTTTAGCTCTTAATATTAATTTTTAGATAGTCCGCAATGTTAATAATCAATGTACGGAACTTTTAATTGACGTGCGGATTGTCTAAAAGTTAATATTAAAAGCTGAAACTTTCGGAGGATTTTCTTTTATTTATTTGGAAGCGTTTGAGCTCTTGGGAGCAAGGAAATTCCTAAAAATGTCCATGTTAAGGACCACCCAAATATATATATATATACATAATTTATTTCTTAATTTTCTGTGAGGATTTGGAGATGTGGACAAGTTCGAATAAATTTGTATAAATAGTATTCAAATACTTTTATATTTACTTAAAAATAATTATATATAAAAAAATTAAAAAGTTCATATAAAAAATGAGGACTTTTTTTAAAAATTGGGCATTTTTTTTAAAAAAATGAGCACTTTTACCAAAAAAAAATTAAGTTTAAACTAAAACACGTGTTTCTTTTAGAACTTATAAAAAATTTAACACTTTTTAAAGCGTGTGAGGACCTATATAAAAATGTGAGGACTTTTATAAAAATATGAGGCTTTTTGATAAATGAAACCGATTTTGAAAATACTAAAGCGATTTTTGTATATTCTAAAGTGGTTTTATTATTTTTTGGCATTTTTGCTTGTCAGTAGAGTCTCTTTTCACTATTTTAGATTTTGCTGGTCAGTAGAGTCCCTTTTTACTATAGTGATCGTCAGTAGAGTCCCTTTTTACTATTGTGATCGTCAGTAGAGTCCCTTTTTACTATTGTGATCGTCAGTAGAGTCCCTTCTTACTATAGTGATCGTCAGTAGAGTCCCTTTTTAATATTTTTATTTATTTGCTCGTCAGTAGAATCTTTTTTTACTATTTTGTGCGCCAGTGCGGTCCTCTTTTCACTATTTTTTTATTTTGCTCGTCAGTAGAGTTTCTTCGTACTATTTTTTTACTATTTTGCTTATCAGTACAGTCCCTTTTTATTACTTTTGATTTTGATCGTCAGCGGGTTTCTTTTTTACAATTTTTATTCCACGTCAGTTGAGTTCCTTCTTACTATTTTTTTAGTATTTTGATTGTCAGTAGAGTCCCTTTTTACTATTTTGCTCGGCAGTAGAGTCCCTTTTTTCAACCGGTTTTAAATAATAAACGAATTTCTCTCGAACTCGAAGCCGAAAAAACCGGTTTTAACCGGACTGGTTTTAAATAAATTACGAATTTTTCCAGAACTCGAAGCCGAGAAATCTAAAAACTGCTTTAGAAATTACTTGCAACCAGTTTAAAACTGAAATCGGTTGAAACCGAATTCCAAACCGGCATAAAACCGGTTTTCAACCAAACCGGTTCCATATTAATTACGAATTTGTCTTGAAATCATGAAAAAACATGGTAAAAATATAAAAAAAATACTGAAAAGGGACACTACTGACGAGCAAAATATAATTGTAAAAAAAATTTAAAGAAGGGACTCTACTGACGATTAAAAATTAAAAATAGTGAAAAAAGACTCTACTGACAAGCAAAATATTTGAAAAGTAAAAAGAGACTCTGCTGATGAGCAAATTGTAAAAATAATGAAAAACGACTCTACTGACGGGCAAAATACAAAAATAGTACAAAAGGACTCTACCGACGAGCAAAATATAAAAACAGCAAAGAAGGGACTAACGAGCAAGAAACAAAATATTTAAAAATGAAGGGCAAAAGAATATAAAAATAGTAAAAAGGGATTCTACTGACGAGCAAAGTATAAAAACTGCGAGTAAAGGACTCTACTGACGAGCAAGATATAAAAATATTAAGAAGGGACTCTACTGACGGGCAAAATATAAAAACTGCGAAAAAGGGACTCTACTAACCAAATAGTAAAAAAATAGTAAAGAAGAACTCTACTGACGAGCAAAATAGTAATAATTTTGAAAAGGGGACTCTACTGACGAGCAAAACAAACAAATATGAGTTAAGAAGTTTTACTTCAAATATAGGCATGTGGGGTATCAAATGAAAGGTCTCGAGCACTATACAAATATCATAGTAACTTTCTAAACAAACTCATAAGGTTCTTTAAAACTAAACTAAACAAACAAATACAACCGAAGACTAGAACTTCTTTTATATATCGATAACTTTTAACAAAATTTTAGGACTTAAAAGAATTTTGTAATTTAAGTAAAAGAATTAAGTAAAAGAAATTTATATTATTAAAAATAAATAAATGTATATTCTTATGCTGAAAAGATTTAAAAACTCTCCTCTTAAAACTAAAAGTACTCTACTGACGAGCAAGGAACAGAATATTTAAAAAGGGACTCGAGCAAAATAGTAGAAATTTTAAAAAGGGACTCTACTGACCGGGAAAATAGTAAAAATCGTAAAAAGGGACATTACTGACGAGCAAAATGATGAAAAATAGTAAAAAGAGACTCTATTGACGATTAAAAATGAAAAATTAAAAATAGTGAAAAGGGGCTCTACTGACGAGCAAAATATTTAAAAAGTAAAAAAGAGACTCTGCTGATGAGCAAATAAAGAAAATTGTAAAAAGGGACTCCACTGACGACAAAAATATGTAAAATTATAAATGATAAGTATAAAATTATAATATAAAAATATTGAAAAGAGACTCTACTGATGAGCAAAATATAAAAATAGTACAAAAGGACTCTACTGACGAGCAAAATAGTAAAAATCGTAAAAAGGGACTCTACTGACGAGCAAACTATATAAAAAGTAAAAAGCAAACTATATAAAAAGTACTGACGAGCAAAACAGACAAATATGAGTGAAGAAGTTTTACTTCAAATATAGGCATGTGGGGTATCAAATGAAAGGTCTCAACGAGTACTATCTGAATATGTAAGTTACGGGCTGAAAAAATAAGGTTCTTTAAAACTAAACTAAACAAACAAATACAACCGAAGACTATCCCTTCTTTTATATATAGAAAACTTTTAACAAAATTTTGTAATTTAAGTAACATAATAGCAAAAAATATTATTATAATATTAAAAATAAATAAATATATATTCTTATCCTGAAAACAATAAACAAAACCTGAAACCAAACAAGAAAAAAATAAAACAAACAGAATTATTCAAAAAAACAAAATTGTATATTTGACATATAATATTAATAATAATAATAATAATGAAAAAAATAAGCTACTATTTTTTTATGTAAATATATATATATAAATCTATACATATATAAAATTCAAAATGTATATCAATTAATCACAGAGTCTTAATCAATGAATAAAAATGAATCGCCATTTTTATTCGTCGAATAACTTTATTTAATCGACAGAGAAAAAATAAAAATTTTGAAAAATAAACATGTCTGATTTGTTTAAAAATGTTTTTTGTTCAAAAAAATCTGTCGATTAAAATTTTTAGAAATTTGTCGAATAAAATGGGATTGTCGATACGTAAAATATACGCATGTATATATATATATATATATATATATATATACAAGCGTATATGTATATATTATAATATTATATTATATATTAATATAAAATATTCAATAGACTAAAATTAATGAGATCATAAAAATGACGAAATTCATATTCTTATTTAATAATAACAAAAAACACATATTAAAATATTTCTATTAATTATAATAAAAAAAATTCTAAAAATACTATAGTAGATTATGCTGTAGTTGTGCTAACTATTTACATTTAAAAAAAATTAGTTAAAATAATAATTAGCTATAAATTTAACTAATAATACTACAGTGGACTTGTTTGTATTTTCCACTGAAGAAGCAGAAATTATTAAAAAAAATGTATGTTAATAAAAATGTATATTTGATACCGGTTCGGTTGAAAACCGGTTTCTGTTTGAACCGGTTTTGGATTTTGAAATAGTTATGAGTGAATTCTAAAACAGTTTTGTAAAGTATTTTATTGTTTTTCGTAAAGTATTTTGTATTGTATTTTTGTAAAGTATTTTTTGTAAAGTAAACCGGTTTTATACCGGTTTTGGTGTGAAATGGTTATGAGTGAATTCTAAAGCAGTTTTGTAAAGTATTTTATGAAAATACGGTTGAAAATAGGGACTCTACTGACGAGCAAAATCGTAAAAAAGGACTCTACTGACGAGCAAAATAAGAAAAAATATTTAAAAGGGACTCTACTGATGAGCAAAATTATGAAAAATGGTAAAATAGGACCCTACTGACAAGTAAAATATTTAAAAAAAATGAAAAAGGACTCTACTGACGTAACTAGTGGAAAAGAACTCTACTAATGATCAAAATATAAAAATAGCGAAAAAGGCAAAAAATTTAATAGTAACAAAAATTTAAACAAGGGATTCTACTGACGATCAAAATTTTAAAATCGAAAGAAGGACTCTAATAACGAGAAAAATATTAAAAGGGGACTCTACTGAAAAAATATATATTAAAAGTAAAAAGGGGCTCTACTGACGATCAAAATAATAAAAAATAGTAGAAAAAGACTGTACTGACGGGCAAAACAGTAAAAAATATTGAAAAAGGACTCTACTGACAAGCAAAATATAAAAATAGTTAAAAAAAAGGACTCTACTGACGAGCAAAATACAGAAAAATTAAAAAAGGGACTTTACTGACAAGCAAAATTTGCTAAAAAAGACAAGCAAAATGTAAAAATAGTTAAAAAGGGACTCTACTGAAGAGCAAAATAATAAAAAAATATTAAAAAGGGACTCTACTGACGATCAAAATGATGAAAAATGGTAATAAGGGACTCTACTGAAGGGCAAAATAATAAAAAAATAATAAAAAGGGACTCTACTGACGAGCAAAATAGTAAAAAAAATAATAAGAAGGGTCTCTACTGACAGCAAAATATTAAAAAAGAACTCTACTGACGAGCAAGGAACAAAATATTTAAAAAGGGACTCTACTGACGAGCAAAATATTAAAAATTAGTAAAAAGGGACTCTACTGACGAGCAAAATAGTGAAAATTTGTATAAAAGATTACTGACGAGCAAAATATAATAGTAAAAAAAATTAAAGAACGGAAGAAGCAAAATATTTAAATATATAAGTAAAAAGTGACAATACTGAGGAGCAAAATAGTAAAAAGGGACTCTACTGACGAGCAAACTATATAAAAAGTAAAAAGCGACTCTAGTGACGAGCAAATCCGCCAAAGAAAGTATAAAACCACTTTAGAATATACAAAAATCGCTTTAGAATTCTCATAACTATTAAAAACGATCCAAAACCGGATTCATTTATCAATAAGTGTATGATTGCCGAATAAACCATTTAATTTGAACAAACAGTTCAAAAGTTACAAGACATTTAATAAAAGGAAAACCAATGGGTTGCGTAACACGCGGTTAAGTATGAGTTAAGAAGTTTTACTTCAAATATAGGCATGTGGGGTATCAAGTGAAAGGTCTCGACGAGAACTATCCAAACCTAACAAAAAATAGTACAAAAGGGACTCTACTGACGACCAAAACTGCCAAAAAACGCATAAAACAACTTTAGAATACACAATCACTTTCAAATTCTCATAACCATTAAAAACCGTTCCAAAACCGGTTTCATCCCTCAATGTATGTGTGTGTATGTGTACTTAACTAATTATCTAGTAAGATAAAATCAAAGCGGACTTCTGAAAACTTTTAAAAAGGCCTTTTAAAAAAGAAATTAATACAAACAAACTTTGGATTAACATGAGATCATTAAAAAGCGGCCCTTTTTTAAAAAATCCTCGAACTCCACTGATTTTAACTAAATTTTTTTAATAAAAAAAATTATAGAAAAAAATTGCTAATATTTATATATATACAAAAGTAGTACGGATTTTTTTGTTTTTATACACAACTCGAGTGAATAGTTTGAAAAATAAAAGTAATAAGGTTATTAAATTAATTAACTCGGTTAATTGGAGTTAATTAATTAGTAAATGCGTCTTTAAATGCTTCATTTATTTATAAATGATTTTTTTATTTATAAATGCTTAATTTGTTTATAAATGCTTTATTACAAGTCTTTTAGTGCAAAAATGCAGAGCAAATGCAAAAGTTTAAATGCAGGTTATGGGCCCACAAATTTTTACTTTTCTTTTCAACTTTGAGGTTATGTTTTTATTTCAAAAACTATTCACAGCAAGTTGTGCAAATATATATCCTTCGTAAAAAATATACATAATTAATTTTATGTAATCAAAATCCGCATTTCTTTTCAAGAGATCATTGGAAAACTCTTTTTAATGAATTAGTCCATCAGTTGAACCAAGGAATCGATTTTTCTTTAAATCATTTAATAAAACAAATATTTACAATACACTAAACTTACTTCTTTTTCTAGTTTTGAGACTAAAAATTCGATAAAATTAAAATTACGAATAAAATATATAAAATGTTAATAATAAGTAAACTAAAATATATTTATCTATTCATTTATTTATTTATTTATTTAAAAAACGAGAAAATAAAAAACTTGAGATCATTCTTTTTCAAATACATTGGGCTCGATTCTTTGGACTAAATTAAGAAAAAATATCTATCAAACTAATTATACGATTTTATTCGCTCCAAACCTCCAAAAACCTCCAAAAACCTCTATTATAACCTCCAAATCTCCTGTATGTATGTGCGTCTATCCTTTATCCCTTTTTTTTCAATAATCACATTGCGCTTTTATGAGCTTAAAAATCATCAGTAAAAAATCAGTACGAAACTTTTAACTGAAAGTAAAAGTGTACCTGGGGTAGAAGTAAAACTTTTTTCTGGGCGTAAAGAAGTTTTACTTCTCGGTTTTTGCGAAATTATAAAATGAAGCAAAATTAATTATTTGACCCATAGTAAATAGTAAAAGATTTAATAGGATTTTAAAAGTTAAAAGCACTTTTTTTGCGGAAACGATCGGCGGTTTTAGAAAATATAAAACCGGTTTTATGTATTGTATTTTTTTTTAAACCGATTTTGCTTTTTATTTAAACTATGTTGTGGCTTTTATGTGCAATTGTGCATTTTTAGACATTTTTAGACTTTTTTAAAATCGGTTGAGATTTTTTTGAAAACCGGTTCAGTTTTTTCTAAAACCGGTTGAGATTTTTCTAAAACCGATAAAATTCGTTCAAAACCGATTGCGCTCTTTTTTGGAAAAAAAAACAAATTTGCTACGTAATCAATTGTGTATTTTTAGAATTGCGTTGACATTTTTTAAAACTGGTTGACATTTTTCCAGAACCGGTTTTGTTTTTTTTAAAATCGACTCATTTTTTTTTAAAATTGGCTGAGTTTTTTTTAAACTTTTTGAGATATTTCTATTGCACTATTATATATTTATAATTGCATATTTCTATTGCGTTTTTTTTTTTCAAAAACCAGAAAGCATTTGTTCCTAAAACCGCTTGTGTAGTTTTAAAACCGGTTGCTGATTTTTCTAAAAGATTGAAACCGATAAATGTTTTTCCCCAAAATTGCTTAAACCGATTTTAATGAAAACTGGTGAAGATTTTTACTAAACCGGTTTTGCTTTTTCAAAACCGGTTAAATTTTTTTTAAACCGGTTGTGCTTTTCAGAACTTTGCTAAAATTTATTTTGAAACCGAAAGCGCTTTTTTTGCAAACCGATTAGACTTTTATAAAATCGATTTTGCTTTCTGAAAACCGGTTGAGCTTGTTCTAAAACCGGTTTCGGTTCACTTAAAAAAATATTTATCAAAATCGAAACCGCATTTTTTGTAAAACTGATTCCAATTTATTTTCAAAATAGTAAAAAAAGGACTCTACTGACGATCAAAATTTTAAAATTGTAAAAAAAGACTCTACTGACGAGCAAAATATATAAAAAGTAAAAGGGGCTCTACTGACGAGCAAAATATATAAAAAGTAAAAGGGGCTCTACTGACGAGCAAAATATATAAAAAGTAAAATGGGACTCTACTGACGAGCAAAATACAAAAATAGTAAAAAGGAACTCTACTAACGAGTAAAATATATAAAAAATAAAAAGGGACTCTACTGATGATCAAAATACAAAAAAATTGTAAAGTCTTTGGAAAATCAATTTTGTTTTTAGAAAAACCGATTTCGCTTTAAAACTGACTCCAATTTATTTTGAAAACCGGTTTAGCTTTCTTGCAACGAACACTAAATTTAAATACAAATTTAATCCGATATTAAACTAATAAAGTTTATAAATGCTTTTTATACCGATTTCGCTCTTTTTAAAACAAATGCACATTTTACCGAATACCGATTTCAGTTTATTTAAACCGGTTGTAAAATCATTGCACTTTTTTCTTGCGCAATTTTCCAAAAAACCGATCGCAATTCTTTTCCCTAAACCGAAAGTGCTTTTTCCAAAAATCTAATATTCCTTTCCCCAAAAACCGGTTTTTCGAAAACCGATCGAGCTTAAAGTGCTCTCAAACTCATCCTTTAGTTCAAACCGAAAATAAAATCGTATATAAATATATATATATATATATATATATATATATATATATATATAAAATTATCATTAATCATATAATTAATAATAAATGGAGATCTGTCTTATCAACTAATTATTTAATTAATCAATTAATTAATTAATTAATATTAACAAAAATAATAATCACATTTTAATAATCAATTTAGTTAATTAATATTTACAAGGTAGAAAAAATTTGCAAAGTATTTTCAGTTTAGTTTAATATAGGCCAAATATTATTTTCAAACCAAATTTTAAATCGAACCAAAATTGCGTAAAAAATTGAGTATTGGTTAAAAAAAATTTTTCGAAATTTTTTTTTCAATCACATACTTCGCTTTTGGCTTAATTTAATAATTTTTCATTATAATTAATTGAAACAACCTTAATAATTGTATAGAATGTCTTAGAGGCTAAAAATACATGAGTTTTGTGTCACCGACTGATACGGAACCGGTTTTGAACCGAAGGAAAATAATAAAAGATAAATTTTTCAGTATAAAATAATGTGATGTGTATTTGATTATTTTAAAGTGACTTCAGGTCTTTTGGTTTATTTTGAATTGATTAATGGTTTATTTGCAAACCGGTTCTACCGGTCGGTTTATACCGGTTGAATTTTTTACATTAATTGAAATCGATATTAGATTAATTTTATACCGATTTAAATTAATGTTAACTCGATTTCCAACCGATTTTTTGAAATTGTTCACACTTGTTTTTTTTTGGAAAACCGGTTGCTGGTTTATTTTAAACCGGTATCTAGTCAAAATTTAATGTATTTAAAATGTAAATTTAATTTAATGTGAATAGTTAAGTTAATGTTGGTGATATTTTTAATCGATCACATAAATTTGATGAACTGACTTTTGGTTTTGTTCTAAACCGGACTTTTTTCAATTGTTTGCAGTTCCGGTTTCTTTAAGAAACCGGTTTCCGTTTCATTTTAAACCGGTATCTAGTCAAAATTTAATGTACTTAAAATGTAATTCTAACTTAATGTAAATAGTTAAGTTAATGTTGGTTATTTTTTTAATAAATCACTTAAATTTGATGAACTGACTTTTGATTTTGTTCTAAACCGGTTTCCGGTTTATTACAAAACCGTATCTTGGTAAAATAAAATCAGGTTAAAATGTTTCATATTTGAACCGATCTAAACCAACGTCAGTTAATTAGTTATCGATTTAAGTTAATGTAAACCGATTCTTTAATTTTGATCTCACTTCTAATTTTGCGCGAAACCGGTTTCTGGTTTATTACAAACCGGTATCTAGTCAAAATTAAATAAGTTTAAAACAGTTAAGTTTAAACCGATTTAAATCAACATTGACTACATTTAAAACTGATTTATTGAATTAATAAATAATCGGTTTTAAAATACTCAGGAAACCGGTTTGGTATAACTTAATAAACCTAAAACCGGTTTTTTGAATATTTTAATTTAAAATGTAAAAAACTAGAAAATCACCTCAAATTTAAATGATCTTTATATAAATCCAACACGTTTAGAAGTGTTATATAATCGGTTTTAAAAAAATATTTAGAAAACCGGTCCGGTATAACTTGATCATCTTAAAACCGGTTTTTTGAACATTTCAAAACAAAATATAGAAAACCAAAAATCTGTACCTAAGAGAACTTTCTTTTAAGAACCAAAAAATTTAGAAGATTGAAAAAAAAAACAGAAAATTTAGTGATGTAATCGGTTTTAAAAAAATATTTAGAAAACCGGTTTGGTATGACTTAAAACCGGTTTTCTGATTATTTTCAAATGTAAGAATGAAATGTAGAAAATCAGTTCAAATTTAAGTGATATTTATGTAAAACCAACAAATTTAGAAGTGTGATGTAATCGGTTTTAAAATATTAACAAAACCGGTTCAGTTTAATCGAATAAACCTACAACCGGTTTTTTTAATAATTTTAATTTAAAATGTAAGAATAAAATGTAGAAAATCAGTTCAAATTTAAGTCAAATCTGTTTGTACCTAAGACAACTTTCTTTTAAACCAATTTAAACCAACAAATTCAGAAGTGTTATATAATCGGTTTTAAAATATTTAGAAACCAGGTCCGGTATAATTTAAAAACCGGTTTTTTAAATTATTTTAATTTAAAACGTAAGAATAAAATGTAGAAAATCAGTTCAAATTTAAGTGATATTTATGTAAAACCAACAAATTTAAAAGTGTGATGTAATCGGTTTAAAATACTCAGAAAACCGGTTCGGTTTAGTACCAAAAACCGGTTTTTCAAATTATTTCAATTTGAAATGTAACAATAAAATGTAGAAAATCAGTTCAAATTTAAGTTATCATTATTTTAAATGAACAAATTTAGAAGTGTAATGTAATCGGTTTTAAAATATTTTGAAAACCGGTTTGGCATAACTTAATAAACCTGCAACCGGTTTTCTGGATATTTTAAAACAAAATCTGAAAAACCAAAGATCAATTCGTACTTAAGTGATTGTTTTTTTTTAACAAATAAAATCAGAAGTGGGATGTAATCGGTTTTAAAATACTCAAAAAACCGGTCCGGTATAACTTAATAAACCTTCAACCGGTTTTCTAATTATTATAAAACAAAATATAGAAAACCAAAAATCAATTTGTACTTAAGTGATTGTTTTTTTTTAACAAATAAAATCAGAAGTGGGATGTAATCTGTTTGAAATATTCAGAAAACCGGTTTGGTATGACTTAATAAACCTACAACCGGTTTTTTAATATATTTGAATTTTTATTCTTACATTTTAATTTAAAATGTAAGAATAAAATGTAGAAAATCAGTTCAAATTTAAGTCATTTTTATTTAAAACCAACAAATTTAGAACTGAGTATTTTAAATAACAATAATTCAAAATACTCAGAAAACCGGTTCGGTTTAGTACCCAAAACCGGTTTTATAATTATTTTAATTTAAAATGAAAGTATAAAACGTAGAAAATCAGTTCAAATTTGAGTCATTTTTATTTAAAACCAACAAATTTAGAAGTGTGATGTAATCGGTTTTAAAAAAATATTTAGAAAGCCGGTCCGGTATAGCTTAGTAACCGGTTTTCTAATCATTTTAATTTAAAATGTAGAAAATCAGTTTAAATTTAAGTTTAAAATTAAAAATTAAAATTAAAATTAAAATTAAATCAGTTTAAATTTAAAAAAAATAGAAGTGTGATCTAATTGATTTTAAAATATTCAAAAAACCGGTTTACTTTAGTACCGAAAACCGGTTTTCTAATTATTTTAATTTAAAATGCAAGAATAAAATGTAGAAAATCAGTTCAAATTTAAGTCATTTTTATTTAAAATCAACAAATTTAGAAGTGTGATGTAATCGGTTTGAAAATACTCAAAAAACCGGTTCGGTTTAGTACCCAAAACCGGTTTTATGATTATCTCAAATTTAATTTCTATTAAATTTAATCTAATTCTCTATTTATATGAACCCATTCTAAGTTTAGTTGTTAATTTAGTTGTAGCAATGTGTCAATTATCTTCCCATCGGTTTCATACCGGTTTAGTATCAGTCCATTCCTCAAACCGACGTCGGTTTTCACTTAGAAAAATTGGCAGTGGCATTTTATTCCCTATATATACACATGACAAATTTTTGTTTATACAATTACTATATATATTATATATATAAAATTTAAATTTTTCCACAAAATATATTCTTAGAGAAAAAAAATATCCACGACATCCATTAGAAAATGCGGTTAACTTTAATTCTAATTTAATATATGGCATATTTTGATTGACGTAATAATTGATCGATGATTGTGTTCGATGTTGGGGTCACCAATTTCGAAGTCGTCGAAGGGACAGACTAACCTTGGTGTGTCAGCTAAAATTTAGGGAACTTGGTTCCCTTGGTTTTTTTAGCTTGTCCTTAAGGGTTGTTTTTTTAGGGCTTATCGTGTTGCTTTCAGGATTCCACAGGCTACTGCAACGACGACTGCTGTTACGAAGGGCCAGGATAAGTTTTCCTGAAAAAAAAATGACTAGGTTAGGTCCAAACAGGTGCTAAATATTAGCCTTAACTTGTCTTTTGAGGATAAAAAATTATTACACCATTTTTTTATTTTTTATAAAATATTTTTGTAATCAATCAAATCAAATTTAGATTTTGATATTGAAAAAGGACTCTACTGACAAGCAAATTAAATATAAAAAGGGACTCTACTCACGACCAAATCAAATCTAGATATTAATTATGAAAAATGACTCTACTGACGAGCAAATTAACAAAAGGAACTCTACTGACGTGCAATTCGATGAAAAAACTGGCGAGCAAATCCTATCTATACTTTGATTATGAAAAAGGGCTCTACTGATTCAAGTGAACAAATTGAATATATATTTTAATTATGAAAAAAAGGACTCTACTGATGAGTAAATGAAATTGTAAATTAAAATATAAGAAGTGACTCTACTGATGAACAAATTAGAATATAAAAAGGGTCAAATTTGATTTTTTAAGAATTCAATTTTCTTTATTAACTTTCCCATAGAGTAAGTTATTGTAATAGACCGAAAATCGAAATTGAAATTTTTTACATTTCTCGACGTTTTGAAGGTTTCTGAACATTTTTAAGGGGCATACTTCAGAAATGAAATGCATGTGTTTGTGTTTGTTTTGTATGTCCGCATTTTTTGTAATTTTGGATTAAAAATTCAAAAAGTGACCCTGTCTAAGTACAGTCTAAGCGCCACTCTGGTACAAATGTTCACCCGAGTGCGCTTAGACTGTTTATGTACTGGAGCACTTTTCCAATTCGAATTTTGTGAAAACTATTGAAAAATGTGAAAATGCCGCCAAGCTAAGCACAGTATAAGTGAAAATGTCGCACAGAATTATTTGCAAATGCAGATTAGACTGTGACTGTACGGGAGCACTTTTTCAATTTTGTGTAAAATTATAAATCTAGATGGAAAATTAGAAAAGGGACTCTACTGACAAGCAAATTAAATATCTAGATGGAAAATTACAAAAAGGACTCTACTGACAAGTAAATTAAATATCTAGATGGAAAATTAGAAATGGGACTCTACTGACGAGCAAATAAAAATTTTAATCTAAAAAATTAAAGAAAGGACTCTACTTTCGAGCAAATAAAAATTTCAATCTAGAAAATTAAAGAAGGGACTCTACTTACGAGCAAAGTTTATTTTTGTTATAGAAAATTAAAGAAAGGACTCGACTTACGAGCAAAATTTATTTTTGTTTTAGAAAATTAAAAAAGGGACTCTGCTTACGAGCAAAGTTAATTTTTGTTTTAGAAAATTAAAAAAGGGACTCTACTGACGAGCAAACACAAATTTTGACATATAAAAATAAGAAAAGAACTCTACTGACGAGCAAATATTGATTTCATTCTAGAAAATTAGGAAAAAGCATTCTACTGACGAGCAAAGTTTATTTTTGTTTTAAAAAATTAAAAAAGGGACTCTACTGACAAGCAAATGTAAATTTATATTTATAATATTAAGAAAAGGGACTCTACTGACGACCAAAAAATAATTTTTATTCTAAGAATTACAAATTCTGATATAGAACCTTGAGAGCAAAAAAGGACTCTACTGATGAGCAAATATAAATTTTAATCTAGAAAATTAGGAAAAAGAACTCTACTGACGAGCAAATGTAAATTTATATTCATAACATCAAGAAAAGGGACTCTACTGATAAGCAAACTTAATTTTGAACTAAAAGATTAATGAAGGGACTTTACTGACGAGCAAAATTTTTTTTTGGTTTTAGAAAATTAAAAAAGGGACTCTACTGACGAGCAAACACAAATTTTGATATATAAAAATAAGAAAAGAACTCTACTGACGAACAAAGTTCATTTTTATTTTAGAAAATTAGGAAAAAGAACTCTACTGACAAGCAGATATTAATTTCATTCTAGAAAATTTAGAAAAGGGATTCTACTGACAAGTAAACTTGATTTATATCTTAAATATTACAAAAAAAGACTCTACTGACAAGCGTATTCAAATTTGATCGAGAAGATTACAAAAAGGGACTTTACTAACGAGCAAACATTAGAATCCATTTAAAATATTACAAAAAAGGACTCTACTGACAAGCAAACATCAAAATCCATCTAAAATATTACAAAAAAGGACTCTACTGACAAGCAAATTCAGAATTTGATCCAGAAATCTATAAAAAAAAATTTATTCTAGAAAATCATAAAAAAAAACTCTACTGACGACCAAATTTCAAACTCACCTTATTTCCATCTTGTCCATCACCCAAACCACCATTAGATTTCCTTCTTATATTCTTCTTCCTGGAAACCGGTACTTGCCCTTCGAAAACCTTCAACCTGTCATAGTACTCTCTATCCCTTAAATCCTGGCTCAAATCATCCTGAGGTTGCTTTTTCAGCAACCTGGTCACCTTGGGACTTGTGCAGGGGAATCTTGTTCCATTCGAAGTACCAGGAGTAGATTGATCATCAGATTGATCAAAATTACCTCTCCTGGTAACCAGATTATCTTGGTAATCTTGATTACCATGGCTACCCTGGTTACCCTGGCTACCCTGGTTACCCTGGTTACCCAGATTGCTAGAACTACCTCTCCTGGTTTCATCTAAACTTCTATCTAATCTTCTATCATCCTCCTGGCCAACCTCTTCTACAAGTCCATCGATCTGGTTCAACCCTTGCTGGTTACCAATAAAATTTTGCTGGTGCTGATGGTAGTAATTAAGGGTAGAATTTGGTGAATTCTGGTGGTTACCCTGGTTGCTAGAACTACCAGATCTTCTATCATCCTGGCCAGATGTATCTATTTCTTGGTGGTAGTAGTTCAGGGTGGAATTGGGCGAATTTAGGTTGCCATTTGGGGATATCTGGGTCGTATCCAGGGGTAGAATGGCAGTGTTGGGGAAGAAGACTTCTGCGAAGTTGTTCTGGTGCCCGTTTTGGCTGTAGTTGGGCAAATGGGGGCTGCAGGTGGGGCTCGGTGGGGCTGGTAGGTTGGAGTAGTAGTTGTTACCGACTGGAAAAAAAAAATTATTTAGTGAATAAAGTTTTGCTTGTGGTTTTTCGAAACGTGTATATAGTTCGGTTAGTGTTTTGGGACTCACTTGCGCACTTTTGTTCGCGCACGTTGGAGGATGTTGATATAGAGAAAACGTATATGAAGGATGAAGTCATCAATTTTTGTGCGTTTTTTGTTAATATCTTTAGTATTTTGTTAGAAAAGTATATAATTTTATAATTTGTGTTCAAAGTATATACTTTTAGGAATATAATACTAAAATTGCAGTTCTTAACTATATATAGTACAGCTGGTATTAATTTTTGAACTATTAGTGCTAATATAAAAAATAACATAGATTTTGACTTTTGTGGGTGCACCTTTTTAGTTTTTCGTTAATATTGTTTTTTAATTTGTTATAAGAGTATAAAATATTTTGATTTGTGTTCAAAGTATATACTTTTAGGAATATTATACTGAAATTTCAGCTCTTAACTATGTATAGTACAGCTGGTATAAATTTTTGAAATATTAGTGCTAATATCAAAAATAACATAGATCTTGACTTCTGTGGATGCACCTTTTTAGTTTTTTGTTAATATTTTTTATTAATTTGTTATAAAAGTATTAAATTTTATAATTTTTTATTGAAGTATATACTTTTAGTAATATTATACTAAATTTACAGCTCTTAACTATATATAGTACAGACGGTATAATTTTTTGAAACTAGGATATCCTAATGGGAGTTAACACGTTGTGAATGACAATTTTTTGTAAATTTATAGTGTATTTTTTCAGTTTTTTGTTAATATCTTTGATATTTTGTTAAAAAAGTATTAAGTTTTTTGAATGGTATTCAAAGTATATACTTTTAGGAATGCTATACTAAATTTAGAGTTCTTAACTATATATAGTACAGGCGGAATAAATTTTGAAACTGTTAATAATGCTATAAAAATGCAATTTGAATTTATTTCTGATCGTGCACATTTTTAGTTTTGCGTTAATAACTTAATCATTTTGTTAAAAAAGTAGGAATTTTTTTTATTTGTATTTAAAGTATGTACTTTTAGAAATATTTTACTAAAATTACAGTTCTTAACTATATATAGTACAGCTGGTATAAATTCTAAAAATATTAACAATGTATGAAAAATTAAATTTCTGTTTATTATTGTGAGTGACGAATTTTTGAAAATTATTCAAAAACTTTACTAATTTTTATGAAAACATAAAATTCTAAGTATGCACACCTAAAGTATATATTTTAGGGAATATTATACTAAAATTACAGCTCTTAACTATATATAGTACAGCTGGTATAATTTTTTGAAATATTAATGTTAATATAAAAAATAACTTATATATTTACTTTTAAAAGAGTATATTTTTAGTTTTTTTGTTAATATCTTTAGTATTTTGTTAAAAAAAGTCTTAATTTTTTTAAATGGTATTGTAAGTAATATTTCATAGAAATGTCTATATAGGTAGGTTAGTATTTTGGGACTCTCTTGCACACTTTTGTATACACTTGTTTGTGGATATTGATATAGAGAAAACGTAAATGGATACTGAAGTCATCAATTTTTGAAAAAAAAGGAAAATTATTTTATTATTGTATTTTAATGTTTGAGGTTTTGTTTGTGGTTTTTAGAAACAAGGCGAGATGGTTCTGGTGTTTTTGGGACTCACTTGCGCACTTTTGTTTGCGCACGTTTGTGGATGTTGATATAGAGAAAACGTGTATGAATACTGGAGTCATCAATTTTTGTGCGTGCACATTTTTAGTTTTTCGTTAATATCTTGGATATTTTCTAAAAAAAAGTATAAAATTATTTGATTTGTATTCAAAGTATATACTTTTAGCAATATTATATTAAAATTTGAGTTCTCAACTATATATAGTACAGCTGGTATAAATTTACTATTAGTGCAAGGATCAAAAATCAAAATGTTTATTGAATTTTGTGCGTGCACACTTTTAGTTTTTCGTTAATAATTGTAATTTTTTATTAAAAAAGTATTAAATTTTTTGATTAGCAATGAAAGTATATACTTTTAAGAATATTATACTAAAATTACAGTTCTTAACTATATATAGTACAGCCGGTATAAATTTTTGAAACTAGGGTAATCATTTTGTGAGTTAATTCGTTGTAAGTGACAATTTTTTGTGAATTGTTAAAAAACTTTGATAATTTGTTCAAAAAGTGTTAAATCTTATGATTTGTATCCAAAGTATATATTATACTTTTGGGAATATTATACTAAAATTAGAGCTCTTAACTATATATAGTACAGCTGTAATAATATTTCAAACCTTTTATAAACCTAATGAATTACAATTTGATAATGTAAATACTCGTACGTACGGGCCATTTTTGCGAAAATTGCAGAAAAGTTAATAAAGTATTAAAC